>NC_088870.1:36017731-36385053 GCF_032884065.1 Artemia franciscana
CGATTTTTAAGATTTCGAATTTTCTTAAGAGGAAAACATTCATAGAATAACAAATAATTGAATCTTGAAATTTCAAATGACTATTCATTGACGTACCTCCTCCCCTTCTATTTGGAAAATTCAGCTTTACCAAATATAGTTTAATGCTCTCACTCTTTATAATAGAAACTTGAACTAACTCAATGCTTTATAATAACCAATTACAAATGTATTTTCTTAATATGGTCCAATAACAATGCTTTTGGTGATGACAGAACTCTCCATAGTCAATCAATCAATCAATCTATTTATTCAACTAATACATGTACAACAATAACACTTCAACATAGACTCCCCCGCAAGGCTCTATGGTCAGGAAAAAAACAGGGAAGAAACAAAAATGAAACAAAAAAGAAGAAAAAAAAGAAGAATATTTTCAACGAAATGCAATTAAACCTTTTAAAGATTCAACAAAAAAAAGGGAGAAAAATCCCCTGGATTAGAGAAAACAAGTAGAAATATTGAACGGAAGTCAAAAACACCCATTATTGTAAACATTTGTGACCCAGGTTAGGGTCACCCATACCCCCCCCCCCCAAATAAAAATAAAATATAAACACAAAATATCAGGACATTAGAAAAATTTCAAAATTTCTTTTGAAATTACCAAACGAGTGACATTTTTGAGCTGAATCAGGTAGGCTGTTGCAAACGATATGACAAGCAGTTAATGGAATAAAGTCAGACCTCACCGATGAAGTATCCTTAAATTGCAAAGCTGATGCGTAGACCTATCAGTGACGGAAGAAGGAGTAGTTTGTAGGGCTGTGGGAACATCACCATGAAATTGATGAAAAGTGAATGACGCGCAAGAAAGAATGTAGAGTGACCGCAAATCAAGTAAAGGGCTTGTTAGGATAGTTGTAGAACTAAACTAACAGTTTCGTGTATAAGCCATCTAGCTTTATCATACGACTTAGATAGTGGTTTCAGAAAAGAAGAAAAAGTTGACATCCATATAGTAGGGCAATAAGAGACGTAGGACTGAACTAAGCAATGGAACAGAATTTTTAAAACTGATCCAGGAAATATATGTTTGAGCTTCCTCAAAATTCCAAGACTCCTTGAAATCTTCACATTAATTAGTCCAATATGATATTTGAACGAAAGGTTTTCATCCAGAAGAATACCGAGGAATCGGACGTATCGATCCTTAGGTCTACTGAGAGAACCCCTTGAAAGGTGAATATCAGTTAACTGAAGGCACGCCAGAGAAATATGGGAAAAAATTTAAAAACTTGACTTAGCAACATCTAGGGCAAGGCAATTAGCATCAAACCAAAGAACAACTCTCTCGAAAAGGTTCACTAATTTTGGAAGCATCTCAGACTCAGTTTCTACTGCAGTACAAATAGTGCTGTCATCAGCGAAGGCAATGAGAGCGTCCTCATCCTGCGAAAGTGAAGGATTTTTTTTTCGCATTGAAAGATTCAGGATGACATAGGCGACAGCAAACTGAAGGTTTCTGCTTCTTAACCACAACTATAAGGTCATTAACATAAATCAAAAACAGAAACGGCTCAGGAACAGAACCTTGAGGAACACCAAATTCAACTTCAGACGAAAAGCAGGAAAAGGAATCGACGGAGATAGTTCTACCGGACAAATAGGAATCAAACTTAGTGTGAGCCTGTCCTCTTAACACCAATGTGTGATAGCTTATAGGGGAGACTTGGAGTACTTGGGACGTTTTTTTTTAAAACGTCACTGATCGCAAATGGTTTCAGCTGCAAGGGTAAATCCTGCTTGGTAATATAGGCAACGACAAGGAAAACGTCTGGCCCAAAACTCAGCTTTCTAAGTCATCTTGAAATTGACCAAAAAAGCTATTCAGCAGAAGTTCTCAAATGTCCCAAGTCTAAAGCTAGTTTTATGCTCGGGACTAGGTCGTTTTGTACTTGAGACATAGTTTAATACTTGGGACGCCAGGGTTTCCATCTTTTTTTAAAGTCAATTATAGTCATATAATATTACAAAAAGATCAAAAGGTTAAATGTTAGAATGTTTACAATACATTATATACAGACATGTCAATCAGAAAAATGAATTGTCCGGCTTGGCGTTCAGTTTGGCCAGTTGGTTCTGGGTGTGGTAGCTTCTTTGCAACTTGCCACTTCTCAAACTGGTACGAAGCTTTTATAGCTACATATTTCTGAAAAGGAGCAACCTTTGTAAAGTAACGGGCTTCAACCTCGCTCTCACCGACTTTGTTAACTTCTCCTACACTGTAAAATTTCTTTCCACGTTTTTCATCTTCCATGACAAGGACAAATTCCCCACTCTGTATCTCCATTCCTTCAATCTGATTCTCCGTGGTTTCATGATATGTTGATGGGTGTTTGCTTTCAGCTTCACTGCCAGCTCTTACACAGTTTTTTTCATCTGAAGATGTATCAGATAAAGAAATGGCGAAATATTTCAGTTTTCTGCCAAACTTCTTTGCTGACACCATTTGGCAGGCTTTTTCACCTTTGATGCAGTTTGATTTTTCTTGTTAATCCGTCCAACTGCCTTTTCGTCAGTTTTCTTTTTCATGGGCGTGTCTGTCAACACTTGGCAAGACCCACGAGCTCTACCTCCACCTCTAGATTTTCTTGGCCCAGCTTTGAGGAATGGTCTAATGTCACCTGGCAATACAGAACTGGAAGGATCCGTTGTTTGCCCTCCTTTGGGAGTTTGAGAGGTGATCGAAATCCGTATAGGCTTGATGATTGAGACATTGCTACCAACTTCTGCATCAGAGTCCGAGGGTGGCTCTACTGTTCCACTGCCAGACGTAGCTTCAGGTTCTGGCCTATGTATAATTAAAGATGGTTCATATTAATCATCAGTGAACATGTCGTTGTTAAATGGGGAATTCCCAGAAACAAGGAATCCTGACACAATGTTACTCGGAGTAAAACTCAGTGGGGTAGGCTCTCCCAAGGAACTGAAGGATCTCATACATTGAAACTGGGATGCCCGGGTTATTCACCATCCGGTTCGAAATTGCTCTGTTGTAATGAAGCTTGAATGGGAACAACACAGTCTTGTCCAGTGGCTGCAGTTTGTGTGAGGTTTGTGGTGGAAGGGTTTACATGACGATTTGATTGCCTTTTGCCAGCTGTATTGCATCAGTTTACAGATGGGATTCATAATTGTCAAGGATCAGAAGACAGGGATTCTCTACTTGTGGGCGTGCATAGGATATGAAGTGTTTCATCCACTCTACAAAGATTAAAGAGTTGGTCCATCCACTTTTACCTCCTCCAAAAGCCAGAGTTCCAGTGGGTGTTCCCGTGGTCATTCTGGGGGTCACTTTTTTTCTTGGGAAAACCAGGACTGGGGGAGTTGTGTTTCCAAGAGCTGACACAGTTGCTAGAATTGTAACAGTTTGGCCCCTCTCTGCGGAAGTGCTCCTTCCAACTTGTCTAACCCCTGACTTGGCAACAACCTTGTGTGGCTTCTGTACGGTGATCAGGCCACGTTCATCTATATTCTAAATATTCTTGGACTGAAATCTTAATTTTTCCATGACGCCCTTCGGTTTGTCGAAGAACGTGGAAACTGTATGTCGATTGAAACTTGTAGCCGTTGCGAGGCTGGTTTGTTCTGGTGTCCTTAAGCTAAGTGACGGATTTCTAGCCATAAAGCTGTAATACCAAGCTGTCCCTGCGTGTTGTTTGGTATCACATCCTGCAGGGTAAGATATACCATTTCTGTTGGCATATTCGTAGACTAGCGTTTAAAATTCAAAAATACCAAGCCTATGATGTAGCTTAGATGCCTCAATCAGGTAAGTTTTCAGTTCAGTTTCTTGTTCAGTAGTCAAAATCTTGTTATGGGTCATTTTTGCTTGATATATAAAAGGGGTATTGACTGCATCTCTTCTAGAGTTCGTCATGTGAGAAGTGAGGTGCCTCTGTAGAGAAGTTTTGGACAGGCCATACATTTTAGCAGCTTCCTATACAGATGACTTTTTTGACAAAATATCTGCTATGGCTCGCCTCAAGGCTCCTTCATTGACTGGTGGGTTTTTCTTCCCCATGTTAATGAAAACTAGAAAAAAAGACTGTTCATAGAACTTATAGGTTGAGTTTGCCTAGTCAGGGTGTGAACAGAATTAATCTTGAAAAGTACAAAGAGATCTAGTCGGGACAGAATTCAAGATTTGGTTATAGATTTTATATTCTTAGTACTCGGGATATGTCCCAAGTACTACTACTTGAGACTGTGCCAAGTATAAATTAAGGTGTGTATTGACACAAAAAAATATAGCTTAGTGTTCACGGTAGATAACGCAGATACTCCTGGCTACACATCATTTCAATGTTCATTGCCAGTACATAGTTCTATTTTTCTGTAAATACCTGCAATGGCACACTCGCAACTAACGACACAGATTTCGGAAATCTTTGAATATACTTACAAATTCTTTGTTCACCTCTCTCTTGACAACCACATGGGTTACTGAAATAAAAATTATGCAGACGCCACCTATGAGTGAAGTTATTTAGAGGGCAAAATACCATTGCGAATGCTAGATGGCATCTTGTAGATGAAGGTGCTGTCCCAAGTACTCCAAGTCTCCCAAGAAGAATCCCATAAGTTGAGGACTCAAAAGCCTTACGGACATCCAGGAATATTGCAGCACGGATCAAACCAGAGTCAAGCGCAGTGTGGAGAAAATTAAAAGAGTTACACATGCATGTTCCCTAGAATGTTTAGCTCGGAAGCCAAACTGAAAATCATGAAAAAAACTTTTAGCCTCTAGAAAAGCTAGTAGTCGGGAAGTCTTTTGAAGAATTTTGCTAAAATCAGACAGCAAAGATATAGGTCGATAATTGGCTGGATCTTTTTGAAGTCCACCTTTATATAGAACAATTACTTTAGCTCGCTTAAGAGAAATGGGGAAAATCCCATTTTCAAAAGAAAGATTTATAAGCTTTGTCAGTCTATAAATAATTGAAGGAAGAAGAAACTTAACTACCATAGTTGGAATGCAGTCCCTATCTGTACCTATATTAGGTATATAAATTTACCTAAGTATCATGGAAATATAATGCTTTAGAAACAAATTTGGGCCATATATTGTAAATTAGGGGGATGGGGGTAAAGTATAGCGGGTCTACTTGCAAGGTGTGTTAGTTAGTATTATTCTTCATATTATGAAGCAAGAATTGTTTTCTAAATTCACCCTGTCTCACCATCTCTAATGTGCAACTATATAGCCCAAATTATATGTTTCCCATCAATTCTATCACTTGTTGTTATCTCATCCCTCGCTAAGCTGAAAGAAACTAACGAAAGAAACCAGTTTCAAAGTGCGTCAATGGATGAAGAACATGAGTATTGGCGGTATAATGCATAAGTACCGTTACACAATTATGATCCTATAAAAACCAACAGATTGTAATTCGATCATCGACCGTCGTGGTTCAGTTACTAGCGCGTTAAACTTTGAATCAAAATTACAAGGGATCAAATCCTTAATCGGGTATTTTTGTTGTCCTATTACGGTTTTGTTCTCTATATCCGATTATTTTCCTGCTAATTCACTATTTTTATGATTTTTTTTTTGTGAATTGTGGAATGTTCCATACACTTTTTTAAACAAAATACGCCCCAGACCCCAGCCTCTTCCCCCTTAGGGGTTGGAGAACTCTAGGCATATGGTTCTGGAACCATTCAAAGTTGTATCTTCGAAGAAGGATTACTTATTATTATATGTATTTATTCATATAATTTACTTTTTATGGCATTTGGTAGATACCAAGTGCAAATTCTCTCGGTCTGTCGGTCCCGGTTTTGCTAGTTTAGGCACTCCCAGATAAGCTAGGACGATGAAATTTGGCAGTTATATCTGGGACCAGACCAGATTAAATAGAAATGCTCGTTTCCCCGATTCGACCATCTGGGGGGGGGGATTGGCGGGGGAACTGCAACTCTTGTAAAACGCTTAGAATGGAGAGATCAGGATGAAATTTCGTGGTAAGAATAAGCACCAGCCCTAGATACCTAATTGACATAACCGGACTGAATCAGCTCTCTTTGGGGGAGTTGAGGGGGTGTTAATTCGGAAAAATTGAGGTATTTTTAACTTACAAACGGGTGATCGGACTTTAACGAATTTTGATATTTAGAAGGACCTCGTGTCTCAGAGCTCTTATTTTAGATCCCAACCGGCATTAAGCCATTGATTTTCTTTTTAAATTAATCTATTGATTCTTATAATTTTTCCAGAGCTCATGCCAAATGAGCTCTTGGCTCTTCCGACCTCGTCACAAGTGCCATATGAGCTCTTAGCTCTTGTTATGCTATTTAATAGACATAATAAAACTGTCCGTAATGTATAGAGAGAGAGATCAGAGCACTAAAAACCTATTTGCATTTTTTTCTCTGACATTTTTCTATATCCCTTTTTGGATTATAATATAGTTTTCGCTCTAAAATGAACGGTTAGTTTTAAGTTTCGTTTAATGTACGCCTATCATCATTACTACTGCTACAACCATTACCTACTGTTGCTACCAATTCTACTATTGATACTACTTCTCTTATAACCACTTTAAGCTGACAAAGTATAAGACTGTCAGTATATTTTATTTCTGCCTCGTTTGCTTGTCCAGAGCAACCCTGCTCTATTCCATGCTTGAAACATCTTCTTTTTTTCAGGCAAACGTTGAGTATGTCACAATTTTCGTGCATAGTCGTAGATGAGTGTCATCATGCATTTGGGAATCATGTCTATGTAGATATTTTGAAAAAGGTCAAAAGCTGTGCAGAACAATCAAGACCAAGGATTCTCGGCCTTACTGCCTCACCTTTTCCAATAAAGTCTGATGGAAGTCACAATCTTCGTTTGTCCAAATTCTTTGAACATTTAGAACCAGCAGTGATTTTTCGTCCTTGTCTTTCATATAACCGTGAGCAAAAGGAGAGTTTTGTTACTCTTAAGATACCGAATGAAATTCGAGCATACATTCAAGATGCCCAAAACCAATTTAACGCGTTCATACAACCCATTCAAGTATATAGAAAAGAATTTCAAATACTAACTAACTCGAACACGCACATAGTGAAAGGCCAGTTACGGGCTGTGAAAGACAATATTTTTAATGACAGCTATGCTACCTATGGTTTCAAACGTGAAGAGATTGAAGGGCTTTTCGGTTTATTAGGATCAATTGAACTGTGCCGAGACATCGGGATTCAAGAAGCAGTTGCTATGTTATCAACTACTTATGTTTCTGTTGTACCTGGCGTTCAGGATCTCATTTTACGGTATAAAAATTATCAGACTATTTCTTCAAAGATGATGGAACTTTATAAACGTATCAGAAACCGCAATGGGTCTAAAGTTCTTGTTTTTGTTAGCACCAGAGAAGTATGTAGGAAGCTGTGGAGGCACTTATCAAATGAATTTCCTGAATTAAATCCTTTGGTTGTTGTTGGTCATAGCGGTTACGATGGTATGGGCTGGGAAGAACAGCAGAAAAATATATCTGAAGAATTTAGCAGAGGAGATAGTCATCTGATAATTTCGACGTCTGTGCTTGAAGAAGGGATTGACGTTGCTGATTGTGGGTTGGTGATTCGATATTCAAGTGTGTTATCAATAATACAGAACATACAAAGCAGAGGGAGAGCTAGACAAGCCAATAGCGAATATGTGGTCTTTACTTATGAAGAAGAAACATGCAGAATTGAAGAACTACAGAAGAATGAAAAGAAGTTAGATGAACTCCTGCAAGAATTATCTTCCCAGAATCGTTTACCTTCATTAACGGCTTGCCACATCATTCAGGAGTTAAAAAAGATTGATCAATCTTTATTTGAAACTACTATCACAAAAAAACATAAAAAAGAAGAAGACCTAACGTGCCTAGTTAGACTGATCATACACTGCAATCAAGACGTAAACCTACAAAATCTTGAGGTGAATATTGCCTTTTTTTCGATAATATTTATAATTTTCATACAAATAAAAAACGAAATTGATTCCAAGTTTTTGGAATCCTTATGTTTTGGTTTTCTGGAAAACTTCACGTTCTTTGACATGTGTTTAGTATTCAAATCCGTCGTTAAACATGGGTCATGTAATAGTCCGTCTAATTGTGTTGCGGAGCACCACTACTGCTTTCGTAGTTTTTTTTTGTTTTTTTTTCACCGTGATCAGCGACCTGTAGCTCCGAAGTGGTAAGAGTTAAAAATTTGAGATTTTTCAGAGGGAAGGGAAACGTGAAACAGAGTAAAAAAGTTCCAGAGAAGTTCCTAAAATTTCTAACAGTTTTCCATAAAAAAAAATAAAACCGTTTTTTTCTTAAAAACTCTGCGTTCGATGTTTGGCGTCAAGTTAAGACGACCCTAGCTTCGGAAATAAACTTGTTAGAAATACAGTTATGCTGAACTCATGTAGAACTTTCATTTGTCTCTTCGAGAACCGGAGCACAAAATTCCGTAGCTCTTACAGATTTCCCGGAAATAATTCCGGAAAAGTCCATCTCGTTCCGATTTTTTTTGGAATTTTCTCAAATTTTCGATTTTGATGTTTCTTATATTTTTATCGAGTAGTGCTATGAAAAGTATTCAAGAAGAAGTGAAGTGTTCTATATACCAAGTTGCTTCGTTCTCTAAGAAATAATTTCCGAAGTTTCGACGTTCTAGAGGTAACTTCTGTTCTGGACCAGCTAGAATTTTTTTTCCAACGCGGTTCGACAGGTCTTGATCTCTTAACAAATGGAGCTTACAATAGTTTCTCTGAAATAAAATTCCTTGTTTGGGTTTTTCTATTTGGAAGTTTTGTCATGCCCTCGGGGCAATTTAAATTTTTTGGTTAATTTGGTTTGTTTTATATTTTCCTAGCTTAGACCATCAAAAGTCAAGCAGAAAACTATAAGACGTTATTTCCGTATCTCTTTCAGATTTCCCGGAAATAATTCCCGAAATGTGCGTCTCGAAACATAATACTTCGAATTGGCGTCAAGTTAAGACGGCCCTAGTTTCGGAAGTAAACGTTTTAGAGATAAAATAATTATGAACTCATATAGAACTTTTATTGATGTTTTCGAGAACTGAAGCATGAAATTCCGTAGCTCTTACAGATTTCCCGGAAATAATTCCGGAAAAGTCAATCTCGTTCCGATTTTTTGAAATTTTCTTAAATTTTCGATTTTGATGTCTATTTTATTTTTATAACGTGAAATGGATTAAAAAGTTCCTCAGAAAGTGTGTAAAAATTCCTAATAGTTTTCCAGATAAAAAATAAAAACCGTTTTTTTTATCGCGTATCATTTCCAATACACTCCAGAAGTACCAGTACGAGTTGTCGGATCTCAATCAAACTTCACAGAAAGTAAGTCTGACGGGCCTAGTTATCCTTTTGGAGTCCAAACTTGACCTTATCTCTGTGGGCGGAGGGGGGTCCAGTTATATGATATCGACATTAGTTGAACAGCGGTATTTTAGTTGTTACCGTTATAACTGTAATGAATTGAATTAAGTGTGATTTTTGATGTCATGGCCATAAAATTTGATTTCTAGTTTCAATTATTTAAAGAAATTCTGGTTTATCTTGAAATTGGAATTATCCATCCTATAAATATTCAGAATTGTCAATTGTGTTATTGCGTTATTCTCGTTTATTTCTGGACCAGCTAAACATTTTACCAAACTCAGTTTAGTAGGAGCTCGAAATTAAACCATATCAAAGATGCTTCAAGATAACAATCGAAGCCCATTAGAAAAATGTCCTCTGAAGGACATAATGGAGACTGTTGCTCCGCAACTGTGTCCCGTAGGGCACAGTTGCACGTGTTGCTCCGCAACTGTGCCCTAAGGAACAGGGCACAGTTGCTGCAACACTTCCCGTTGCACAGGCAACGGAGGTCTAATTTAATCATTGATAATATATCAATCAATTTTAGGATAAATGAGCAAGTTCGTTGTGTTAGATGTAAATTTTGTATAATTGCTTACTGGCTCTTTTATAGTAAATCCAATTACATGTTAAATGGAGGCACTCCCCAGAAAGATTTTGTGTGTGGGAATCCATCCCCTCCTCCTTTCCCTTGGTATGTTTAGATATCGGCTTGAAAAGTCGTTTTCTCCATTCTTTACATGAATACTCCTTATACAAATGCTCCTTGGCCTGTAAAGGAGGGGGAAGACACACAAGTCAATTAAATACTAACTCCAAGATAACTCAGCCAAAAAAGGTAAGTAAATAAGTAGACAAAACGCTGAATAGACTCCAATGCCTAGAGCCTAGACAATAAAAGAAGGATTTTTAAAAGAAGCTGGGAAATTTTTTTTACACATTTTTGTAAAAGCTAAATGACTGTCGCCTTTGGAAAAGATATTCTTATGGCACTAATGTTGAACTGTTTTATGATTTTTTCTCGTTGTTGCCGTTAATGTCGCTCTTTAGTAACATAGTAATGTCGTAGAAGGGAATATTCCGTGAATATCCTTTCTTTTGAGACCGTAGCAATGCAATGATCTGTTAGCTTTCTGATAATTTATGGATTGTTATTTTACTTTGAATTTTGAGGTTGAAAGGGAAAGGCTATTTACAGTAATACAGATTGAAAATGTGCACGATATCTCGTCTTCTATGGAGCTGAAATCACCCCTCCCCCCATTCTGTTGGCAACTTTTCAATATTGAGGTGTACCCTACACTTAATTAAATAACCTCTTTCATGCTTTGTTTTATTGTGGCTGTTAGCGTGTCTGAAACTGCGTGTCTAAAATTGTCTTTAATACTTTGTGTTGGAAATGTGTGTGTAAATTTTTTATAAAAAGAATTATGTTCTGTTGTCTTTATACGAAATTATGCATTTATGGGTTTGTGACTACTGGTTTGGCTAGAAATTCCTGGCTACATACCTGAGTGGCCGCCAAGAGGTGACCGCCTAGTCCCAAGAGTTGGTTCTCTTGGGGCTAGTATGCGACGTCCTTGATGTCACTACACAAACATTTACTTTTAAATATGGTCATTGATCAAAGAAACGAATGGAAAATATGTGTATGCTAAACATGAATTCTTAAATATCCTGGTCACTTTATTATTAATTTTTTTTTTTTTAGGAGAGAGTTATCAGCACTCTGGAGTCTCATCAGCTCCTGTTAGTCGATGAAGTATCGGATGAAGAAATAGAATGTTTCTTGTTTTCGAAAACCATCCCAATTACATTTCGTGCTAGTTCTTTTACAAGGGGTAAATCAGCCGCTGATGCATATGCGGAACTTTGCCGGTTGTGGAATTTTAGTATCGAAAATAACCCAAACTTCAGGATTTGGTCATGTTTTCAAATGCCAAGTAGGACAAACAGATCAAGTTGGAAGCTTGCTGGTTTGTCGTTCGGTAGTTTTGTTAATGAGCAGACGTTTGAAGAATCGGTTGTACTTCAGTATCCTGAAGTCGAAATGATGTTGCACTTAAATAACAATCGAACCTTGGAAATTTGGATCTATGGAAGCGGATATAACCGAAAAATTATAATCAGCTATTCAGGCATTCTTGACTTTGCATTGCTGGATTCTACTAAAAAAGGCGTTATTAAATTGTATCTACCGTATACACATATGCCAGTTTTGATGTCGTGTGATGAAGAAACTCAGTATTTGAATTTAAATTTTAGATCTGGATTGGAACCACGTGATCAAGAAATGCTCACTGCTTTTGTGGATAACGCAGTTTTAGTTCTATCGTTAGAAGAAAGCAATTCCAGACAAGATGGATGTCGTTTGCTAAGAGCCATTTTGAATAATCCTGACAACTTTCCGATTAAATTATATGATTCCTGTGTTGCAGTCGTGTCTTGTGACCAAGATGATGCTTATGATTCTGACGATGATTTTGAAGATCAAGATTGTTTATGGGATTCATTTTTGACGGCATCTACCAAGACTAAGGAATTCTTTTCACTTGCTTGGAGTTTATCAGTCATCAAAAGTAAAAAAACCGTTGCATTGTCCAAAATGGCTCTGAGAAAAATATTGGCAACTTTATATAGTACAAACTATTTAGCGGAAACTCAAATGGCGTTGAAGTTGCATCTCTTTACTGAAATGCATATGAGCTATTGGTTTGACTATGACTCCATACTAAAGATTGGTTTTGATAGTGTTCTGTGTCGTAGTGCAAGAGACACTGTGAATGCCGATAATTTTCTTGTTGGCAGTGTTACTATAACTCCAACAACAGTAGTATACTATCCAATGATGACTGTGAAGATGAATAGACTGTTTAGGAAATTTTCTAATCACAGTTTTGTTATTGTTGCCTTCCGGGATGAAAATCTGGAGAAACTTCAAGGTAAAAACTCGTTTGAGTTTGTGAACTTTGTGTTAAATAATGGACTTGAACTAAACGGAAAAGCATATTATTTTTTGTGTGCCAGCGCCAATGAGCAAAGAAGTCACAAGGCTCTATTCATAGATTGCAACGGCATAGAAGAAGCTAATAAATTGAGAAGTCAGATAATTCTAAACCAGTATGAGTTTGATTCCGTTGCTCAGTATTTATCGAGACTTAGTCTTTTTTGCACTGCAGATATTCCCACCTTTGACGTACTCCCTGAAAGATGGGCTTTTGTTGAGGATGTATTTGCAGGAAACGGTGATTGTCTTACAGATGGTGCTGGATTAATCAGATTTTCTGTTGCGAGCCGAATCGCGAATATACTGAAATGTAGTGACATTCCATCAGCGTATCAGATTCGAATAAGTGGTGTGAAAGGTGTCCTTTTAGCTGTAGATGACGAGTTTTTTAATGAAGTGGCAGGATTTGATAAGGATATTTTGATAAGAAAATCTATGAAAAAATTTGAAAGCGATGATTATAACTTAGGTATCGTTTCATATTCCAGATTCATTCCAGCTACACTCAATCGTGAAATTATAACTCTTCTGGAATCGATTCATTCCGATGTGGTTGAAGAATTGCATGTCCTACAAGAGAAAGCCCTATCTAGTAATGTTGAAATGCTAATTGATCCGAGATTTGCGGCTAGAAAACTAAAAAAATTGCCAATCGATTGGAAAGTTGAACAAATTCAGCAATATTTTGACCTGCTCAATGAACCATTTTGGTTGCAGGTTCTGAAAAAGTTTTTTGAAGTTGATACAATTGACATTGCCAAAAAGACAAAAATACCAGTAAAGGAAGCAGGTCTGTTCCTTGGCGTTGCTGATCCATTCCACATCCTTAACCAAGAAGAAATTTTTCTACAAATCCAAAGAAATTCTGATGAAAAAGTAGCTGTTGTAGAAGGAATGGTAGTACTTATGGTTATTCTAAATCTTATTTCTACTCTTGTCTTTTCCCAAAATTGTTCTGTCCTTCGTCTTTTCACCTCCTTCTCTGGCCCCTCTCCTTGTCTCTGTCTGTATGATCTTTTACTGCTTCATCTACTATTTATTATCTATCTGTCCTTCTTACGGAAGACTGTATTTGGCTATTTAACGAAATGAACCTTTACGATTGTGTTGATAAAAATAATGTTTAAAATCTTATAAAATAAGGTTAGTAACTTTGGTCTAGGCTATGAAAAAATGCCACCAAGGCAAGCGATTCTATTTTGTTTTTCCTTCTATCTCTCTCTTGTTCGATCGTTCTGCTATGCTTCTAGTACTGCAACCGTGAAACAGGCTATTTGCCTGAAAAAGAACTAGTGCTATTGTTGGTATTGTCCTATTCATGTGTGCCACTTAAAATTTGAGAAATCTAAGTATGTAATAGGAATAATAATAATTTATTATCACCCTTTTCATTAGTTTTACACCCAAATGACTGAGAATTGACTTGAAAACACCAACTGACTTGAACTTCAAGTGCTTAAATCATTATCAAACATTTCACTATTTCAAAGTCACTGATTTATTCCACAATATATGTTAGATAGGTAAGGGAAAAATTTGAGATTTTCTTGCACTGGTCTTCAGATTAACCCCACATTTCTTCCATCTTCTCATGTTTGTCGAACACATGATAATTATTACTAATTGAATTTTTTTTTAAATTGGACTAGTAAAAGCAGGTACGATGCAAACACTGAGCTGTAAGCAGTGCCTAATGTTTACTCTTTAAATTACCTTTAACTTATATTACAATATATTGTTTCTTACATAGTTTCTTTTTTAGCTCACAGTACGTATTGGTCTTATCAATCATCACTCTTTTGTTCTAGACAGAGTCAAAATTTACTGTATGGCAAGTAGCCCCGCCTCTTATGCCCCCTATTCTCAATGATATCCGATAAAAATTTTAAAATAGACATTTTGTTCAGCATAGTTTAAAGGTTCAATAAATACACATCTGGGGATGCCCCTCCCCCCACCTGAAATATGTTGAGGCATGGGCTGTAAGGTATATGATCCGTCCATTGTTTACATATAGTATTTGTTATTGTGACTGGGGGATACTTTTGACCCTAGGTGTCCAAAAAGGCTAAGGGCATTAACGTGATTCTTTTAGGAAATGTTCAGGGGAGTGTAGATCAAAACACACTTTATGCATGTATGATGTCAAAAAGGTATAACAAGGTTGCAAAAAGGTGTATGTGGTAGGGTATCAAGTTTGCACTTCCAGGAAATGGTAAAAGGTATGGTCAATTGACCAAAAGGCAGTATTTGCACAATGCTGCCTCTACTACAACTGATACTTAACTGATACTTCCACTGTGTGCCAACCCACTATGTGCGTGAATGTTGCCAAAAGGGTTTGTCAGCAATTATCTCAGTAACGGCTTAGAATATTAATTTGAGGCTTCCAGGACGTGTTGGCGATGGATGTCTAAAAAAAATAGATTATGTTCATGCTACTAGTTTCAGTGCTACTCTACTACTTCTACCAAGGGCAAGAATATTAAGAAGGAATTTTATGCATGTTGACGAAGATGTTGAAAAATCTAAATGCAATATCCATACAGGTGGTCAAAAGAAGCATCAGCAATATCTCGAAAACAGTTAAGAATATTAAATAGACACTATTAGGGTATATTGAGGGGGATTTTGAATTAACCAAATGGTACTATGTGCATACTAACACCGTTTCTTCTACTACTACCACTCCTACGATTTCCACTAGGCTACTACTGAGACTAAGAGCTGAATTATTGCTTCCATTAAGTGGAAGCATTATGTTCAGAAAATCTAGTGGGATGTTGATCAGTAATTTCTTAGGTATAGCTTAGAGTATTAGGTTGGAACTTTCACGGCATGTTGAGCTAATCAAAAGGCACTTTTGTGTATTACGACTACTAAAACTTTTGATGCTATGGCTATTTAAAGTGAAACTTTCAAGAAATATTTAGGGAATATCGAACTAGATAAAAACAAACTATGTACATCTAGGTTGTCAAAAAGGTGTATTAGTAATATCCTAAGAACAGCTTAAGGTATTAAGTTGAAGCTTTTGGGACATGTTAAGGGGGATGTTGAACTACCCAAAAGACACTTGCTGCATACTACTACTAGTACTACTGCTACTACTACTACTACTGCAGCTGCTAATTCTACTACTAATTAAGTTAATCATATTAAGACAAAACTTTCAAGGAATGTTCAGGAGGAAGTTAAACTAAATTAAAATGCACTATGTGGATGCAGGTTAGCAAAAAAGAGCATAGCAGCTTTGTCCCAGGAATAGCTCAGAACATTAAGTTGAAACTTTCAGTTTGCGGGGGATTTTGTACCAACCAAAAATTACTATATTCCTTCTACTCCTGCTACGTCTAATGCTTCTATTATTGTTGCTACTAAGGCTAAAGGTAATTATGTTGAAATTTTCTTATAGTAAAATTCAAACTTTTAGGGCACGTAATATGTTGAATAAAATCAAACTGCACTATGTGCTTTCAAGCTGTCATAAGGGCATATCAGCAATATCTCATTAACAAATAAGAGTATTAAATTGAAGTATCGTCGCAACTACCACTTATTGTGGTTATGCTACTCCTACTACTCCTATTGCCATTGTTTACGACTGTGACTACTTGTTCTACGGCTCCAAACACTTATAACTGCGACTCTGACTTTTTAAAACTACGATGGCTATATAACAACTTATATGCGACGACAACTACTTGTAACCTGTTTTTGCGAATACGTGACGACAGTGACTATGACTGCTTGTGTCTGCAGCCATAACTACTTGCAACTGTTACTAATACTACCACTATTGAAATAAACCAAAGAACTTTAAGTACATCCAGGCTTCTAAAATGACATTGATGTAACATGTCAGTTATGAAATAGGGTATTAAATTAAAACAGGGAAAATTGAGGAGGATGTAAAAATAGATCAAAATAAACTGGGTGTATCCAAATTGTCGAAAAGGTGACCGTGCAGTATCCCAGGAAACACGCAGAGTAATATTTTCGATCGTCAGGATATGTTTTTAGGTTTGTTGAACTAAATCAAAAGACACTCGGTAGATCCAGTCCTGTCCAAACGGTGTTTCTGCGATATTTCATCAACGGCTAAAAGTGCTGAGTTAAAATTGTCGGAACATGTTGAGTGGGAAATTGAACGAAATCAAAATTCACTAACACGGTATTTCAGGAAAGATTAGGGAAATTAAGTTGAAACTTCTTGGAAATGTGGAGAGGGATAACTGATCAATATTTGTCTATATTCTGGGATTCAGCATAATGGAGGCTAAAATTCTGCCAGCTCTATTGAATCCCAAAGATTACGCAGATTTTCAACCCACATATTTGTATTTACTTCTCTGTACCCACCAATACAAGTAGAACATCTGTTGGAAACTGATGCAAAATTTTGTCTAATATTAAGTTAAAATCGGGATTTTTATAGAGAAAAACAAAAATTGTTAAATTTTCTTTTCTTAGCCAATGAAAAACACTATATTTATCAAAAAAGAAAAGGAAACTATTAAAAAAAACAACTCCACAAAAGAAGGTGTCTCAAAGTTAAGCGCTACAGTAAACCAATGATGAGCAGAAATAAAGTCAAATAGTATTTCAAGTGTAAAATTATAAAAAAACAACTATCAATAAACAAATGAAACCAAATAAACAGAAAATACAATCAAACAGTTCGTGGTAACGAACCGTAGTAAGGAGCGACCCGGCTCAATAGTAACCAAAACTCTAAAAAATGGAATTTTGATACCAATAGCTACTTCAAAAGAATCGCATTTTAATGCTGGTTTTAAATATATAAGTTTCATAAAGTTTAGTCTTACCCATCAAAAGTTACGAGCCTGAGAAAATTTGCGTTATTTTAGAAAATAGGGGGAAACGCCCCCTAAAAGTCATAGAATCTTAACGAAAATCACACCATCAGATTCAGCGTATCAGAGAACCCTACTGTAGAAGTTTCGAGCTCCTATCTACAAAAATGTGGAATTTTGCATTTTTTGTCAGAAGGCAGATCACGGATGCGTGTTCATTTGTTTTTTTGTTTTTGTTTTTTTCCAGGGGTGATCGTATCGACCCAGTGGTCCTATAATCTGGCGAGAAGGCTCATTCTAACGGAAATGAAAAGTTCTAGTGCCCTTTTTAAGTGACCAAAAAAATTGGAGGGCACCTAGGCCCCCTCCCACGCTAATTATTTTCCCAAAGTCAACGGATCAAAATTCTGAGATAGCCATTTTATTCGACGTAGTCGAAAAACCTTATAACTATGCCTTTGGGAACGACTTACTCCCCCACAGTCCCCGTGGGAGGGGCAACAAGTTACAAACTTTGACCTGTGCTTACATATAGTAATGGTATTGGGAAGTATACAGGCGTTTTCAGGAGGATTTTTTTGGTTTGGGGGAGGGGTTGAGAAGAGGGGGATATGCTGGGGGAACTTTCCTTCGAGAATTTGTTATGGGAGAAGAAAATTTCCATGAAGGGAGAGCAGGATGTACTAGCATTATTTTAAAAAAAAAATTAAAAAATAATAGTGAAAAAGCTTTTTCAGCTGGAAGTAAGGAACAGCAATAAAACTTAAAACAAACAGAAATTATTACCCATATGAGGGGCTCACCTCCTTCTAATACCTCGCTCTTTACGCTAAAGTATTTTCGGTAATTTCAACTACTTATTCTACGGCTTTTGTGATTCAGGGGGTCATTCTTAATGAATTGGGATAAAATTCGAGCTTTAGTGTAAAGAGCGAGGTACTGACGATGGGGCGAATCCCCTCATATATGTAATAAAAATATGAGAATACAAAAGTTCTTTACGAAAGCTAATTTATAAGTTACGTAAATCTTTTACCAATAAAAAGATTCGTAAAAAATTAAAAGTTCTAGTTGCCTTTTTAATTAACCAAAAAATCGGGGGGCAACTAGGCTTCGTCCCCCGCTCTTTTTTTCTCAAAATCATTCGATCAAAATTATGAGAAAGCCATTGAGCCAAAAAAAAAAAAATATGCAAATTTCGTTTTGATTATTCCTCTGCGGAGAGCCAAAATCAAAACATGCATTGATTCAAAAACGTTCAGAAATTAAATAAAAAAAACAAGTTTTTTTAACTGAAAGTAAGGAGCGACATTAAAACTTAAAACGCACAGAAATTACTTCGTATATGAAAGAGGCTGCTTCCTCATCAACGCCCCGCTCTTTACGCTAAAGTTTTTTACTGTTTTAAAAAGAAGAATTGAGAGAAAGAGTCAAACTTTAGCGTAAAGAGCGGGGCGTTGATGAGGAAGCAGCCTCTTTCATATACGAAGTAATTTCTGTGCGTTTTAAGTTTTAATGTCGCTCCTTACTTTCAGTTAAAAAAACTTGTTTTTTTTTTTATTTAATAAATAACCAAGTCAAATTCAAAACACGCAATAACTACCACAAAGCGGAGTAGAGCTAACGATTCCTGTACTTTCTAAAGATCAGAACATTATTGGCACTTTTCTGAAAAAATTTATTTAGATCGTTTTTATGGCACTTGCAATTTACCAAGTCACATATAGCGATCGTAATTTCTGTCGGTCCCGGTTTTGCTAGTTTGGGCACTCCCAGATAAGCTAGGACGATAAAATTGGTCAGGCGTATCTGGGACCAGACCAGATTAAATTAGAAATAGTCATTCCCCCATTTCAACCATCTGGGGGGGGGGAATGGGGGACGGTGAATTTGGAAAAATCAGCAAAATGAGGTGTTTTTAACTTACGAACGGGACATATAGCGATCGCAATGTCTGTCGGTCCCGGTTTTGCTTGTTTGAGCACTTCCAGATAAGCTAAGACGATGGAATTTGGCAGGCATATCAAGAGACCAGACCAGATTAAATTAGAAATAGTCGTTTCCCGTTTCTACCGTCAGGGGGGAGGGGAGTGGTAGGACGGTTAATTCGGAAAAACTAGAAAAAATTAAGCGTCTTTAACTCACGAACAGGTGATCCGACCTTAATGAAATTTGATATTGAGAAGGATATTCTGTCTTAGAGCTCTTATTTTAAATCTCGACCAGATCCGGTGACATTGAGGGGAGTTGCGGGGGGAAACCTGAAATCCTGGAAAACGCTTGAAGTGGAGAGATCGGGATGAAATTTGGTGGGAAAAACAAGCACAAGTCCTAGGTACATGATTGACATAACCAGAACGGACCTGCTCTCTTTGGGGGAGTGGGGGGGGGCGGACCTGATTCGGTAATTGGGAAAAAAATGAAGTATTTTTAACTTACGAACGGGTGATTGGATCTTAATGAAATTTGACATTTACAAGGACCTTGTAACTCAGACCTCTTATTTTAAATCATGACTGGATCTAGTGTCTTTGGGGTGAGTTGGTGGGGGGGGGGGGAAATCTTGCAAAACGCTTAGAGTCGAGAGATCGGGATGAAACTTGGTGGGGAGAATAAGCACAAATCCTAGGTACGTGATTGACATAACCAGATCTGGTCTCTTTGGGGGATTTGGAGGGGGGCTAATTCGGTAATTTGCAAAAATTAGAAAAATGAGGTATTTTTAACTTACGAACGGGTAATTGGATCCTAATGAAATTTAATGTTTAGAAAGAACGCGTGTCTCAGAGGCCTCATTTTAAATCCTGACTGGATCTGGTGACTGAGGGGAGTTTGAGGAGGAAACTGGAAATCTCGAAAAACACTTAGAGTAGAGAGATCATGATATGATCATGAGTGGAGAGAACTTGGTGGAAAGAACAAACACAAATCCTAGATACGTGATTGACGTAACTAGACCGGATTGGCTCTCATTGGGGGAGTTGGGGAGGGGGGTTGTGATTTGGAAAAATTAGAAAATATCGGGTATTTTTAACTTACGAACGGGTGATCAGATCATGAGTGGAGAGAACTTGGTGGAAAGAACAAACACAAATCCTAGATACGTGATTGACGTAACTAGACCGGACTGGCTCTCATTGGGGGAGTTGAGGAGGGGGGTTGTGATTTGGAAAAATTAGAAAATATGGGGCATTTTTAACTTACGAACGGGTGATCAGATCTTAATAAAATTAAATAAAATAACAAGTTTTTTTTAACTGAAAGTAAGGAGCGACATTAAAACTTAAAACACACAGAAATTACTTCGTATATGAAAGAGGCTGCTTCCTCATCAACGCCCCGCTCTTTACGCTAAAGTTTGACTCTTTCTCTCAATTCTTCTTTTAAAACAGTAAAAAACTTTAGTGTAAAGAGCGGGGCGTTGATGAGGAAGCAGCCTCTTCCATATACGAAGTAATTTCTGTGCGTTTTAAGTTTTAATGTCGTTCCTTACTTTCAGTTAAAAAAACTTGTTTTTTTTATTTAATTTCTGAACGTTTTGAATCAATGCATGTTCTGATTTTGGCTCTCCGCAGAGGAATAATCAAAACGAAATTTGCATATTTTTTTTTTTTTGGCTCAATGGCTTTCTCATCTCAGAATTTTGATCCGTTGACTTTGGGAAAATAATTAGCGTGGGAGGGGGCCTAGGTGCCCTCCAATTTTTTTGGTCACTTAAAAAGGGCACTAGAACTTTTCATTTCCGTTAGAATGAACCCTCTTGCAACATTCTAGGACAACTGGGTTGATACGATCACCCCTGGGAAAAAAAAAACAAATAAACACGCATCCGTGATCTGCCTTCTGGCAAAAAATGCAAAATTCCACATTTTTGTAGATAGGAGCTCGAAACTTCTACAGTAGGGTTCTCTGATACGCTGAATCTGATGGTGTGATTTTTGTTAAAATTCTATGACTTTTAGGGGGCGTTTCCCCCTATTTTTTTAAATAACGCAAATTTTCTCAGGCTCGTAACTTTTGATGGGTAAGACTAAACTTGATGAAACTTATATATTTAAAACCAGCATTAAAATGCGATTCTTTTGATGTAGCTATTGGTATCAAAATTCCATTTTTTAGAGTTTTGGTTACTATTGAGCCGGGTCGCTCCTTACTACAGTTCGTTACCACGAACTGTTTGATTTGATATTTAGAAGTACCTCGTATCTCAGAGCTAATTTCCGATCGGATCCGGTTACTTTGGGGGGGATTTTGAGGGGAAACCTTAAATCTTGGAAAAAACTTAGAGTGTAGAGATTGGGATGAAACTTGGCGGGAAGAATAAGCACATGTCCTATATAAGTTATTGACGCAACCGGACCGGATCCGCTCTCTTTGGGGAAGTTGGGGGTGGGGATTTGCTAGTTTGGGCTCTTCCACATAAGCTAGGACGATGAAAGTTGGCAGGCGTATCAGGGACCAGAGTAGACTAAATTAGAAATAGTTGCTTTCCCGAGTCGACCATCTGAGAGGGGGGGAGTGAGCGAACAAGATAGTTGAGAAGAATTTTATTTGCCCATAAAACAAAGGATTGTTCTTCTTAAGTATGGCTTGTGGTCTAGAGGTATGATTCTCGCTTCGGGTGTGAGAGGTCTCAGGTTTGAATCTCGGACCGCCACAATTCTTACATGAAGAAGATCCGAAACTAGATACGTGATCAATATAGTGACCGCTGAGAGTTGGCTGGCGTATCAGGGACCCGACCAGATCAAATTAGAAATATTCGCTTCCCTGATTTGATCATCTGGGGGCGAGTGGAAGGACGGTTAATTCGGAAAAATTAGAAAAAAATGAGGTATTTTTATTTTACGAACGGGTTATTTGATCTTAATGAAATTTCATATTTAGAAGGACCTCATGTCTCAGAGCTCTTATTTTAAATCTCGACCGGATCTGGTGACTTTGGGGGGAGTTGGAGGGACAAACCGGAAATCTTGGAAAACGCTTTAAGTGGAGAGATCGTAATGAAACTTGGTGGGAAAAAGCTCTTGGTACTTGGCTCTTCCAACCTCGTCAAAAGTGCCATATGAGCTCTTAGCTCTTGTTTCCTTTTTCATAGGAAGCGCAATAGCGCTGTTTAAGTAACAGCAATGTGGACACAATTTATTCTATCGTTATTTTTTGGTTTCTTTAGACTAGGGACTTTGTATAAAAAGAGTTGTCATAGAAACTGCAGAAGCAGTTCATTCGATTTTTAATTGAGAGGGCTAATGCTCTTTTTAATAGTCGAAAGTGATTGAAGGGTAATCAGTTCCCCACCCCCATCATCTACTGAAACACATCTAATCGAAATTTTGAGATAGCCATTTTGTTCAGCGTAGTTGAAAGTTCCAGGAATTATGTTTTTGATGATGACATCCCCTACAACCCTGAAGACAAGGGTTGTTAGTTATACCCCAGGGGCGTAACTTTCATGTGAGAATTTTTTTTTCCAAGAGGCATGGGTTTGATCCTAGTTGTGACCAGTTATTTGGTTTGAGAGGAGGATCAGTGGCGTGACTGTAAGCTCAGCCAGAATCAACCCAGCTCTAAATTGGTGCCTGGGGAAATCTGGGTAAGGTAAGCAGGAAAGGTGTGTGAAAGGACAAGTTGGTCGGCCCCAGCCCCCTATTGCATTTCCTGGCTTAAGGGCCATGAAACGGAGATCAGCACCGCCGGTTTGGATCTTAAGGGTCTAGGGCCATCTTACTTACTTACTTATGTCTTGGGTGCATATAAGATTTTCGTAGAAGGGGTGTTCATATAAGTCAAAAGTGATTGGAGGGAACCTAAGCCCATCATTTCCCCAAATACATACAATGAAAATCACACAGTTCGGGGCAACAAACTGTAGTAAGGAGCGACACGGCTCAATAGTAACCGAAACTCTAAAAAACAGAATTGTGATACCAATATATACATCAAAAGGATCGCATTTTATTCTGATTTTACATATATAAATTTCATCAAGTTTAGTCTTACCCATCAAAAGCTAAGAGCCTGAGAGAATTTGCCTTATTTCGAAAAAGGGGTAAACACCTCCTAAAATTCGCAGAATCTTAATGAAAATTACACGATCACATTCAGCGTATCAGATAATCATACTGTAGAGGTTTCAAGCTCTGCAAAAATGTGGAATTTTGTATTTTTCGCCGTAAGAAAGATCACGGATGCGTTTTTTTTATGGGTGATTGTATTGACCATCACCTCTAGAATGTCGTGAGAGGGCTCATTCTAACGGAAATTAAAAGTTCTAGTGTCCTTTTAAAGTGACCAAAAAGTTGGTGGGCGACTAGACCCCCTCCTACGCTTGTTTTTTCCCAAAGTCACGGAATCAAAATTTTTAATAGCCATGTTGTTAAGCATAGTCAAAAACCAAAAAAATATGTCTTTGAAAACAACTTAATCCCCAACAGTCTCCGGGGGGAAGGGCTGCAAGTTATGAACTTTGCCCAATGTTTACATATAGTATTGGTTATTGCCAATGTTTAATGACGTTTTCAGTGATTATATTTTCATGGCGGTTGGGGGGGGGGGTGGTCGGGGTTTACGTAGAAGGATCTTTCCATATAGAAATTTATTATGGGGGAAGAGAATTTCCATGAAGGGGTTCCATGACAACATATTTTTTCGTTATGAGTGCACGGACCAAGGGGAGACCTTGTCCCTGGAGGTCTATAATAGAAACTGGGGCATCCTAGACCGGGGCTGTAAACTCAGGTTGAGGAGGAAGAAGTCCCCTCAAATGCACACTCAACAGGGTCAACTGGCGTGTTCACACGTCCTTTGAGTTACACATCTTCTCCCAGTAAAGGGGTTAAATTATGTGGTGGCGCTGAACACCATCTTGGGAGGATCCACTATAGGAGGACACCTGCGACAGGGCATAAGACCCAGATCTATGGACAACGGCCTCTAAAAAGGGCTGCCTTGACCCTTTTGGGATACCTGCAAAACTGGGGACTTTCCGTTCAACTCTATTCCCACTTGAGGCGTGGCACACCTCAAGGAAATTATAGCCTAGTAAACGATATAGTATTCGCACCGGATTCTGATTAATGGATAATTCTTCTGGGCATGGTCTGTTTTGACGGGCGTTTCGGGGTTGAAAAACCTCTTTATAGCTAATTTATCTAAAAGGGGTGGCCTCCCAATAGCAGCATAATATTTGTAAGCATGAATATATAATGAATCGGCGGCAATAGGCTTGGGACTAATTGTTCAGGATTTTGACTCTTGTTGATAGAAGAGCATCGCCAAGTGCTGGAAACCATGTTGTGACCAAGCTGGGCTCAGGATGGCGCAAAGTCTACATTCATACTGGAGATCCTAGGGACTTTTTGCTGTCCGGTTCTAAGCCGGGTTAAGTGCTACGGTGTAGACTTGAGAAGATATGATGATCCCCGTCCTGGACTGGTATCCGGGATCATTGCTTTTGCTGAGGCCAAAATAAATTCAATGATGGGGTAGATGGGGTTCCCATCTAGCCCATGTCTAGTCGACGTTTTGTAGTCAATTACAGACAGTTGAAATTTTTGTTTCTCGCCCAAATTCCTTGGCTTATAAATGCAAGTTCACTTGCATAAGAGTCGAGGCAGATTGCAGGAGGCCCTTGTAGGCCTTGAATTGGACTCGTTATTTCCATTTGTCAATATGCTGCTTCCCCCTTTCTGCGATCGTGAATTAACCTGAGAGAGAACCTCCAACAGGTTGGAACCCAACTCACCGTGAATTAGCATGAGAGGGTTGACTCTAGTTCAGCGTTGTCGAGTGATAGCCATGAGAGGGAAAATTTTCAAGTAATTTAACCCGTAGTCAACCTGCGTGTGTTCCCCAGCGAGAACCTCCAACAGGTACAACTCTAGTTTGGCATTTGTGAAGGGACACACATGCACGGAAAGGTGTAGCATAAATGGCAGACAGTAACAACGGCAATCAAACGGATAAAATTAACCCTTGACTGGGATGCCCACTTAATTCAACAATCTGTCTTGGCTTTTTTCTACAATTGGCCAAAACTTCCACTTTTCCCACAACTATTCCCTCTTTTGTTAAATTCATGCCCACTTAATTCAACAATCTGTCTTGGCTTTTTTCTACAATTGGCCAAAACTTCCACTTTTCCCACAACTATTCCCTCTTTTGTTAAATTCAACAAAAAAATTGAAACTTGGAATGTTACGACGTTAAAAAACGGCTATCTTATTGATATTTTGACTGACGAATTCAGACGATTCGAACTGGACTTGTTAGGAGTTTCAGAAACTCATATGCCAGGAGTAGGAAGCATGAATTTAGGTGTTATAGAATTTGTTTACTCAGGCGGGATGGATGGAGTACATAGACAGGGAGTAGGGATCATGATAAAAAGGAAGCTGTTAAGTCTTGTTGAGGCTGGGAAGAAATTGATAATAGAATACCAATTATGCATTTTATGACTAAACAGTTCAGTTTAGAGTCATATTCAGTTATAGTCGTATATGCCCCTGTTCAATCGACTGACGGAGATACTAGTGACTCAGATGAATTTTACTTGCAGTGGCAGGAGAAAATAGACAGGGTTTTAGGTAGAAATATGGTGATTTTACTAGGAAATTTTAACATCCAGGTCAGTAGAAACAGGGATAGATGGTATCATTGCCTAGGTAAATTTGGTGTTGGAAAAGAAAACAGGAATGGCTACAGACTTTTGGAATTTTGTAGGTATAAAAATCTAGTTATAACCAATAGGTTTTTTTTTGTCATAAAATGGCCCCTAAGTTGACTTGGTATTCACGTGATAGTAGGACAGCAAAATTTATTGATTATGTTATAGTAAACCGAAGACTGGCTGGATTAATACAAGATACTAGGGTATATAGGAGTGTTTTTATTGATGTTAAAAGTAAAGATAACCATCTACTAGTGTCTAGGGCAAATTTAAAGCTGAAGTTTCGGAACGGTAACTACCTCCCGGGAAGTCATGATGTCGTTAGACTTCAGGATGAGAATTTATGAGAAATTTTTCAGGAACAGTTGAATACTAAACCTGAGAATTTAAAATTTGACAATGTAGAAGATGGTTGGAGTAACTTTAGAAAAACAATTTGTGCAGTTGCTGATGATATCTTAGGGAAGGAAGTTAAGACTGCAGCGAAGAATATTAGTGAAAAAGCTTTATGTTTAATATAGAGGAGAAGGGGTTTGTACAAGAATTATCTGAGTGATAGATCATCTGAAAACGGAAGAAATGTAAAGAAAATGGAGAATGCATTAAAATATGAGCTTAGGAGGTGCGAAGTGGAGGCCTTGGATAAAATTGCCGAGGATCTGGAAAATGCAGATAGACTGTATAATAGTAAAATATTGTACTGCCGTGTTAATAAATTGAGAGGTAACTCTCAATCCGGACTCGTCCCAGTTAAAGATAGGAAAGAGGCCACAATTAGTAACAAGAGAGATGGCTGGAGCATTTTGAGAATGTGCTAAACCGAGATACAGTTGCAGCCAAGATATAGAGGAAAATGAAAAAGTTTGTGATACCTTGGATGTGAAAAAGATTAGTTGTGTGAGGAAGAATTAGTGACAGTACTAAAAGGATTAAAAATAATAAGGTTCCAGGTGCTGATTCTATGGTAAATCAGTTCCTTAATCATGGTGGCTCTGAGGTTAGAAATAAGTTACTGAGGATTACGAATATGATTTTTGAAAAAGGGGAAGTACCAAACGAATTTAGGAAAACCTTAATTAAACCACAGTATAAGAAAGGTGATAAGAGTGAGTGTCGTTATTATCGAGGCATTAGTCTAGTTTGTGTAGGTAGCAGATTACACAGTAACATGATGCTTTTAGTCTGAGAGATGCTGTAGAAATAGTTATAAGAGAAGAACAGTGGGGTTTTAGAAAAGGTAGAAGATCTATCGACCAAATTTTTACTCTTAGGTCAATAATTGAGTGCCTTAATTGTAAAACACCGATGGTCCTCAGTTTTATAGATTATGAGTAAGCGTTCGATTCTGTTGATAGAAGAGCTTTAGCAAAGGTCTTATCCTTATATGATATACCAGACAGAATAGTACTGCTGCGAGAATAGTACTGCTGCGGTTAAGGTAGGAAATGAGGATAGCAGCTGGTTTTGCATTAAATCAGGAGTTAAGTAGGGTTTTGTTCTATCCCCCATTATATGGATCATTTTGACGGACTTTGTCTTAAGGAGCACAGGAAAGGCAATGGGAGACCTCGGAATCAAAGGGGGAGGAAAACTCTCCTGGACTTTGATTATGCTGATGATTTAAGCATCCTAGATGAAAGTGTAGCAAAATGAACTTTTGAAAATTTGTGCTAAGAAGACTAAGTCACTAAGACTAGGAATAAGTGAAGATGAAAAGGTGACGTATTGATCAGGTGGGCAGCTTCACTTACCTTGGTAGTACTATTAGTAAAGACGGTGGGAGCAGTGAAGATGTTAAAAGTAGACTAGGCAAGACTAGCCAAGGCTGTTTTTTTCACTGGTAAAAAAGTTTCGACGAATAGGAATATAAGTCTGCAAACCAAGATTAGATTATTGGAAGGTACAGTGATGAGTGGTCAAATATGGCTCTAATGCATGGGCGCTCCGAAAAGCGGACGAACATTTACTAGATGTTTTCCAGAGAAATTGCCTACAGATTCTTTTGGGGACCCGGCTAACTAACTGTATTTCAAACAGAAGGCTGTACGAAAAATTTGGTTCAATCCCGCTTTCTAGTGTGATTAAATAAAAAAAAAACAAGTTTTTTAAATGAGAGTAAGGAGTGACATTAAAACTTAAAACAAACAGAAATTACTCCGCATATGAAAGGGGCTTTTCCTTCTCAACGCCACGCTCTTTACGCTAAAGTTTGACTCTTTCTCTTAACTCTACATTTTAAAATAGTAAAAAACTTTAGTGTAAAGAGCGGGGCATTGATGAGGAAGCAGCCCCTTTCATATACGGAGTAATTTCTGTTCGTTTTAAGTTTTAATGTCGCTCCTTACTTTCATTTAAAAAACTTGTTTTTTTTATTTAATTTCTGAACATTTTTGAATCAATGCATGTTTTGATTTTGGCTCTCCGCAGAGGAATAATTAAAAAGAAATTTGTATATTTATTTTTTTTGGCTAAATGGCTTTCTCATAATTTTGATCGAATGATTTTGAGAAAAAAAGAGCGGGGGAGGAAGCCTAGTTGCCCTCCGATTTTTGGTTAATTAAAAAGGCAAGTAGAAATTTTAATTTTTTACGAATCTTTTTATAAGTAAAAGATATACGTAACTTATAAATTAGCTTACGTACAGAACTTTTGTATTCTCATATTTTTATTACATATATGAGGGGGTTCGCCCCCTCGTCAGTACCTCGCTCTTTACACTAAAGCTTAAATTGTGTCCCAATTCATTAAGAATGACCCCTGGATCACAAAAGCCGCAGAATAAATAGTTGAAATTACTAAAAATACTTTAGCGTAAAGAGCGAGGTATTAGGAGGAGGTGAGCCCCTTATATGGGAGATAATTTCTGTTCATTTTAAGTTTTAATGCTGCTGCTTACTTCCAGCTGAAAAAAAAACTTTCATATTTATTTTTTTCATTTTTTTTAAGTAATGCTAGTAAATCCTGCTCTTCCTTCATGGAAATTTTCTTACCCCCATGACAAATTCCTCGATGGAAAGTTCCCCCAGCACATCCCCCCCCCTTCTCAACCCCTGCCTCCAACCAAAAAATCATCCTGAAAACGCCTGTACACTTCCCAATAACCATTACTATATGTAAGCAATGGTCAAAGTTTTGAACTTGTAACCCCTCCCACGGGGACTGTGGGGGAGTAAGTCGTCCCTAAAGACATAGTTATAAGGTTTTTCGACTACGCTGAATAAAATGGCTATCTCAGAATTTTGATCCGTTGACTTTGGGAAAATAAGTAGCGTGGGAGGGGGCCTAGGTGCCCTCCAATTTTTTTGGTCATTTAAAAAGGGCACTAGAACTTTTCATTTCCGTTAGAAAGAGCCCTCTCGCAACATTCTAGGACAACTGGGTTGATACGATCACCCTTGGAAAAAAAAAACCAACAAACACGCATCCGTGATCTGCCTTCTGGCAAAAAATATAAAATTTCACATTTTTGTAGATAGGAGCTTGAAACTTCTACAGCAGGGTTCTCTGATACGCTGAATACTTTAATATTTGTTACAGTTAAATTCACTGCTTCTGCTGCTACTTCTATCGGAGCTACTTGTAAAGGCAATACGTTAATACTGCTGCTGATTTTAGCTCTACCGCTGTTACTATTAATTCTACGACTAGTAATACAAGATAAGATTTTAAGGATTTTTTTGGAGGAGGGGTGAACTAAGTCCCGTAAGCCGTCTGTATGTAGGGTGTAAAAAGAGTGTAACTGCAATATCTTAGGAACAGTTTGGTATGTGACGTTGAAACTAACAGGGCTTGTTGTGTGGGGGGGTGCTGAACTAATCAAAAGAAAATATCCAATTGCTACTGCTTCTGCTTATACGACTACTGCTACTATTATTCCTAACTACTGTTACTAAAGCTAAGGCTACCTCTATTAATTCTGCTGCTACTAAAACTGAGGGTATTAAGGGAAAAAATTGGAAAATATTCAAAATGTATGGAACTAAATCGAAACACACCATGCACACACTGATTGTTATGAGAACGTATCAGAGATGCTTTAGAAACGGTTCATGGTATCAAGCCTAAGCTTGCACTGTGTGTTGAACGGAATCTTGAAGAACCCAAAGGTTCTATCTGCACACCGCTACTAATGGTCTTACAACTATTGCTACTACGCAAGCTAATAGTACTAAGGGGAAGCTTTAAAGGAATATTTAGACGAATCCTGAATTAAATGAAAAACTTCTAGTGCTATTATCAAAACTCAAAAGAGACTGGAGAACAAGCAGCCTTCCTCCCAAGCCCATTCATCTTCCAAACACGTCCTGTCAAAAAATTTAAATAGTCATTTTGTTTAGCATAGTAGAACGACCAGTAACTATGTCTCTATGGATATTGGGTATGTCAGCCCCCCCCCCCCCCCGTAATTATATGATTGGCCTATTGAGCTTTAAAACTAAATCAAAAGGCACTGTGTATACGGTTGCCAATAGGAAACCTCAACAATATGTCGAGAGTGACTAGGGGTATTAGGTTAAACTTTTGGGACTACTACTATTACTACTTCTACTTTTAGAATTTAAATATAAAAAAAAGAGTGTACTTGTATCCAAGTTGTCGAACAGCATAGAAAGAACTTCTTAGAAATTATATTTCATTATTCAGTTCAACTGAAAGGATATGAAAGTTAATTGAATAATATTATTCGTGTCAGGATTAGACATAGGTGAAAAAGTTTTTCGCATCCATTCAAACACACTAAAACACTGAAATGTATTTTTAAGAATAGTTGGTTCTTTTCATTACAGTGTTTACAAACTCGAAACCAACTAACTTTAATAATTTGCAGTACTTTAGCTATCTGTGTATATGTATTGTTCAGTGTAGTTGCAGATATGTAGCGCGGATATTTGTTTTTGTTATCGCATATCTAGATCTCACTTCGTGTTTAAACTTTTGAGGGGATGATAGCACATTTTGATGGCTTAAGTAGAGAAAATACTGTTTATTTTTCCAAATAAATTGGAGCATCAGCTTTTGAACTGGATAAGGAAGAAATTGAGTCTCTTTTATGTTTAAGATAATGAAAATTGTTTTTTTTTCCCCTTATTTTATGTTTAGAATAACACAAAAAATGTTTTGTATCTTTTATATGTAGGCAGAATAATTTGTATTGCTTTTTGACATTTCTAATGCTTTCTTTTTTAGGTGATAATATATCGCAACCCATGTCTGCATCCCGGTGATGTGCGTAGTGTTAGGGCTGTTAACAAGCCCGAGTTTAGAAACTACAAAAATGTGTTAATATTTCCTGCTAGTTCTAGTTGCAAGTACTCTCTTTCGACTGCTTGCAGTGGCGGAGACTTGGACGGAGACCTCTTTTCGGTGGTGTGGAATCCCAAATTGGTTCCACCTCAATTATCTCTTTTCCCTCCTCTTGATTATTCGGGACTGAAGCACAGTATGCCAAAACACCCTAACCCTTGCAAGCATGAAGCTCTTTCTAAATTTTATGTAGAATCTATAACTAATGATGTACTTGGACGAGTTGCTCATCTACATGTTGCATTATGTGACCGTATGGAAAAAGGAGCTTGTGATCCGCTTGCAATGAAACTTGCTGAATCGCAAGCTGTTGCTGTTGATTTTCCAAAAACAGGTATACCACCAACAGTACCTGAAGAGGCTGTCGCTTTAGTGGGAGTAAATGGTTATCCCGATTTTATGGAAAAGAATGAAAACTTATCATATGCTTCAAGGAAAGTTCTTGGCGAGCTGTATCGCGATGCGTCCTCATTATGTACCGAAGTCTCGTTTTCAAATCGAATTTTTGCTGACCCTGAGCTGATGGTTAGTGGCTATGAGAAGTTTATTCCAGCAGCTAAAAGAGATTATCTAATTTATTCCATGTATATGAAACAGATAATGTATCAATATGGACTTCAAGACGAATGCGAAATTATTCTTGGACGTTCGGCATGTTCGAAATTTACGATTTCACACCCACAGAACTCATCGAGTTTAATTGAGAATTCGTTTTTTAAGCTCAAAAAGTTTATGACTTCCAAGTTTTTTCAAGATTCTGATAAAAGTGACCAAAAAGCAAAAGCGTCCGCTTGGTACTACGTAGCGTACAATCAATCTGTGCCTGATTCTGTAACTTTTCGTAGTTTTGCCTGGATTGTCTCAGACATTTTGTGTGAAATTAAACCGTCAAAGGCTTCTGATGTACAGCGTGTTCGTGAAAACGCGGTTTTTTTGGAAATTGGAAAGGAAGTAACAAACTATTTCCTGGAAACTGCGGACGTTTTAAGTGGTACTATTGCTCGAAGAATCCTTATTGGAGACCGACTCACAGCTACGATTCGTGATTATGCCACAAAAGTTTATAAAGACCAAATTGAAATTAGACCATTTGGGTCAGTGACTATATTTACATGTAATTCTTACTCTGATTTAGATTTGTCACTGGTTTTGAATGATTCAAATGATAAGCAATTCTTGCCATCGCATTATCTTCGTACGATTGTTATTCCATCCTTAAATAATGTAGTTGAATCAGTCGTGGATGTTACGAATTCTGAGGTACCCCACATCAAATGTTCAGTATTAGATAATGAAGGAATTGTTAACGTTGACTTGTCAGTTAACTCCGTTGGTTTGCTGAAAACTGCTTTAATTCAGTCTGTATTTATTGAGCAACCGAATATACTTCCAGTATTTTGGTTTCTTGCTAAGTGGGCGAAAATCGCTGGTATCGTGAAAGACAATCGAATTCCAACGGATTTGGCACTAATGGCTTCAGGTGATTTCTATGGATTAGCTATGTCGTTGCTTGGAATCCGTTTTCCAAAGAGAAAAACGGAAATACCTTCGACAGAGCTGTACAGTTATCTTGTGGATTCCGTCACCTGCATGACTTGTACGGATTATGAAATCATTGGGCAGTATATTGTGTCTTTCTTCAAGAAACTTTCGAAGATAAACAAATCCTTCACAATTGTTTGGAAGGATCAGGAAATTCCAAGGAATACAATTGACGCAGATATAATGACACGAGTTGCCCGGATAAGTCTTAATGCCTACTACAGACTGATTCCTTCAAGAAGCTGCTCCTTTCTGATTAAAACGATTGGAAGTCGATCTAGCATTACGATTCCATGTTGTATCAAACTTCCAGTCAGTCTAAGTAGGTCTTTGAATGGTTCTCTATCATTCCATTCGAAATGGCTTTCAGACAAAACAGGTGCGGAAGTGACACTACATAAGACTGAAGGTCAAGTTCAGCTTATGCTGAATGCACTCGGTACGCGGGCAGAAATATTTAGGGTATATGAAGAAATACAAAATCTAAATCATACCTTGAGGAATAACCGTCTTCGTTATCGAGTGAAACGAAACAATTACCATATGATAAACTCAGATATATTCATCGTTCGCAATGCTGACCCTTCTATTTTGCAACTAGAATTTGTAGATTCTACTGGTCCGTTTCTGTTAACTCATTCTGCTAATGCCAGATCTACACTTAAACTTACTTGTGATACGTTTTTAGCTGATTGGAAGCAAGTAGCCTTAGAAAACTTTGTTTCTCACCTAATATGTCAACTCGCCTCGTTTCCTGTCTCAAATCGAAGGCTTGTTAACTCCCTCAAAATTACGACTCGCCTAGGCAACTTTTATATTTTAAATGCATCGACTGCTCTCCCAGAAACAAGAAAGTCCCTATCACTGCCAGAACTGGAATGTGCTTTGGCATTGAGAAAACATAGAAAGGATTACGTTTTTGAAGAAAATGAGGAAAGGGTAGATCAGGATCCTCTGGAAAAGGAAATGAAGCTTGTTACGCTAAATCCTAGCATTAATCATCCATTAATGAGAGACCAGTTGAAACCTAGTGTGAAACACAAGAAGAAGAAGAAAAGAGGACTGGGCTCTTCATTCTGCATTGGAATGAACACTGAGAAGAATAAGGATAAAGATGCCTTAGCAGCAATTGAACTAATTTATTGCGAAGCTTTGAAAAAACTTGGCTATGTTGTTGACCCAGGCTATCAGCCTACATATGCATACCTAATATCGGCGATTATGTCAAAAAGTGTTGAAGGAATATTTTTATTTGATAGGGACATGAATTTGATTGAAGCCCGGGAAAGAGACTTAAGATGGGCTAACTGCTACATTTTGCACGGACGGGGACCATCAGCTAAATTGAAAATAATGGAAAATGTTGACGGTCGTATTTCATGTGTCACCAGCGATCCCATTAGTGATTCCTATGTAAAAGAGTTTGTCCTTGATGGCCGTTCTCCTCTTGAATTGAAAGAAACAGGGTTGAAATCGAAGAAGCTTGTAATAAGTGATCGTTTGGAAGATCATATTAAGAAGAAAATTTGCTTTATTACTCAAAAGCTTTCAAGTGTATCCTTTGTAAAGGAGAATTGTTCGGGGACTGTATCTTCTGGAACTACCTACGAGGGGAGCAACACTTTACAGTCACAGCCATTGTGCAAGTTAACTTTGCATTTTAACGATAAAACACTTAGAGAAGCTGTTGTTACAAAACAATTTTCTGGGCTTCGGAAGTTTGCTTGCCATGTATTTTTCTCTTCCTTGGAATTATGTGAAGCTATATCTGATGTTGCACCACGCTTTATAAAATAAAAATAGTATTCTGTAATTGAAAACAAGGTTTGAAACATCTTCATGTTTGGGAATGAAGCATCTGTTCTGAAAAAGTCAAGTGCTGGTCCTTCTCACCTTTTACAAAGGAACAAAGTAATTCAAAAGATATTTTCTGAGATTTGTTTGGAAAAATTGTGTTTGTATTCATTCCTTTTTAAAGAAGGCTGCTCCATCAATCTGTTTGATTTTATTTAAGTTGTCATTTTTAGCGCCCAATATATTTGGAAATATATTCTTTTTAGAGAAGATATTACGTTTTTTTCAGAAGTATAAATATACTTGAGTTTTCATTATGGCACTTGGTATTTACCAAGTGACATGTAGCGATCACAATTTCTGTCCGTTGGTCTTTCTGTCTGTCTATCTGTTGGTCTGTCTTTCCCGGTTTTGCTAGTTCGGGCACTGCCAGATAAGCTGGGACGATGAAAATTGGCAGGTGCATCAGGAACCAGACTAGATTAAATTTGAAATAGTCACTTCCCCGATTCGACTATCTGGGGGAGCAAGCGAACATGATAGTTGAGAAAAATTTTATTTGCCGATAAAACAAATAATCATTGTTCTTAAGTATGGCTTGCTGGTCTAGTGGAATGATTCTCGCTTTGGGTGGGAGAGGTCTCGGGTCCGAATCCCGAACCACTCCAATTCTTACCTGAGGAAGATCCGAAACTACATACGTGATCAATATAGTGATCTCTGAAGGTTGGCAGGCGTATCAGAGACGGGACCAGATTCAATTAGAAACAGTCGCTTCCCCGATTCGTCTGGGGGGAGTGGAAAGATGGTTAATTTGGAAAAATAAGAACAAAAATAATGTTTTTAACTTACAAACGGGTGATCGGATCTCAATGAAATTTGATATTTAGAAGGACCTTGTGTCTCAGAGCTCAGAAATCCCGACCAGATCCAGTGACAATGGGGGGAGTTGGAGGGGGAAACCAGAAATCTTGGAAAACGCTTAGATGGAGAGATTGGGATGAAATTCTGTGGGACAAACAAGCACAAGTCCTAGATACGTGATTGACATAACCGGGCCGTATCCGCTCTCTTTGACGGAGGTGGGGGGGGATTTTCAGTGCTTTGGTGAGTTCGGTGCTTCTGGAGGTGCTAGGACGATGAAAATCGGTAGGCGTGTCAGGGACCCGTACAAATTGACTTGATAACAGTCCTTTTCCCGATTCGACCATCTGGGGGGAGGCTGGAGGGAGGGAAATTGAGGTATGTTTATCTCACGAATGGGTTATCGGATCTTAATGAAACTTTATATACAGAAAGATATCATATCTCAGATGCTCTATTTTAAATTTGGATCGGATCTGGGGACATTGGGGGATGGAGGGGAAACGGAAATCTTGGAAAATTCTTAGAGTGGAGAGATCGGGATGAAACTTGATGGGAAGAACAAGTACAAGCTCTGGATGCGTGATTGACGTAACCAGACCGGACCCTATATCTCGTCATAAGTGCTATAGGAGCTCTTAGCTCTTGTTATCGAAAAGGTTTTTGTCTTATCTAGGTCATTTTAGTCAGTTTTGACCTGTCTTCAAAAAATTTCATATTTAGAGAAATCTTCCTAAAAAGACATAAAAAATTATAGTAAATTCGTTCTTCAAGTTTTTTAGCATTTCCTCTATAATTTCAGTAATTTTTCAACCACTCTATTATCTTTTGGCAACCCCCTCCCTTTCATCCATCGAATGCATTGTTTAATGTACCTTGAGTACATTTCAAATAAGCATATCTGAAATAGAAAAGGATAGAGCTATAAGAACCCATATTTCCCAAACCAAAAATTAACGGTAAAACTGCTACACGCGAGATTTATTTACTCTATTTTGATAATCACTACGTTTTAATTAAAATCTAAGCAGATGACTGAGACCTCAAATTATTAAATATAAACCGAAAATTTATCTTTGTATCTACTGTGGAAGGCATTTAACAGAAGAGAATACTTTTGAAAAACATCTAAAAAAGATAACTTTGAAGATCCTGATGTCATCCTGTCAAAACCAGGACTTTAAATTGACTTTCAAATAAATGTCGCTAAACAAATAAAAAAACTTATTGCATCAATGCTGATTTTGAGTCGTATGATGAAGAATTAGATCAAAAGAGTCGTAAAAAACAATTAAACTAGCAGAACGAAAACCATTTGCTTTTGGATTACAAGTATGTTGTTCAGTTTATACAGAACAAAATATATATCACGAATATTTCGGTGAAAATGCAGCTAAACATTTTGCGAAAATAGCAACAGAAGTGAGTGCAAAAGTAGCTTATAAATATGAAAATATACAAAGATATCATGAATTTACACCATAACAAGTAAGAGAAAAATGGAGAAACGAAAAAAAAAGTATTTGTGAGAAAGAAATAATGAATAATAATGTTCATCTTGATCATGATCATATGACGGGTGTTGTCAGTGGATTTACTTACACATGCTTAATGTAATCAAAATTTAGAATTCCAAAACATATTCCAATTGTAATGCATAACATTTCGAAATACGAATCGCATTTATTTTCTTGAGATCTCGTACCTGATAACTGTATTTTGATTCAGCTGTGAATTTTATATCATTTTCAAAAACCATAAAAATAATCAAGATAAAGAAATTTAAAATGAAATGCGTTTTACAGATTTATTTCGATTCATGGCTTCATCTCTGGATAAACTGTATGAAAATATATCCAAATCTGAATGCAAATCAATTGGTGATTCTTTAAAGAAAAATTTTGCCTATACATCAGCTTCTTTTTAAAATAACGAGGAGGTCAAAGAAAGGTATGTCCTTATGAATATGTCGATGGATATGATAAAATGAATGTTAGAAAATTACCTTCCATTGATAAATTTTACTCAAGATTGTCTGGGAAAAATATTTCAGAAGAAGATTGCAAGAGAGCATATGCTATTTTGAAATGATTAAACAATGAAATACTCTTAGACCTCAAATTCCCTTATTTTCAGAAGAAAATATGTTTACGCTTAATGAAAAATGAATAAGAGGAGTATCTCAGTGTATGACTACATAAATATTTATCTCTAGCTCCCGGGCATTATGAGTACAAATTATGTAAAACACTAAATAATTGCACGAATAAACTCGTTCACTATAACAATTTTGAATTTTATCTAAAGCATGGTTTAGAAAAAAAAATAGATTAAATACTTACATTCATAGAAGCAGATAATGCAAATGGTTATATCAATCATAATACTAAATTATGTCAAAGAGAAGCAAATGATCTTAAAAAAGATCTCTTTAAATTATGAATAATGCATGTTTTGGAAAGACTATGGAAAATATAAGAAAAAGAGCAAATATCGAAACAAGTACTAGCAATGAGCAAAGACAAAAAATCGGGAAAAACTCAACTTTACGTCTGAAATCATATTTAGCGATACATTTTCACTAGCTAGAATGACTAAATCAAAAATGAAACTTTGATAAACCTATTTACAAATTACTTATGTAGGAATTTCTGTATGAATACATGAAACCTGAATATGTCGACGCAATAGATTTATGCTACATGGACACTGACAGTTTTATCTATGATATAAGAAACGAAGACTTTTATCAAGATATAAAACCTGATTTAAATGGTAGACTCGATATATTAGATTATAAGAATGATAACTACTATAAATTTCCTCGATTAAATAAGAAAGTCATTGGACTACTTAAGGATCAAATTTTGGCAAAATATTATCTGAGTTTGTTGGTTTTAGATCTAAAATATATGCCTATCTGAAAGATGGCGACGACGACTACCAAGCAAAGAAGACACTAAAAGTTATCAAAACTGATATTGAAAGGATTCAATGACATTACAAAACAATTAGGATGTATTTTCCAGAAAGTTTGAAATCTCATCGGAAATCTGGTAAAATTTAAGAGGAAACAAGCATAGAATGACTTACTTGACTTAATGCTCCTGCCGAAATGCTTCCGGCGTCGAGAGTGATGCTACATGGTGCCTCCATTTGGACTGGTCTCTTGCAAGGATGTGGACGTCCTCCTGAATATTTGCCATGACTAAGAAGGCACCACCTATCGTGTCCTTCCATCTGGTTGGGGGACGACCTCTTGGGCGTTTCCCGCCGTGCAGCCCGGGATCAAAGTCAAAAATCGTTCGTACGGGAATGTCGGGGGCATGCGAAGGAGATGTCCGTACTAGTATAGTGTTTGTTGGGCGAGTTGGACTGAGAAGGGCATTTGAGCAGTTAACGCCAGGAGGTTCTCGTTGCTAACAAAATCGTGCCAGCGTAGTCCTTCAATGCGGCGAAGATGTTTTGTTTGGGCTATATTTACGGTGCTAAGCACAGACTGAGTGGCTGGCCATGTTTTGGCTCTGAAAAGAAGGCCGGGTCCCACCGAAGCATTGTATATGCGCATCTTGGTCCTACGGCTGATAGGTTTCCTCCAAAGGGCACTTTGTCTTCCCACTACTGCTGAGGCTTTAGCAATTCGGTGCATTAGATCTTCGAGGATTGATCCGTCATTTGAAAGGATAGAGCCAAGGTATGTAAATTCCTCAACAATCTCAGCTGGTTTGTCACCGACCATTAGGACTGGCGGGGGACGTGGTGAGTTACGGGGTTTAACAAACATCATTTTTGTCTTCTGCCAATTAATCGACAGCCCTATCTTTAAGGCTTCATCAGCAAGGATCTGTAGGCCTTCTGTGAGCTTCCACGGTGAATCGGAGACAATAGCAAGGTCATCGGCATAGTCAGCGTCTGAAAGTACTCTATCGCTGTTATGCAACCCAAAATGGAGGCGATTTATGGTCCGAGTCATAATGTAGTCGATGACACAATTAAATAGCTGTGAAGCAGCAGCACAGCCCTGACGGACTCCATTATTGATTTCAAAAGATGAGCTGGGTCTGCCATTGACTTACACGCAGCTCTCAGTCCCTTCTTGGAGCCGCTCGAAAAGGTTGCAGTACTTTGTTGGTAGTCCCTTTGTTTTCAGTATGAGCCAGAGTGATTGCCGGTCGACAAAATCGAAAGCAGCCTTGAAATCCACAAAGGCAACATATGGTCCTTGTTGAAATTCTCGAGTCTTTTCTATCAGCTGCCGCATTGTGAATATTTGCTCCACGGTGGACCTTCTTGGTATGAAGCCAACCTGTTGTATTCTTCGTTGGCTTCTGAGGAAAGTGGTACAGCGGTCCAGGAGGGTCATAATGATGGGCTTCCTAGGCACAGAGAGGAGTGTGACGCCACGATAGTTGGAGCAGATTCTGCGACTGCCTTTCTGTTTCCAGAGAAGCAAAATGATGCCTGCTCGCCAGTCTTTTGGAATCCATTCTGTACGAAATACTATGGAAAACAGTACTTGGAGCCAGAGAAGGGTCGCTGCCCCACTATATTTCAGTAGTTCTGCAGGGATACCACAGACTCCTGGGGCTCGGTTGTTTTTCATCCGTTTCAGAGATTTCAAGATTTCTGTAGAGGTGAATGGGTGGTGCACACTTTCACACGGGGCCTCAGGGGTGCTGGATGCAACTTGAAGAAGGTCAGTGTCGGGCTGGCTAACATAGTCCAGGTTTAGAAGTGAAGAGAAGTGATCCTTCCAGGCAGACAGTTGAGTGCTCTCGTCAGTGAGAATATTTCCATCATTAGATGTGATAATGCCTTGGGAGGATGGCTTTCAATCTGTAAGATCCCGAAGGTGTTTGTATAGAGCATATGTGTCACCCTATCTGGCGGCCTCCTCGAGATCAGTAGCCTTTTTCTTGGTGAACAGCTTTCTGTCTTTGTGGAGGAATTTATTTCTGACGCCGTTTAGACGTCTGTAGGTAACCATGTCCTTCGCTAGGCGTGCTTTGCGACGTTGTTCAATAACATCTAGAGTTTCCTGCGATATCCAGGACTTTTTTCTGGGCTTCAGACGACCGATAGTACTTTCGGCCGAAAGCAATACGCCGTCCTTGAATAGTTGCCATGCTTCTTCAGATTCTGAAAATTGACCAAGACAGTCGAAACGATTTGAGATGGAGACAGTATAGACCTAGCGCCTGTTGGAGTTTGCGAGATTGTTCAGGTCTTATTTGGGGGGACGGTGATCACTTTTCTGGGCTTTCAGGCGTAGTCTAAGGTTAGAGATGACAAGCCTGTGGTCGGTGTTTTCCATTTCTGCACTTCTGTGAGTTTGGCAATCAGTTATAGAGTAACGCCCAAGTCGGGACACGATTATGTAGTCTAACATCTTTCTTTTTCGTCCTTCATTGCTATACCAGGTATATTTGTGAACTTCTTTCCTTTGAAAAACGGTGTGAGCCTTAGCCCATTGTTGTTCGAGCAGTCGGATGTTATAGATCCTAGAACATTGTTCCAAACGCCGACTGTATCTCTGACAGTGCCGTTGAAGTCGCCAAGAAGGGTTAAAACATCATGAGGGTATACTTTTGCTAGGATGCTTGACAGCTGGGCGTAAAAACGATCTTTCATCTCATCTGAGGCTGGGTTTGTTATTTCATCTCATCTGAGGCTGGGGCGTAGCAGACAATGATGGTCCATTTTCCATGTTTGTGCTAGATTTGCGCTGTTAGTATTCTTTCTGACATTTGCTCGTAAGAAAGGAGGCACCTCCTGGTCCGAGGGTCTAGCACAAATTCGACTCCATTAGTTTTGGTTCTCTGATCACCTGACCAGATTAGATGATAGCCTTCACCAATGTCCTCAGAGTCATTTCCTATGAGGCGAGCTTCAGTTACGCCTGCTACAGCCACACCAAAACGCTTGAGTTCTAGCGCAAGCATTGACTTCGCTCCAGGGAAGTTAAGGGTCAGAACGTTCCAGGTGGCCAGGGGAAGACCACCTTGGTCAATAAGGTTCAAGCGATGTTCAAATTTCTGCCCGGGGACATGCTGAGGTCTTGAAGGGTAAAAAGAAGATCGATCATCCGAGACATTAACATAACTATTCGTTGCAATTAGGTTCGGGTAGAGGGTCGCAAGCCCAACCGTCCCTAGGCTTGGGACCTGATTAGCTAGAAGAGTCCAACTATTGAGTGTCCCAGGGGTGGGCTCCAACTATCTTGTGAGGTCAAGGCCACCTTTTATGTGGAGCGTTTAGTTAGAGGATTCCCCCATATCCAGTGGCCCATGGTCAGAAGACCAAGGTCTGCTTCATTCCGGACCAGCTCAAAGCATAGAATGTTCCTAGTCAAATAGAATAAAAACTACTATATATGAATGACACGAAAAGAAAAGTGCTATAAGTAGTATAGAAAATGTATGTTCTGGACCACCTAACTCATCCATTCAATTTACATCATTTTCAGTCCATTTTACATCATTTTAATATCAAATATTGTACATTTTTCGTCCCAATATTCAAAACGAAAACACATCCTTGGAAATCAAATGTGGTCTCATTTTCATTCTTTTTCAAACAGTTCGTGGTAACGAACTACAGTAAGGAGCGACACGGCTCAATAGAAACCGAAACGGTAAAAAATAGAATTTTGATACCAATAGTTACATCAAAAGAATTGCATTTTAATGCTGATTTTAAATATATAAGTTTCATCAAGTTTAATCTTACCTATCAAATGTTACGAGCCTGGGAAAATTTGCCTTATTTTAGAAATAGGGGGATACACCCCCTAAAAGTCATAAAATCTTAACAAAAGTCACACCATCGTGTTCAGCGTGTCGGAGAACCCCACTATACAAGTTTCAAGCTCCTATCTACAAATATGTGGATATTCGTATTTTTGGCCAGAAGACCGATCACGGGTGCGTGTTTATTTAATTTGTTTTTGTTTTGTTTTTCCCAGAGGCGATCGTATCGACCCAATGTTCCTAGAATGTTGAAAGAGGACTCATTCTAACGCGAATTAAAAGTTCTAGAGCCATTTTTAAATGACCAAAAAAATTGGAGGCCACCTAGGCCCCCTCCCACGCTCATTTTTCCCCAAAGTAGCCGTATCAAAATTCCGAGATGGCCATTTCATTCATATTAGTCGTAAAACCTAACAACTATGTCTTTGGGGACGACTTACTCCTCCACAGTTTCCGTGGTAGGGGCTACACGTTACAAACTTTGACAAGTGTTTACATATACTAATGGCTATTGGGAAGCGTACAAATGTTTTCAGGGGGATTTTTGGCTGGGGGGGGGGTAAGTGGGAGGATCTTTCCGTGGGGGAAGAGAATTTTCATGAAAAGGGCGCAGGATTCTCTTGCATTATTTAAAAGAACAATGAAAAAATAAGTATGAATAGTTTTTTCAACTGCAAGTAAGGAGCAGCATTAAAACTTAAAACGAACAGAAATTTTTACGCATGTGGGGGTTCACCCCCTCCCAATACCTCGTTCTTTACTCTAAAGTATTTTTAGTAATTTCAACTATTTATTCTACGACCTTTGTGATTCAGGGGTCATTCTTAAGGAATTGGGGAAAACTTTAAGCTTTAGTGGAAAGAGTGATGTATTGACCAGGGGGTGAAACCCCTCATATGCGTAATAAAAACATACGAATATAGAAGCTCGTTACGTAAGTTAATTTGTAAGTTACGTATATCTTTTATTATATAAAACGGTCGTAAAAAATTAAAAATTCTAGTTGCCTGTTTAAGTAATCAAAACATTGGAGGGCAATAGGCCTCCTCCCCGCTGCTTTTTTCTCAACATCATCCGATTAAAGCTATGGGAAAGCCGTTTAACCAAGCAAAATTAATATGCAAATTTCGTTTTAATTATTTATGTGCGGAGAGCCAAAATCTTATTAAATTTTTTTTTTAATTACTTACTGTTTTAAAAAGTAGAGTAAAGAGAAAAAGTCAAACTTTAGCGTAAAGAGCGAGGTGTTGAGGACAGAACAGCCCCTTTTATATACGGAGTAATTTCTGTTCGTTTTTAGTTTTAATGTCGCTCCTTAATTTCAGTTAAAGAAATTTGTTTTTTTATTATTTAATCACAATGTAAGCACGGGTTCTAGACCCAGCCTAGATCACCCCATCAATTTACCCAATTTTTTATTGAATTCACTCCATATTAAATAAAGATTACCAAAATTTTTATAATTTCCCATACTGGGCTTTAAGATAGTGACAGGTCTTATGACATAAGGATATGATTAATTTGTGAAATAAGAGTTTAATGATGTTCCATTTTTCCTATACTACTAATAAAATGTAATAATTTAATATTTAGTGGATAGTTCAGTATCAATATCTAAATAATTTATTTTTCTGTCAATAACTTTTAAAATTATACCTTTATCTAATTTTTTAAATTTCTTTTCAAGATCAGTTGGTTTAAAATCGAAATGCTTAGGTGCAAATAGCTCAACCCTTTCACCTTTAAAATTAATAGTAATAACGTGTTTATTTCCATATTTAATTCTAACACATCCCATTTCTGTATTCGTAGATTCCATTCCAATGTCTAAATTTTGTTTCCTAATAATTTGATTATATTTATTTACCATTTTTATTTCGCTTAAAAGTTTCTCCATTTATTATAAAATAATTTTATTAAACAAATTTCAAATCGAAAATAATTTATATATTAAAATATAATTTGCTACCAATGACTTCCATAATTGCTCTTCTTTCTGAAAATATAACGCAGTAAATGATATATGGATCAGCTGTACTTGATTTGATAAAAGTTTGATTTCTATGTCAGCAGTTCGATAAATATTCGATTCATGCTTTGAAACATCAAAACAAAATCAAGGATATACTGTTCTAAAATCATTGTAACTTACAATGGTTCCACTATCAACATTGTTGTTTATATCCTAACCATTTTAGAATAATCTTCATTAGCATTACTGAAATCACAATTCAAATCTTCTTGTGGATATTTATACCCATTTACTCTCACTTCAATTCTATTAGTGTTCATATGGTCAAATACCATATTGTTCCTATAACTGTTATCTTTTTCAGGTTTTTGTAGCACAAAAACAATTTTAGTTGTATTATAGCGTTCACTGACTACCCTCCAGGTTAATTCTATCAGTTTTATTATCACTTTTATAGGTATTACAAGCTTCCCATCTTAGTTCAAGTGAGCTGCACTTTCCTATCCCATCTTTTAATTTTTCCACCTTCGTTGCTAACCCAGCTGTTAATTGAGTCCCTATGGTTAGACTGGTATGTAATACTGGTAACACCCATGGTAAATGCATTACATCTACTTTGAATTTTTGAGCTCCAGATTTTATTATCATATTGAAAAAATCGTTTCTTTGAAATTTAATTTGATGTGTAACGCCTCTAAAAACACGATTAATATCTGGACAAAACCCAAATAACAATATATCAAAACTGTTATTTCGTTTTATCGTGATGATTCCACTACCTGCTACAGCATGTGTGAAAGTGGTTTCAAACTCATTTTCTGCTTTAAAGGACTCAACGCATTTGGTTTTGTCTTCATACCAAAACATTAGTAGCTGCACTTTGACTATAGTCATCTGAGAATTCTAACAAATTTGTAATAGTAGTCATTATACCAACACAATCAAAACTTTCAACACATTTTCCATTCAAAATATACTCAGCATTTCTAAATAAATTTAATTTACTGTTTGTTAAAGTACCTTCGTCATTATTTCGCATATTGTTCCTTCCAATGGTGTTATTTTCACTTTTGTATAAAGGTAACTATCCATTGGAAGAATCCAAGTTTCCACATCTTTTAAAATGAATATATAATTTAATTGTTAAGATTAATTGTAAGATGACTATAGTCATCTGAGAATTCTAACAAATTTTTAATATTAGTCGTTATACCAACACAATCAAAACTTTCAACACATTTTCCATTCAAAATATATTCAGCATTTCTAAATAAATTTAATTTACTGTTTGTTAAAGAACTTTCGTAATTATTTCGCATATTTTTTCCTTCCAATCGTGTTATTTTCACTTTTATATAAAGGTATTCCAGTCGAGGTTTAATCATAGTGTTTATACATGGAACGAGCTTCATCTTTTATATTTTTTATGGACGTCTTGAATAATTGAGTATTGACGATATTTTTAAGAAACTCCAATCCCGCTACCATACTTTCTTGAATAAAATAATTGCTTTTTATTAATCGACATTTATCAAAGATAAATTTTATTAAATAATTTCATTAATTTTTTTAAAATCTAAATCATATTCAATATTATCTACATTCAGATTAATTAATCTACCTAATTGATCAGCTTATAGTCATTTTTATGGCGTTTATATATTTGTTTTGATCAATTGGAAGATATTGTCTTTCTATAGGAATTTCACAGAGTAGCGTTCCTGGTTCTGTTTTTGGAGCAAAACTCCAGATCATATCAGAGGTCGTATTCCAATTCACAATTGAACTATCCACTAACGAGCAGTGAATATGTACTTTATCAACATTTCTTGTAATATTAGGAACTTTAGTACCTGCATTATATTTACTACTCATTTCAACTTTGTTTTACAATCCTAAACTAAAATATAAATCGCTATTTAACTGAAATTTATAATCCTCTCTCAAAATAATAACAAATTTCATTATTGCTAGATTGGATGATATACTTATTGGGCATCGATCAAGGGATGAATTGAAATAACAAGTTAAGAAATAACTAGTTGTTTTGAATAGTATTTTTTTTTAATAATGGATCGAGCAGGTCAATAGCTTCATATCTCACTTCATCAGATGTATTTTCAGCAGTTCTGCTACCTAGTAAATTATATAATTTTTCAATCATATAAGTTGCATTCATGTAAATCCCAGTTCCTTGCTGAGGTTGTATAACATCAAAGTTATCTTTAATAACTTTTAATCTTCTTCTGTAGATTTTTACGAACTGAGACTTTTTCTAATTCACTGAATCTCCGATACTTTTTTTCTTGTTTACTAGATCTCTGAGACTTCTTCTAATTCACTGGATCTCACACCTTTCATCTTTCATCTGTGTATTTGATTAAGTGCTCCTGATTCATCTATTGTCTCTATTAAATATTGATAATTTTCTAAATAAAACTAGGCATTTTAAAATAGGGATCCTTACGCTATGGTCCTTATTGATTTCTTTCAAAAGTTCATCATCTATCCCAGAATCGACTTTAGCAATGAAATTTGGCTTATTCGGGGGTAAAATAGCTTGACTTAAGTGAGCTTGATTGCTTGCTTGTAAACTTAATGCGTTGCTTACAGATTGATCCAATCGTTGTAATCATCTTATTTAAATTTATGTCATTTTCATGTAATTTATAAGTAATATATTTGTATTTTTAACTTCTGATTCAACGATTGGAGCACCCAACATAGTCACGGATAGTCCCGAAATTTAGCTTGCTCTAAGGAATGTTCTTGAGCTATATTTCTTTTTATTTCTCTACTTTTCACTATACTCGCTAATAACTTATTCAACTTTATATGATCCATTCATAAAATAAAAGTTTTTACTGAATATTTTTCGTTAGTTTTTTTTCTTAAAACCCACCAATAATGAGTTCACCAGTTTTATCTTACAACTCTTGCGTTATAGAGGTTGTATGTTTCACTGCAGCCATTTGAAACACATCTCTTGTATAATTTGGTAGGTAACCTTTATCAAAAAGACCCTTACTTTTATTAATTTTAACCTAATCATCAACACTGAATTTGTTTATGGTTGGTTTTGACCTTCGACATCAGGAAATAAATTAGTTTAGACCTTGTTTTCATTTCCTGTTTTACTCGCTTCCATTGGTTTCATTTTGATGGATTGATGATAAGAATTGTGATAATTGTCAATGAAAGAGGGTAATACATTTGTCCAACGTTTTGCTCTGTTATGAGTAAAATATTTCCACAATTTCTTTCTGATTGCATTAGTAAACCATTAAACAATTTGATCTTACAATTCACTTTCAGATGAGAACCAATGAATTTCATGGCTCTGAAAAAATGCTTGAACGTTTTTCCAAATTCTTTATCTGTTTGCAATTTTTTAGTTTTTTATTCTTAAATAAAACCCGTAAAAGTATTAGTCATTTCCTTACCCGTTTTATCCTGTAAAGAAATACACCAACATATTTACTAAAACAATCGATGACTGTAAGAATATAATTAAAATTACTATTTCCTCTAATATACTGCTGCATATCAACAAGTCTTGCCACTGGTCATCGATACTATGAATGTAAACACGCCTTCTTTTAAATGTATGATAAGCTGGATTGTATAAAGAACAAATATTTTGATTTTTCAACACTTCTTTGATTTTAGTTTTTGATATGGTAAAACCATGTTCTTTTAATTTTCTATATAAATAATTGATCCCTGAATAGTTTGAATTATAAAGTTCTAATAGTTTTTTTCTGCGCTACTCTTGCCAGTACGAATACCACTTCATTTTATCCAGGGTTTTTGCTCATTGCTTCCTTTTTTTAAAGCAATTTTTCTTGCAACCACAAAATATTCAAATACATTTAATTATTGACACTTAATTTCTTTCTGAAACTGTTCGAGTTATAGACTCGGTTGCAGTAATGTTTTTACATCGCATACAATAAATCTCCATTTATTACAGATTTAAATTATTAAACAGATTTAAATTACCAAACATTTGAATCAATACTAACAGACCTCTATGTCCTCAAGAAATAACTACCCCCGACTAATATAGATATTACCCTCGGTCGTTTACCAAAAACCATAATTAAAGATTATTGGTAAAAAATTTAAAATATTCAATACCATCAATGATCATCTCAATAATAATATATCAATGCGCGATCACTATATTCAATGGTCACGAAATGTAAAAAGAGAAAAAGCAGTATCACAACAACATTCGACCTGAATTAAAAGTAAAGTTAGAAAATGAAATAAAAAAAATTAAAACTTATTTGTACTTCATATATTATATGGGCACGAAATAAAGATATAACTGAACATAAGAACTTTTTAAAATCAAAATAGATTTCAAGAGCTGGAAATTATAATGAAGTCGAAAGTAATTTTAATAATCAAATAGAAGTTAATAAAAAGGATGTTGATAAAAATTGACAATTCTTTCGAGATGCAAGCAGTAGAAAGTGTGTTAAAAAAACTGAACATTGACATTTCAAATTCATATATAAATAAGAAAAAAACTAGAGAGGTTCCAGATATCCCAGAGTATATATTTAAAGAAGAAGAACACGATAATAATCTAAGTTTTCGATGGATGTGAGAAAATTCCCTTACTGTTAATGTATCAATAAATGCAAATGGAGCTGATTTTTGAACGCTTTTTCAATCTGTTGTTAAAGATTAAAAAATTGAATGAATGGTAGAGATAGTTACAGAGTCCAATTTACAACACGTGGAAGATTTTTTTCTCAGAAGGATAATGAAGAACTCGAACCTATTCATTATCGTAGCTACTCGTGGATTTGTAATAAAAAGTGACATTGAACAAAACCCCTCTAAATAGTAATCACTGGAAAATATATGAACTAGTCATAGAGAATACCCCCGGATCGGTTTTACAATATGAAAGAGTAAATTGAATTGATAATCGAATGACAAGATTACCAAATTATGTGGGAGGTACTTATAAAGAATCGTCTGAATATGTAAAAAATAAAAACGTCAAACACTGTTAGATTACACTAAATTATACCTAAAACGTGATGTTTTAATTTTACAAGATGTTAAAAATTTTAGAAACGTATGTTTAAACAATTATAAACAAGATCCACTGCACTTCCTCTCAGCACCATGACTAACATGGGAAGCTTTTTTCAGACACTCTAAAGCTAAAATTCCATTATTTTCTAACGAAGATATGTATAACTTCATTGAAAAATGAATAAGAGGAGGTTTATGAAAAGATATTCTATAGCAAATAATAAATATATGAAAAACTTCAATGAAACACACTCTTCAAATTAGTTAATTTATTTAGATGCTAATATTTTATATGGTTGGACAATGTCACAAAATCTACCTGAAAAAGACTGAGCCATTTACGGGGTTTCTTTTTAGAATATCTAAGAGAGTTACACAATTTACATATAGTTTTACCACTAGCTTCTGAACAACTTCAATATAAATGAATTACAACTTTAACTACTAAAATTAATTATGTTGTGCATTATGAGAATTTAAAATTTTATTTAGAACATGGCTTAGTATTGAAAAACGTACATAGAATACGATCATTTTGCTGAGTCACCCTATTTAAAAGAATATATCAATCATAATACTAAATTGAGACAAAAGGAAATAAATGGTTTCGAGAATTAATAGAAAAAGGGCTAATATTGAAATAATCACTATTGATAAACAAAGACAAAAAGTAGTTAAAAAACATATCTTTAGATAGGAAATAATTCATAGCGAGAATTTCTCGGTAGCCAGAATGTCCAAGTCAAAAATAAATCTAGATAAACCATTTATATTGGATTTGCTGTATTCTAAGTTATCTAAGATACTGGTGTATGAATTTCAGTATGATTAAAAGAAACCAAAATATAGTGAACACGTTGTCTTATGTTATATGGATACGGATAGCTTTATTTATGATATTCCAACGGAGTATTTTTATGAAGACATTAAAGCTGACCTCCAACAAAAGTTTAATACTTCAGATTATGGGAAAGATAATCCCTATAACTTCCCTGCAGTCAATAAAAAATTGATATGGATGATGAAGGATGAACTATCTCGAACAATAATGTCCGAGTTTGTAGGTTTAAGATCCAAAGAATATGCTTATTTAAAAGAGGGTGACGATGAACCAAAGCAAAGAAAAAATTGAATGGTATCAAAACGAATATTGTTAAAGGTAAAATAACATTACAAAATTATAAAGATGTATTATTTGGAAAATTGAAAAGCTTATCAGAAACTCAGTATACTTTAAGAGCAAACAATGTTCTTAGTAAAACAAAATAAAAGAGCTCTATGCCCAAATGACACTAAGAGAAAGACTTTGAAAAATAAAGTAAACACGGTACCCTTGGGATTTAATTCTTTGAAGTTATAAGCTATAATCTATGAAGTTCAGCTATAAGCTTCAAAACTATAATCTTCAAATCTATAAGCTTCAAAGCTATAATCTTCAAAGCTATAAGCTCCAAAGCTCAAGATATAAGCTTCATAGTTGAAACTTACTTAGCAGAAAATTGTACCTAGTAAATGGATGGAAAAGCTCCTATCAAAGTATATGGAATGTGTAAAAAATAAAGATATTTTTAAAAATAAACATTTACTAACACCTCAATAGCCGTTTTCACTATGGATTTTTGTTTTTACTTTGGATGTGGTAAAACCAATTTACTTTTGAACTTGATTTATGATTATCTATATTTTCAAAAAATTTATCTGTATGCTAAAGATCTTGAAGAAGATAAATATAAAGATTTAATAATTAGCATGAATGTCTTGGTAGAAAAACTGACATGGATATGTTTTTGTGAGTAATGATAAGTAATATCATTGATGTAGAAGACTTAGATCCCAAGTTCAAAATTTAGTTATCTTTTACAATTTTGTATCAAAAAAAGATTAGAAAAATTGAAGATTTATTCGTGGCAGGTAGAAAACGATATACATCAATAATCTATATTTCTCGGGGCTATTTTGATGCACCTAAAATTATACGATTAAACTGTAACTATTTTATATTTTCGTGGTTCGTAATCCAAAAAAATAGATAGAATAAGACAAAACCATGCATCTGACTTGAAAAAAGGAAAATTTATTAACTACTTTAATGAGGCAAGAAATAATCATAGATTTTTACTAATAGATTTGAAAAGAAATGATGGATCTCTCAAGTACAGAAAGAACTAGGATATTCACTTAACTAGTTTTTTTTTCTACTAAATGAACAAGTTTGGAAGCTTAAAGAGTAAATGTTGGAAGTATACAAGTAACGAAAGCAGATTACTGGATAGTGATGGTAATCATGATTTACAATTGGAACGTTTAACTAATCAAGGTGATCAAAAATCAGAGAAAGATGCAATAAATTTCCAAAACGTGAACCCATAAAAACGAAAATCCAAAAAATGATGCAAATTAAGTTAATCTTTCAACGTTAAACGATTTCAAGCATGAAATTGTTAACCAACAAATTCTTGCAAACATGAAGTTGTTAACCAACAAATTCTTACAAGTCAATATTTAAGTGAGGATATTAATAGATTGACTAAAATGTATAAATTGCCTGACAATATATTCACTAGAGTTGATGACAAAGGACTATTAATAAAAGTTACCTAAAAAGTAACAAAAGAAGATATTCATGCAGAAAATAGAAGAATTAGAAATGTTGCAAACCCGAAAAATGGGGCAGATGCAGTTAATTTTTCAACTGTGTTGGTATACTCGAAGGGCCTTATGCAGTTATCTGATTGTTTAGGCAATTTGAAGAATGTTATTGTAAATATACTTGAAAAACCTCCTGATGAAGTATTTCAAAAGAGAATGAAAGGAAGATTGAAGTAAAAATTAAGCCTATGAAGTTTTTTGAAAAGAGTATTGCGAAAATCTTTACCTTGGTTTTCGATATATAGAAATAGTTCTCTAATAAATGGAAGAATATACAATTTATTTATCAGAATTTCAAAAACAAAAAATTAAAACCTGTTTCGATTCAAAACGGAACTTTAAAGTGCGAATAACGCATAAAAAAGTGAATAAACGAGAACCTGTTAGACTATTACCTCGTAAAAGACAGGTGACTAAGATTGAAAAATATAAAAATGAAAATAAAGGATGCGATATCGATCTATCCTTCTAACAACTACTTCAAAATCATCCAAGATTATCGTTCTTATCTCTTCTAGACAAATTTGAAATCAATAAAAAAAAACCGACTTTATTGAATGCACAATTCATTTATCCGCTCTTCAAAGAGTAAAAATTAACATTTTTTTTTTAGAAAAAAGAAAATTCAAAATTCGTATAGACAATATTCTTATTGTTGGTAAAGAACCTACTAAATTATTTCTTAAAAGAAAACAAACTGGAAAGGAAAAAATTAAGAATAAAGATGCCCATTTAATTATTTCGTATCATCAACTAATTCAAATTTTGGTGTACTTGAAGGTTTAACATTACCGGCGACTTTATCGAAAGGTTGAGGTTTAGAATTGCCAGGTACACACAAAATTGTTGGATCTGAATTGGAAGTGGTTGTTGAAGCTCCCAAAAAACGGGATAGACACAAGAAAATACAATTAAAAGTGGTCAAAGTACCTAAACAGCGTGGAAGACCCAGATAAGTTGCTGAAGCTGAGATTTCACAATTCAAAGAATGCTCGCTTTCAAAATACGGAGAACTTAAGAAAAAATCAAAAATCATATGATACCGTTGACAAATATTGATATATCGAATGAACTAGGTCATCTATATATATAAAAATAAGTTGTCTGTGTGTGTGTCGAGTGACGTCATGTTTGTGTGTCGACTGACGTCATGTTTGTTGATTGACGAAATTAAACACCGGGACATCGGGACACAAATGACGACCGGGACACTGGGACATAGGGAATATAAATGACAACCGGGACACTCAAAGAGAAAGCGACCGGGACACAAGGAACGTTCGATTAGCAATCACCATCAACAAAGCACCGGGACACAAATGACAACCGGGACACAGGGAATATAAATGACGACCAGGACACTCAAAGAGAAATTACAGACCGGGACACCGGAACACAAATGACGACCGGGTCAAAAATGACGACCGGGACACAGGGAATATAAATGACGACCAGGACACTCAAAGAGAAATTACAGACCGGGACACCGGAACACAAATGACGACCGGGACACAGGGAATATAAATGACGACCAGGACACTGAAAGAGAAATTACAGACCGGGACACCGGAACACAAATGACGACCGGGACACAGGGAAACAACAACAACGGGGACGCCGGGGGGCACAGGGGGATATATAAATGACGACGGGGACACAGGGAATGTTCGATTAGCAATCACCATCAACAAAGCTCAAGGGCAATCATTAGAATAATGAGGTATAGATCTGAATACAGATTGTTTTTCCCATGGACAATTATATGTTGCATGTTCAACTTCAACTTTCAACTTTTTCTTTATTCAACTAAAAAAATACACAAACAATATTATGCCCCAACAGAGAGCAGAGCTCGTAAGGCTGGGACAGTGCAAAAACATAAGAAAAAACATCAACATATCATCGTAATAATGATTTCAAATTATAATACGGTAGAAGACACACAAAATAGAAAAAAAAAACTCATAAAAGATAAGTAAATATATAAATATCGGGCAGGAGGGGCGTGGGAGGCCGTCCCAGACACAGGGACACAAAAACAAACAAACAAATAAGAAGATCAAATAATTTAAATTCAATTTAAATTTAATAATTCAAGAGTCGGTAAACCTGACAATCTATTTATATACACAGACAATGAGACAGCCAAGAATGTTGTATATTCGCAAGTTTTCCGTAGTTAAAAATATATATATATCTATCTATATTAACAGGTGGGACACAGGGACACAACTACAATGGCGCGTAACGACTTACGCGCGCGGGGGGCTTGGGGGGGCGCGAAGCGCCTCTACCAACCAGGTGTTGGGGTGGCGCGAAGCGCCACCCCAACACCTAGTATTCTATGTAAACAAAGGGGAAAGCCCTTCTCTCAGGGACTTTCGGGGATCAAGTTCTCTTCAAAGACATAGTTATTAGATTTTTCGACTATCTTGAACAAAATGACTATCTCAAAATTAATCCAGCGAGTTTTGGAAAAAAATGAGCGTGGTATGAGAAATGAGCGTGTTGCCTAGTTGCCCTCCAGTTTTTTGGTCACTTAAATAGGGTACCAGAACTTTTAATTTCCATTAGAATGAGCCCTCTCACGACATTCTATGGCCACTGGGTCGTTACGATCATTCCTTGGAAAAAACCAACAACAAAAAACAATTAAAAATATATCCGTAATCTTTCTTCTGGTCAAAAAAAAAAAAATCAAAATTCCACATTTTTGCAGATAGGTTCTTGAAATCTCTACAGTAGGGTTCTCTGATACCCTGAACCTGATGGTTTGATTTATAATAAAATTGTTTTACTTTCAGTGCGTGTTTTCTCTTTCTGCCAGGCAAATTTTGAAGATTCTATGACTTTTAGAGGATGTTCCTCCCTGCTTTCGAAAATATAGAAAATTTCCTCAGAGTTGTAACTTTTGATGGGTAAGACTAAAGTTGATCAAACTTACCTATTTAAAATCAGCGTAAAAATCGTACTCTTTTGATGTATGTATTGGTATAAAAATTTAGCTTTTTAGAGTTTCGGTTACTATTGAGCCAGGTTGCTCCTTACTACAGTTCGTTGCTACAAACTGTTTGATGAGTAATCGGACAATTCAGATGCTTATGAAAACTGTCTTTAACATAGTGTGCATTTACGTATCATTTCAGGCAGGATAAGACTTTCTATAACTGCTTAAAACACTTCAAACAGTAATAGGCGGTAAATACAACAAAAATTCGCAATTTTTTCCTTTTTTCAAATATTTGTTGTTGTGCTAGAACCAAGTGAATCAGTGCTTGACCTATATCAGTAGGCTAATCATTTGAAATAAAAGCTTCAGATGCTCATCGAGTTCAGACGCACTTGCGTACAGACGCACTTGCGTTTTGAAGGTGTTACGACGTGATACCGTCTAACTACAGGGAGCTTTGCGACGCCTGACAAGCCTGTCACCCTGATCATCACTTTTAGAAACAAGAAACATGTTACATTTATGCAATAGAGGGCCAAGTCTACTTTTTAATAAGGCATCACTTCTAGTGTTTAAATTCGAATCACGGGAGCCAAACGTAGGAGAACAGTGGCGAAACCATTATTCACTATTTATTTTTTTTTTTCTAGAGGCATTTCATATGGAAGGGATGGCTGTATAAAATTTGGAGAAGGCTCATTCGATTAGAGAACCCTTCAAAGCTTTTTTACCGAAATGCATCCGATAAAAAATATAAGGTAACCATTTTGTCCACAAATATTTTAAATATGAGATAAAACAACTCTAGGGTTGACACAACCCCGGAGAGCCCGAGGCTGGCGTTGTAAGATATGCCCTAAAAAAGAGATCAAAGAGCAATTAGATCCCCCCTCAAAACATATCCGAAAGAAAAATTGTGATAGCCATTTTGTTAAAAATAATTCAAACATTAAATAACAAAATCTCTGGGGTTGACACAGCTCCCCAAATTCCGGAGGCTAGTGCTTTAAGTTATGCTCAGTAGGAATGTAATGTTTTATAAACTTCAGAGGTGGCGCGTTTTATTAGAAATCGAAAGCTCTGGTTACTTTTATATGAGTCGAAAGTGATTGGAGGGCATCTACTCTCCCCCCATATGTACACCCTTTTTCCCCCAAAAGCATGTGAAAAAATTTGAGATTCTCATTTTGTTTGAAATAGTCCAACGATTAGGTAACAAAAACTTCGGGTCATCATAACCCCCCGTGCCGAGGAGAAGGGTTCTAACTTATGCCCCGGGGTATATGAGATTTTTATGGAAGAGATCGTCGTATAAGCTTCAAATGGGATTCAAATGATTAGAAATTGAAATTTGGGATTCCTTTTTTAAGAGTCAAAAGGGATCCAATGGCAACTTGCACAATCCCCCCCCTACCGTCTTTTATCTGAATGCGTCAGATCAAATTTTGTCTATAGTCTTTTTGTTTAAAATAAACCAAAGATCATATAACAAAACTTGAGGGATAACATAGCTCCCTCTCCCAAAAAAAAGCAAGGGGCAAAGGTTGTAATTTATGCCCAAGGGTCATATAAGGCTCTTATGAAAGAGGTAATTGTGTAAACTTTGGAGGTGGCTCATTCGATTGAAACTCGGAATTTCTAGTGCCCTGTCAAAAGTGATGGGAGGGCAACTAGCCCCCTAGCCAAGGCCATTTTTTCTCAATTGCTTCTGATCATAGTTTGAGATAGCTATTTTGTTAAAAATATTTTAAAGGTCAAATAACAAAAGCTCTGGAATCGATACAATTCAAAGAGCCCGGGGGGCAAGTGTTGTAAGTCGTACCGTGGGGACATATGAGGTTTTATTTAACGCATGGTCATATAGACTTCAGAGATGGCTCATTTGATTGATTAAACAAAAAGTTTTTATTAACAGCAAGTAAGAAGCGACATTGAAACTTAAAACGAACAGAAATGATTTCGTATATGAAAGGGGTTGCCCCCTCCTCAACGCCTGGGTCTTCACGCTACATTTATCCTTAAGAATCACCCCTGAATCACAAAGGCCGTAGAATAAATAGTTGAAATAACTAATAATGCTTTAGCGTAAAGAGTAAGGTATTGTGGAGGAACCCCCTTATATGCGTAATATACGTGGAACCCCCTTATATACGTAATATTTTATGTTCGTTTTAAGTTTTAATGCTGCTCATTATTTCCAGTTGAAAAAAATTATTTATTTTCTTATTGTTTTTTTTTTTAATAATGCTAGAAAATCCTGCGCCCCCTTCATGGAAATTCTCTTCCCTCATGATAAATTCCTCCATGGAAAGATCCTCCCACTTAACCCCCGACCCATCCCCACCCCAACGCGAAAAAGTCCCCCCTAAAACGTCTGTACACTTCATAATAACCATTACTATATGTAAACAATTGTCAAAGTTTGTAACTTGTAGCCCTTCCCCCGAGAAATGTGGGGCATTAAGTTGTCCCCAAAGACATAGTTATTAGGTTTTTCGACTACGCTGACACAGAGTGGCTATCTCAAAATTTTGATCTGGTGACTATGGTGGAAAATGTGCGTGGGAGGGGGTCTAGATGTCTTCCAATTATTTTGTTCGCTTAAAAACGGTACTATAACTTTTAATTACTGTTAGAATGAGCTCTCTCGCGACATTTTAGGACCACTGGGTCGATACGATCACTTCTGAGGAGAAAAAAAACGAACAAATAAACACGCATCCGTTATTTGTCCTCCGGCAAAAAATACGAAATTCCATATTTTTGTAGATAAGAGCTTGAAACTTCTATTGTATGGTTTTCTGATACGCTGAATCTGATGGTGTGATTTTTTAGGGGGTATTTTCCCCTATTTTCTAAAATAAGGCAAATTTTCTCAGGCTTGTCACTTTTGATTGATACAACTAAACTTGATGAAACTTAATATTTAAAATCAGCATTAAAATCCGATTCTTTTGATGTAACTATTGGTATCAAAATTACGTTTTTAGGGTTTCGGTTTCTATTGAGCCGGGTCGCTACTTACTAGAGTTCGTTACCACGAACTGTTTAAAAACTGAAAGTTCTAATTACCTTTTTAAGTGTCATCAAAAGTGATCAGATGGCATATATCCCCCCCCACTCACACAGACGACTTCCCCCCTTACTTTTCCCTAAATGTATCCGATCCAAACTTGGAGATAGCCATTTTGTTTGAAACAGTCCAACGATCGTACGACAAAAGCTTTGAGGTTAATTTAGCCCCCCCCCCCCCCAAAGCTCAGGGAAGGGTTTTAACTTATTCCCCGGGGTCACACACGGTTTTTATGGAAGACGTGTTCGTATAAACTTTTTAGGGAACTCAAATGATTAGAAATAGAAAGTTGTACTTCGCTTTTTTCAGTCAAAAGCAATCTTAGGGCAACTAGTCTTCTCTCACCAAGCCTAAGACCATAAGGCTCCAATGTCGTTGTTTTTTTTCCAGAGCCACTCCTTATAGAAAGGATGGTCGCATAAACTTTCAAGGTGGCTCATTCTATTGAAAATCAGAAGTTGCAGTGTCCTTTTTATGAGTCAAAAGTGATCAAAGGACATTTACCCCCCCCCCCCACACACACCCTTTTTTCCCCAAATGCACCCGATCCAAGTTTTGGGATAGCCATTTTGTTTGAAATATTCTGACAGTCAGATGACAAAAACTTCGGGGTCAACATAACTCCCATAGAACCCTGGGGAAGGGTTGTAACTTATGCCCTATTTAATTTGTATTATACAAGACTGTTGAAAACATATATAGTTTTTACTAAGCTTCAATGACGCCGTAGGTTTTAGACTTAAAGGGAGAGGAGGCACAACCCAAACTGTTGTTTATAGTGATTTCTGTTCGTTTCAAGCTTGCATATTTGTATTTTCAATTTAAGTTTTACTCGTTTCAAGATTTCTTTGTTCATGAATAGTACTATCTATTGTATATTGATTTGTTATGATTATTTATTTTTAATTTCTGTTCGTTTCGGGTTTTATTTATACTTCAATAGCAAAATACTTGTGTTCGTTTCAAGCTTGATTTGTATATTATTATTCATTTGTATTAGTACATATTGTATGTTTTTTGCTACGATTGTTTCTTTAATCTCTGGTCGTTTTGAGTTCGAGATGTTGCAGATTTCTATTTCCTCTGACTTTAAGTTTGATATGATCTTTACTTTTCTTTAAAAAACTTCTTTTTCGGAAAGTTTTTTAGTTAATATAATGAATTATCAACGAGTTGTTGATGAAAGAAAGCAGATTTTGAAAATAACTGAATTGTTATCCAAGTATTATCAAATGTTAAAGTTTATCAAACGTTATTTTAAAAACAGTTAAAGCCAATGTAATTGACAAAAACAAAAAATTTTTAAAGTTCTTTTCTAATATGTAAAGAGTGTCTCTAGCATATATTCTATTACACCTCAAACGAAAGTCTGGCCTGTAGTCACTAGGACTACTAGGGGAGTTGATTTAACGGGGAAGTAGCATGGTGGTGTCTGTATTGTTCTTATTTGTCCCGCACACAGTTTGTTAAATTTTCATCATTTGTAATCAGACGTTAAGGCTAATATAAATTTACAGACTTTAAGATAACAACAGGAGTTGTGTTTTTAAAAGACGATGAAATTTTCGACATTCCTCTTCAAGGCAAATACTTTATAAACACCCCTTCCGTGACAGTCTGGAGGCTGATTTTCCTGCCTGGCTTTTGGGGAGTAGTAAAGTACCTCTACCCTTCCCGAATTCAAAATTTGAGGTCTATTTGAGCCCCTCACTGAATATTCAACAAAAGTTGCATATCCTTCTTAAGCCCAACCCTCGGCTAAAGTGCGATAAGATAGTATTTGTTGGCTTAAAAACATGTTCATTCACCAAAGTAGCGAATATGTGTACCGTTAACATGAATTGTGAAGATCCTTGACTCTTTTTAACCTAACATTTCTCTTTTTAGGAGAGAGTTATAAATACTCTAGAGTCTCACCAGCTGCTGGTAGTCGATGAAGTATCGAGTGTTGAAGAAAACTGTTCTATGTTTTTGAAAACCATCCCGATTACATTTCGCACCAGTTCTTATACAAGTGGTAAATCAGTCGCTGATGCATAAGCGGAACTTTGTGAATTATTGGATTTTACTGTCGAAAATGACCCAAACCTCAGGATTTGGTCGCGTCTTCAACTACCTAGAAAGACTGAAAGATCAAGTTGGAAACTTATTGGTTTGTCGTTTGGTAGTTTTGTGAATGAGCAGACTTTTGAAGAAGCGGTTATTCTTCAGTATCCTGAGCTTGAAATGATGTTGTGCATAGATAATAATCGAACCTTGGAAATCAAGATCGATGGAAGCGGATATAACTGAAAAATCATAATCAGCTTATCAGGTATTCTGGACTTTGCGTTGCTAGATTCGACTAAAAAAGGCATTAGTAAGCTGTATCTACCATATACACAAGTACCAGCTTTGATGTCGAATGGCAAAAAATTGAGCATTTGAATTTAGATTTCAGATCCGGATTGGAACCACGTGATAAAAAGACTCTCCGTGCTTTTGTGGATAACGTAGTTTTAGCCCTTTCGTTAGAAGAGAACAATTCTAAAAAAGATAGGAGTTGCTCACTAAGAGCCATTTTGAATAATCCTAACAACTTTCCATTTAGAGTGTACGATTCTTGTGTTAGAGTAGTGTCTTGTGACCATGACGATGCGTACGACTATGACAATAATCTAGAAGATCAAGATTATTTATGGGATTTATTTTTGACAGCCTCTGCAAAGACCAAAGATGTTTTTTTCGCTTGCTTGGAATTTTTCTGTCATCATTAGTCAAAAAACTGCTGCTCTTTCAAAAACAGCTCTGAGAAAAATATTGGTAAGTTTGGCTAGTAAAAACTATTCAGAAGAAACTCAAATGGCATTGAATTTTCATCTGTTCACTGAAATGCATTTATGTTATTGGTTTGACTACGATTCCATACTAAAAACAAGCGGTGATATTGTTTTAGATAGTAGCATAAGAGACATTCTGAACGCCAATAATTTTCTCGTTGGCAGTGTTGCTGTAACTCCAACAAGAGCAGTGTATTATCCAGTGATGCCTGTTAAGATGAATAGACTGTTTAGAAAATTTTCCGATTACGAATTTGTTATTGTTAACTTTCGTGATGAAAATCTAAGGAAGCTTCAAGGTGAAAAATCATTTGACTTCGTGAACATTGTGTTAAATAATGGACTTGAACTAAATGGAAAAGTATATTATTTTTTTTGTGCTAGTGCCAGTGAGCAAAGAAGTCACAGGGCTCTATTTATAGATTGCAACAGCATAGAAGAAGCTACTAAATTGAGGAGTCAGATAATTCTGAACCAACATGAGTTTGATTCCGTTCCCCAGTATTTATCTAGACTTAGCCTTTTTTGCTCTGCAGATACTCCCACCTTTGATATACTTCCTGAAAAATGGGCTTTTGTTGAAGATGTATATGCAGAAAACGGTGATTGTCTTACAGAGGGTGCTGGATTGATCGGATTTTCTCTCGCGTGCCGAATCGCTGATCTACTTCAATGTAGTGACATTCCCTCTGCATATCAGATTCGAATTAGTGGCGTGAAAGGTGTTCTTTTAGCTGTGGATGATGCGTTTTTTAACAAAGTGGCAGGAACCGATAAGGATATTTTGGAGAGAAAATCTATGAAAAGATTTGAAAGTGATGATTATAACTTAGGTGTCGTTTCTTATTCCAGATTCCTTCCAGCTACACTCAATCGTGAAATTATAACTCTTCTGGAATCGATTCATTCTGATGTTGTTGAGGAATTGCATGTTTTGCATGAGAGAGTACTTTCTAGAAATATTGAAATGCTAATAGATCCAAGATTAGCTGCTAGAAAACTAGAAACGCTGCAAATTTCCTGGAAGGTTAAACAAGTTCAGCAATATTTTGATCTGCTCAATGAACCATTTTGGCTGCGGGTTTTGAAAAAGCTTTTTGAAGTTAACTGACATTGTCAAAAAGACCAAGATACCCTTAAAGGATGCAGCTCTGGTCCTTGGCGTTTCTGATCCATTTCACATCCTTGGCCAAGAAGAAGTTTTTCTTCAAATTCAAAGAGATGAGGATGAAAATTCAAGTGTTGTAGATGGATTGGTAAGTCTTGTTGTTATTCCAACTCTTTGTATAGCTGGTGTCCAATTTTGTTTATGCGCATTACATCATCAAAACGTCACACAACCTAATGTGACCTTCTAATAACGTCCCAATTTTTAAGAGGACTGGATTCTGCGATCCTGATTCATGGCCTCTAATACGATAATAATACGGACAATGCGACCAGAAGCTCATTTTTACCCTTTTAAGGCCTTTGTGTGGTATCATGATCTTGTCACCTAATTTGTTGCCTCTTTTTATGGCCCTTTATATTTACCAAGTGACAAATAGCGATCTCAAATTCTGTCGGTCCTGGTTTTGCTAGTTTAGGCATTTCCAGGTAAGCTAGGACGATGAAATTTAGCAGGGGTATCAGGAACCAGAGCATATTAAATTAGAAATAGTTGTTTCCCCGATTTGACCATCTGAGGGGGAGTGGGGGGACGATTAATTCGGAAAAACTAGAAAAAATCAGGCATTTTTATGGGTGATTGGATCTTATTGAAATTTGATATTTAGAAGGATATCGTGTCTCAGAGTTCGTGCAACCACATAACACTAAGTAAATCAATGGAGTTACCCTTTCTAACAATCGTGGAATAAAAACTTTTGTTCTAAAAAAAATTCAAAAACAACTTTGAGTTGCGGTCAAGACGTATTTCCTTCATAAATGGTAGGAAGGGCAAGCATTTGACAAGTGCCGAGCATAAGTTTCATTCCCGAACATGAACAAGTTTCTTCTTTTTTTTTACAAAATTGACATGGCCATTTTTATTTTACAAAGCGTGGCACGGCATCAGAAATAGCTTCACATAATTCTAAGGAAGAGATAAAAACATGGCAAGCAAACTTCCGAAGGCCAGAACTATTTTTTGCAATAACAACTTCTCTAAGTTTTTATCATTAAAATGCAAAGTTAACTTGCACAATGGATTTGACAGTAATGTGTTTCTTCCCTGGTATGTAGTTCCTGAAGATACAGTCGCCCAGCAGTTTTCCTTTACAAAAGATACACTTGATTTAAAATGTAAAAGTTGCCTAGGCGAGTCGTAATTTTAAGGGAGTCAACTAGACAACGATTGGAGGCAGGAAACGAGGCGAGTTGACATAGTAGGTGAGAAACGAAGTTTTCTAAGGCTACTTGCTTCCAATCAGCTAAGAACGTATCACAAGTAAGTTTAAGTGTAGATCTGGCATTAAGAGAATGAGTTAGCTCAAACGGACCATTAGAATTTACAACTTTATTTGCAAGCTTGAGGGGTCTGCATTACGAACGATGAATATATCCGAGTTTTTCATATGGTACTTGTTCCGTTTCACTCGATTAAAATGACAGTTATTCCTCATGGTATGATTTAGATTTTGTATTTCTTCATATACCCTAAATATTTCTGAACGCGTTCCGAGGGCATTCAGTGTCAGCTGAACTTGGCTATCAGTCTTATGTAGAATCACTTCTGCACCTGTTTGGTCTTTAAGCCATTTGGAATGAAATGATAAAGAATCATGCAAAACCCTGCTTAGACTGAACGGCAGTTTGATGCAGGATCGGATCATAATGCTTGATTGACTTCCAAGTGTTTTAATCAGAAATGAGCAGCTTCTTGAAGAAATTAGTCTGTAGTATGCGTGAAGATTTATCCAGGCAACTTGTTTCATTATATCTGCATTAATTGTATTACTTGGAATCTCTTGGTCCTTCCAAATAATTGTGAAAGATTCGCTGATCTTCGAAAGTTTCTTGAAGAAACCTACAACATACTGTCCAATGATTCCATAATCCGTGGAAGTCATGTGGCTGATGGAGTCCACAAGATCACTGTGCAACTCTATTAAAGGTATTTCCGTTTGTTTCTTTGGAAAACCGATTTGAAGCAAAGAGATAACTAACCCATAAAAATCTCCTGTAGCCATTAGAGCGAAATACGCTTGAATTCGATTGTCTTTCAAGATACCAGTGATTTTTGCCCACTTAGTGAGGAACCAAAATACTGGCAGTATGTTCGGTTGCTCAATAAAGATAGATTGAATTAAGGAAGTTTTCAGCAAGCCAACTGAGTTAACTGATATGTCCACGTTCACAATTCCTTCATTGTCTAATACTGAACATTTGATGTGTGGTACCTGAGAATTCGTAAGGTCTACAACTGATTCAGCTTCATTACTTAAGGATGGCATGGCATAACAATTGTACGAAGATAGTGCGATGGCAAGAATTGCTTATCATTTGAATCATTCACAATCAATGACAAATCTACATCAGAGTAAAAATTACACGTAAATATAGTCACTGACCCAAATGGTCTAATTTCAATTTGCTCTTTATAAACTTTTGTGGCGTAATCACGAATCACAGCTGTGAGTCGGTTTCCAATAAGGATTCTTCGAGCAATAGTAGCGCTTAAAATGTCAGCAGTTTCCAAGAAAGTTTTTTACTTGCTCACCAATTTCCAAGAAAACCGCGTTTTCACGAACACGCTGAACATCAGAATCCTTTGACAGTTTAATTTCACACAAAATGTCTGAGACTATCCAGGCAACACTACGAAAAGTTACAGAATCAGGCACAGATTGATTGTACGCAACGTAGTACCAAGCGGACGCTTTCGCTTTTTGGTCACTTTTATCAAAATCTTGGAAAAACTTGGAAGTCATAAGCTTTTTGAGCTTAAGGAACGAATCCTCAATTAAATTAGATGAGTTCTGTGGGTGTGAAATCGTAAATTTCGAACATGACGAACGTCCAAGAATAATTTCGCATTCGTCTTGAAGTCCATATTGATACATTATCTGTTTCATATACATGGAATAAATTAGATAATCTCTTTTAGCTGCTGGAATAAACTTCTCATCGCCACTAACAATCAGCTCTGGGTCAGCAAAAATTCGGTTTGAAAGCAAGACTTCACTACCTAAAGATGAGGCATTACGATACAGCTTTCCAAGAACTTTCCTTGAAGCATATGATAGTCTTTTGTTCTTTTCCATAAAGTCAGGATAACCAGAAGCTGCCACTATAGCAAAAGCATCTTTTGGTACATTTGGTGGTATGCCTGTTTTTGGAAAATCAACAGCGACAGCTTGTGATTCAGCAAGTTTCATTGCAAGTGGATCACAAGCTCCTTTTTCCATACGGTCACATAATGCAACATGTAGATGAGCAACTTGTCCAAGTGCATCACTACTTAGAGATTCTGCATAAAAGTTAGAAAGAGCCTCATGTTTGCAAGGGTTAGGGTGTTTTGGCATACCGTGCTTCAGTCCTGAATAATCAAGAGGAGGGAAAAGAGATAATTGAGGTGGAACCAACTTGGGATTCCACACCACCGAAAAGAGGTCTCCGTCCAAGTCTCCGCCACTGCAAGCTGTCGAAAGAGAGTACTTGCAACTAGAACTAGCAGGAAATATTAACACATTTTTGTAGTTTCTAAACTCGGGCTTGTCAATGGCCCTAATACTACGCACATCACCAGGATGAAGACATGGGTTGCGATATATTATCACCTAAAAGAAAAAACAAATGCATTAGGAATGCATGTCTAAACATAAAATAACGATGAAAAAGTAAAAAAAAGTGAAAAAAAAAACAATTTTCATTTTCTTAAACATAAAAGAGAACCGATGTCTTTCTTACCCAATTCTAAAACTTCGAACAATTCTAAAACATTATTTTCTCTACTTGCAAAGCCATAAAAATGCGTTATCGACCCCCCAAAAGTTTAAACACGAAGAGAGATCTAGGTAAGCGAAAAAATAATATTCACGCTACATATCCGCCACTACACTGAGCAATACATATTCAGAGATAGCTAGAGTACAGCAAATTATTAAAGTTAGTGGGTTTCTAGATTGTAAACATTGCAATGAAAAGTACTAACTATTCTTTAAAAAATTAATTTTTTTGTGTTACGGCCCCTGGCCCTAAAGATCAGATAAATACCCTTTTTGTAAACTTACTTTCTTTCTTCTCTAATTTTGATATGTCAACACCAGTTCTACCTATTATTAAATATCTTTTTGTCCTGATATTATTTTTCTCTAGGTTAACTGAATATGACACATGTTGAAAGATTTTGTAAATTAGCTAGACTCTGAAAAATGTAGGCAACGGGGGACTCATACAGGAAACAAAATACAGGAGACACATACATACTCATACAGGAAACACTAATTCGAATCTGATATGCAGAGGGAATGTCACTACATTGAAGTAGATCAGCGATTCGGCACGCGAGAGAAAATCTGATCAATCCAGCAGCCCTCTGTAAGACAATCACCGTTTTCTGCATATACATCTTCAACAAAAGCCCATTTTTCAGGAAGTATATCAAAGGTGGGAGTATCTGCAGAGCAAAAAAGGCTAAGTCTAGATAAATACTGGGGAACGGAATCAAACTCATGTTGGTTCAGAATTATCTGAATCCTCAATTTAGTAGCTTCTTCTATGCTGTTGTAATCCATAAATAGAGCCCTGTGACTTCTTTGCTCACAGGCACTAGCACAAAAAAAATAATATAGTTTTCCATTTAGTTCAAGTCCATTATTTAACACAATGCTCACGAAGTCAAATGATTTTTCACCTTGAAGCTTCCTTAGATTTTCATCACGAAGGTTAACAATAACAAATTCGTAATCGGAAAATTTTCTAAACAGTCTATTCATCTTAACAGGCATCACTGGATAATACACTACTCTTGTTGGAGTTACAGCAACACTGCCAACGAGAAAATTATTGGCGTTCAGAATGTCTCTTATGCTACTATCTAAAACAATATCACCGCTTGTTTTTAGAATGGAATCGTAGTCAAACCAATAACATAAATGCATTTCAGTGAACAGATGAAAATTCAATGCCATTAGAGTTTCTTCTGAATAGTTTTTACTAGCCAAACTTACCAATATTTTTCTCAGAGCTGTTTTTGAAAGAGCAACAGTTTTTTGACTTATGATGACAGAAAAATTCCAAGCAAGCGAAAAAACATCTTTGGTCTTTGCAGAGGCTGTAAAAAAAAATCCCATAAATAATCTTGATCTTCTAGATTATTGTCATAGTCGTACGCATCATCATGGTCACAAGACACTACTCTAACACAAGAATCGTACACTCTAAATGGAAAGTTGTTAGGATTATTCAAAATGGCTCTTAGTGAGCAACTCCTATCTTTTTTAGAATTGTTCTCTTCTAACGAAAGGGCTAAAACTGCGTTATCCACAAAAGCACGGAGAGTCTTTTCATCACGTGGTTCCAATCCAGATCTGAAATCTAAATTCAAATACTCAATTTTTTTGCCATTCGACATCAAAGCTGGTACTTGTGTATATGGTAGATACAGCTTACTAATGCCTTTTTTAGTCGAATCTAGCAACGCAAAGTCGAGAATACCTGATAAGCTGATTATGATTTTTCGGTTATATCCGCTTCCATCGATCTTGATTTCCAAGGTTCGATTATTATCTATTCACATCATCATTTCAAGCTCAGGATACTGAAGAATAACCGCTTCTTCAAAAGTCTGCTCATTCACAAAACTACCCAACGACAAACCAATAAGTTTCCAACTTGATCTTTCAGTCTTTCTAGGTAGTTGAAGACGCGACCAAATCCTGAGGTTTGGGTCATTTTCGACAGTAAAATCCCATAATTCACAAAGTTCCGCATATGCATCAGCGACTGATTTACCACTTGTATAAGAACTTGTGCGAAATGTAATCGGGATGGTTTTCAAAAACATAGAACAGTTTTCTTCAACACTCGATACTTCATCGACTACCAGCAATTGGTGAGACTAGAGTGTTTATAACTCTCTCCTAAAAAGAGAAATGTTAGGTTAAAAAGAGTCAAGGATCTTCACAATTCATGTTAACGATACACATATTCGCTACTTTGGCGAATGAACATGTTTTTAAGCCAACAAATACTGTCTTATCGCACTTTAGCCGAGGGTTGGGCTTAAGAAGGATATGCAACTTTTGTTGAATATTCAGTGAGGGGCTCAAATAGACCTCAAATTTTGAATTCGGGAGGGGTAGAGGTACTTTACTACTCCCCAAAAGCCAAGCAGGAAAATCAGCCTCCAGACTGTCACGGAAGGGGTGTTTATAAAGTATTTGCCTTGGAGAGGAATGTCGAAAATTTCATCGTCTTTTAAAACACAACTCCTGTTGTTATCTTAAAGTCTGTAAATTTATATTAGCCTTAACGTCTGATTACAAATGATGAAAATTTTACAAACTGTGTGCGGGACAAATAAGAACAATACAGACACCACCATGCTACTTCCCCGTTAAATCAACTCCCCTAGTAGTCCTAGTCAGGGCTTCCACTCTCGAATCTCAAAATTCGAGGACAAGTTTAAAAAATTCGGGGAGTTTTCGGGGACAAGTCTTCAAGATTCGGGGAATTTTCGGGGGCAAGTTCAAAATGGAATTTTATTACCAAATTTGGGAGCCAAAATTGGTTACAGCTTCTTTTTCAGGCTCAAGTAGGGCTTGGATCCGCGTACTAAATCAAGTTTTTAGCAGAGTAGGTTCTAGAGCTAGAGTACAGGATTGGACCCCATAGCTAAAAACGATTTTTGTTGGCACTGCAGACGAAACCTCAGAACTATTTTTAAATAAATTAAAAAAAATAGGCTGAATGACACTCTGGAACTTTGTTGCTTTAGGTTCTATATTACCTTTGCTGCTTTATTCCCATAGCCCGAAAACGAGATTTTTATGTCATTTATTTTCAGAAAGACGACGAAAATAAAGTAGCCTGTAGAAAGGTCCCATACAAAGCAAAAACATGTGCAATGATTTCTCGAAATAAATGAATATTCTTCGGCAAGCAAACATGAACTTACACCAGAAATTTAATTTTAAAAAATCACCTGAAAGCAAGGAACATAATTAAAAATTAAAACGAATAGAAACGATAACATAGTAAGAGGACTGTTCCCTTCTAAACGCCAAACTATTCATGCTGAAATTTTTTAGTACTTAAGCTTCTCATTTTCCAATTGTTTTGGAAGTTGTTCTTACAGAATCGGGACTAAATATGAACTTAAGTATAAAGAAAAAGGGGGCTATCCCCTTCAAATATATAATATTTTTTGTTCATTTTAATGTTGCTCCTTGGGCGTACTTTAATTACGGAAAGAATCTTATTTTATTTCCAACAGTTTTTTTAAAATGCCAGGAAATCCAGCTCCATCTCCACAGAAAAATTATTCCTCATCCCGGAAAAATCGTCTAGACAATTCAATACCGTTAAAAATTTATCCCGGACAAATACCATAAAGGTCTGCACGCGTAAGATTCGGTTTACAAAGATAAACTTACAATAAATAAAAAGAATTTTGTTTAGGAATCCTGGCAAATCCGTTTTTTCTACAGGTTTTATTTTCTTGACTGGTGTTTCAAAAGCCTTTTCGGTCCGGCGGTTCTACCTAGCTTCAAACACTTAGGCCTGCTTAAATCCTAGAGTGGAAATCAGCTTTTTCAATTTCTTCTGCACCAAAAAGGCAGTATTTTGGGATGGGAAAGCAAAAAGAATTTTTCGAATGATCCAACATGTATTTGCAACAAACCTTGTTTGTACTAGACTGTGCAGGAAAAAATAAAGTTTCAATTATATAAAAAAAAAAAAAATATGTAATTGAAAATTGCCACAAAGAGGCTCAATATCAGCTAAACCAAGCACACTACCTACGACCTAGGGAGCCACAAAACCAGAAATAAGCGTAGCTGCTTCTTCAGCAGTTGTAGAAGCCTTAACATTTGACAGAAGCTTTGCCATTTCACGGTCATGGACAAGAGAAGAGGAACTGAGAATGAGTCTCTTCATTCCCACTTAGGTCTGAAGACTACACGCAACCGATATTGTCGCCAAACAGTTTGTTTATCTGTTTTCAAATCTTTGAGGGCACTGAACAAGCGTTCTGCTGTAGCGTTAGAAAATGGCAGTGTACACGTGTAATTATTATTATTAATTTATTACCCGTCAAAAACGGAAAAGACGGAGTATATAAAAGAAAAAGAAAGAAAAGCACAAAAATTTAAATAGACTTCCACTACACATATTATAAAATAGCACTAGTCCAGGGTGATTGGCTCTTAAAACATTGGTACTGAATTTTGAGATTCTTCTCTCTATGGCCATGGAAGGGTTGGTGACCTCATATTTCCTGGAGATGTCGCCATTGCTGTGCCACAAAGGGAGACGCAGGAGAAACTTAGCATATCTGTAAAATGCGCTGCAAATGGCTTTCTTTTCGGTAGCTGTGAATATTTTCCTGAAGGGAACCAGAGCAAGCAGATGGGGGGTAGTAAAAGCATTGCATAGCCGGGCAAGGAGAGGACGGTTGAAACGATACTTATTGGCAACAAGTAATCCGTAAGACGCTCGTAGACGGGAACAGAGGTGGTTTGTCAGTGCTGAGCGTGTTTCCTTCAATGTAGAAGAAATAGGAAGGCCAAGATACGTAAGGGACTCACAAGGCTTAATCAGAGTTTTGCCAATTTTAACGGAGAGGTTAATAGAAAACTCATTTTTTGAACCATTGAAGAAAATAAGTTCTGTTTTAGATTCGTTGAATTCAAGTCCGATCTGCTTGTATGCCGCTGCAAGTGAGTCGTAATTTTGTTGAAATAAAGATATCGAACGAGAAACATGAAGAATGTCATCAACAAAGTTCAGCAGCGAAAGAATAATCCCACGGAAAAGGCACGATGGCTTTATTACTTGCTGTGCTTCGATAATAGCGTTATTAAACAGTGATGGAGAAGTTTTGCCACCTTGACGTACGCCTCTCTTGACACTCAGCGTTTTTTTAGAAGGAAAAATGCCGGACGGAGAGGGGATCAGGATGACAGCCGAGAGCTTGTTGTACATACTGTAAACAGGGGAAAGGATGCAAGAGGAAACACCTCGCTGAAGGGCTTTGAGCAGGATATGGCCATGGATGCCAGAATAGAAGGCTCTACTAACATCAAGTCCTCCAAAGACGAGAAGATCACCATTTTTATCTGCATCAATAAGAAGATTTGCAAGAACGCTGTGAACGTGTTCCCGTCCTGAGTGTTTTTTGAACCCAAACTGGTCGTCCAGAGTAGTGCATCGAAGTGCAATTTCATCAAAAATAAGGATATTCAAATAGCTTACAAAAAAACAGTTGAAACAGTGATCGGACAATATGAAGCGCACTGGTCAGCTGGTTTACCTTTTTCGAGAATAGGATGAACCAATCCAACACCAAAGCTGTCTGGAACAATGCCAGTAACGAAAATCATTCGAAATAGCAGAGAAAGGTGCTCTAGGAGAAGATTGCTGGCAAACCTTAAATGAGTACCAGATATACCATCGATGCCCTTAGATTTCTTTTTTTTAACTTATCAATTTGGGAACGCATCAAGGACGGAGTGACCAGGACACCAATATCCTTAACTGTAAACTGAAGCTCCTTATCGAGGGCCTGGCAAAAGGTGTTATCTAGGTAGGAATTAGGGGCTGAAAATTGGTCTCTGAAGCAGTCGCACCAGTCTTTTTCTGGCATGCAGGGCGGGCCATTGGAAGATTTGTTCTTAGCTCGAAGATGCCATAAAGCAGGAGGCGAATTATCGACAATCTTGCTGGTACGGGCAATTTCGTTATCCTTATGCTGTGTTATGGCTTTTGAAAATTTACGTTTCGTGTAAATACGAACAGCGTTGACTACTCCGGAGCGCGGCTTCCCACAATCTGCCCATAATTGTAGCCAGAATTTTGCTGAATCACATGCGGCCAGGAGATTAGGATTATTCCGCCAGTTACGCACTTCCGTGCCGTGGCGAATTTTGCGGACCGAAACTGGAATTTTCTCAGCTGTATGGATAGCATGCGTTATCTCAGAACAGTAGATGTTTAGTAGGATTTTTTTTTTTCTGAGTCTGCTGTCATGTTTGGACAACAGAAAAGTGCGAAAGGAATTCGGATCTTCGACAGTATGTAGTCACATGAACTCTGGTACGAATCAATGTTAGCAGCTTCCCAATTGAGGCTGAACAACCATTTAGGTGGGGAATTTGTGGGTGAAATTTGCGGCAAGGGCTTTACTTGAAAAGAATTACAGATAGGCATGTGGTCGGATATGGAGTAATCAAAAAGAACCGTTGTATTAGAGGTGGGTTTAATCATAGAAGAGCAATAGAAATAGTCCAACTGAGACACGGAGCCAGACTGATGGATGTACGTAAAATCACGATCATTTCCAACATAGGTGAGACTTGGACAAGCATGGAGCAAGATCTGAGATCTATTGTTTTCAGCGTCAGACAGTTCACAGTTAAAGTCACCAAACAGGAGACAACTTAGGCCTTCATGTTCATATTTTGATACTAGCTTGGCAATAGATGTACATGTGAGAGAGAACTTCCTCTCAGACATATCATTACAGTAATTAATAAGAAAATAAACGACGAATATGACCACATTCGAAACTTCAACCACAAGGAAACTGTCAGACTTAGCAACTAGATTACCAAGTAGCTCTTTCCGTATCATCAGGGCCAAACCACCTGAAGGCCTACCGCAAGTGGACTTAGCATGGTGGAAAAACAGATTATGAGAAGACGTGAACTCCAACAGTTGACGACTATTGCTTGACAAGAAGTGTTCCTGAAGACCCACCACGTCAAACCGCAAGCAAAGTTCAGAAAGTAGGTGATGTTTCGGTAGAACTTTCCCATTGATGTTCCACGATCCTATTTTTAAGGTTTATTCAGGTATTGGAATTCTTTAGAAGAGACTGAGTGACAGGACATTTAAAAGTGTAATATGGGTGGTCGGAGGAATTGCAAAGAGCACACTTAAGTGCCTTGGTACAAGGATTATCTTTGGTTGTGGAGTGGCCAGCCTCAACACACCTGGAACATTTTTGGGTACCTCAGCACGCAGACGTAAAATGACCATATGACTGGCAAGAAAAGCATTGGGGTGGCAAGCGTTAAAATATACTAATGGGGAGTCTTTCGTACCCTATGATGGGTGGAAAGCGAATAAAAGGCTCAAGGTCGTCTTTAGACTCAAAAAGAAACTTAAACGAACGGGTGTTTCGGATTTGAGTTGCTTTCAAACAGTTGGCAATCAGATCACATAGGCTATTTTAATGCAGATCTTCAGGAACATAACGGATAATACCGAAAAGGGAGGGGCATTGGAGTTTGGGCTCGACTTCAGGGTTATTCCCGGTTATGCGTGACATAATAGATTCGGCACCACTTTTATCCTTTGTGACTTCTTTCCAGGCGTCTCTACTAGGACGAAGCTCGATTATATTCCCACTAGCTTCTCCACAAACATGCTCCAGATAAGCTTTACGGCAGTCAGGCTTTTTAAGGTCTAAGGGGGACTTCTTGAGAAGAACTGCATAGCAAGGCTTGGCCGGGGGAGTGACTAATTGATTCATGGATGTAGCAAGTTTCTCAGCTGCACGGGCTTTTTTCTCACTTTCAATAAAATCCTTCAAATTATTGGAGATTTCTGTCACTTTTTGAGGAACAATAGCACCCAATTCACCAGGCGTAGTTGGGACCTCCGTAGGATCAAAAATTACGAATTTCGGCAATTTGATCCGGTTAGTCTCACATAACTGAATCAGTTTCAGCATATCTAACACATTATCGGCAATCTTTTGGCGAGCAACGTTGCGACTCGAAGTATTTGAATAGTGCCAAAGTGTATCCTTAGCTCTTATAATCGTATCCTTGTCATATAATCCCACTGCCTTTTCGCAAATTTCATCAGTCTTATTTGCTTGGAGCGCTCGCGATAAATAATTTAGCAAAGCATTATGCACAAGTCTTTCTATCACATTATGCTAATTTAGAAGTCCAGACACATTCAATAGGAAAAAATAACTGGTTACTTTTTGCACGCGACAAGAGCTCATTAGTAATCTAGTACTATAGTCAATAATCTAGTAATCAGTACTAAAATCAGTAATCTAAAACCTTTCTTAGGTTTTCAAACCTCGGCTTTCCACATGGGTATGTCTGCTTACAGATAAACTTCCAATACTTCTCCACGGATATCGTACATATGTCTAAACCCGCCAAAGAAACAGTGCTCTGTTCGCGCCATTCCTAGTCAATTAGAGCCTTGTTCCACGAAGGCAACCCACGACTTCTTAGAAAATTTGCTAAGGTAGTTGGGTTCAAGTTTAGAGCATTGACACGATCAAGTAGACTTGTGAACTCATAAACGTCACATTCAAACGTAAAGCGTCTCTGTATCTGGATAATGGCCTCCTTGTAAAAGTCTCTTGCTGTTATGTAGACCTTCCTCACCTCCAACTGTGAGATATCTGGACTAGACGAGACCAAGGATGCCAACTCCTCTTCTGCAGTATACCAGAGATAGGCCTTCTGAACGTCAACATAATGGCTCTCGTCTGTTACGTCAAGAGCCAAAAGATCAGTACAGTTTCTGACGTAGGTTCCATCCATATAGTTTATAGCCAAGGTTGCAATAAGCTTAAGTATTTCCGTATTCAGCTTATAGAAAATTGGTGACTTCGATTGAAATAATACATTAAAGCAGTTCAAAGGGCCTAGAGCGTAATCAACAAACATCATTAGAACCTTCATAAGAGGATTTTTCAGAGCACTAAGGCCAAGTTCGTTGCCATGGGTGGGGTAATCAAAATTGGCACTAGTGAACGAGGGACAATGCGCTCCACTGTTCAAGAATTCTTCGCACACATGCATGGAGGGACAGCCACCGGGTTTGTCCAGGGGCTAGAATTTTGTGATCTGGTGTAGCCGAGAAATCTTGAAATTCTTTCTGCAACTCGCTTAGCGCTCATAGAGAAATGACTATAAACGTGGCGACATAAGTCTTCCAGAGTTTTGGTAAGCTTCTTGCAGGCATACGAAGCGCAAAGATGAATGGAGTGGTAACTACACTGGACAAATACCACCCACGGATAATTGTCACTGATCAGCTTTGCTACCGAATTATGACATCCCATCATTGAGTTTGTTGTGTCGGCACAGAAACCAGTCCAATTTCACAGAGTCACTTGGTTTTCTATTGTTTTCAATGGGCACTGGTCTGATTGGTGTTTCTCTGAGCACCTCAAACAGACTGACTGACTCTTTAGCTCTGCATTCTTTTTGAGTGTGTTCATATTCCTGGGACTTATAACACTGAAGGACTCTGCAATAGTACTGATATACAATATACCTCCCTCTTTCTTCCAAAGCACCAAACATTTGGTGCTTGCGTATATATTGTTGCACTTTGTCCTTTAGGGAGGATTCCAAATAGAGGTTGAGAGTAGGGGGGATGGAAATTTTGGGTGGGACCAAGTAGACCCTGGTTAGGTAACTGAAGCATTCAGCTGCAATCACAATTGTCTAAAGTGTAAGTATGGTAAAATAATCAAGGAAATACGAAGAATCACCAATACTCACGAGATAATTATAACTTGAAGCAGAAGATATTATATCCAACCGGTTAATTTTGAACTTTCCAATGCTTAGAAGATTTGAATTTCCAAACTATAAGCTCAATTCCGTTTTAAATTTTTCAAAATCATACGTTCGCCAGCGTACCATAGTATAAAGGTGCAAGACAATATTAAAATTGTGGAACAAACAGTGAGCCTTCCACTAACTCTATTTCGGGTAGATCATGGGAAAAGAAAGATTTTCGGGGAGTTTTCGGGGATTCGGGGAACGACATTTTTTTGGGGGGATTTTTCTCGATTTTCGGGGAAATCCCCGAATATTCGGGGACAATGGAAGCACTGGTCCTAGTGACCACAGCTTCCAGACTGTCACGGAAGGGGTGTTTATAAAGTATTTGCCTTGAAGAGGAATATCGAAAATTTCATCGTCTTTTAAAAACACAACTCCTGTTGTTATCTTAAAGTCTGTAAATTTATATTAGCCTTAACGTCTGATTACAAATGATGCAAATTTTACAAACTGTGTGCAGGACAAATAAGAACAATACAGACACCACCATGCTACTTCCCCGTTAAATCAACTCCCTTAGTAGTCCTAGTGACCACAGGCCAGACTTTCGCTTGAGGTGTAATAGAATATATGCTAGAGACACTCTTTACATATTAAAAAAATTTTTTTAATTTTAAAAGTTTTAGCACAATCAAGAACATAGTGCTTTGATTGTGCTCGGCATTCAACATTTCCTTAAGTATCACCTTGATCCCCTCAGCCTCAAATAGACCTTAAATTTTGAATTCGGGAGGGGTAGAGGTACTTTACTACTCCCCAAAAGCCAGGCAGGAAAATCAGCCTCCAGACTGTCACGGAAGGGGTGTTTATAAAGTATTTGCCTTGAAGAGGAATGTCGAAAATTTCATCGTCTTTTAAAAACACAACTCCTGTTGTTATCTTAAAGTCTGTAAATTTATATTAGCCTTAAAGTCTGATTACAAACGATGAAAATTTTACAAACTGTGTGCAGGACAAATAAGAACAATACAGACACCACCATGCTACTTCCCCGTTAAATCAACTCCCCTAGTAGTCCTAGTGACCACAGGCCAGACTTCCGCTTGAGGTGTAATAGAATATATGCTAGAGACACTCTTTACATATTAAAAAAAAACTTTTAAAAATCTTAAAAGTTTTAGCACAATCAAGAACATAGTGCTTTGATTGTGCTCGGCATTCAACATTTCCTTAAGTGTCACCTTGATCCCCTCAGCCTTTTTGGTGACCTAGTAGAGCCATAGCCCCAAGGACTGGAAGGGTGTCAATGCCGGAGGCATAGTTAACTGACCTTTGGACTATTCTGAACAAAATGACAATCTCAAAATTATGGATCGAATATATTTGGAAAAAAGAGCGTAAGGGGAGGGGGGAACTGAATTCCCTCCGATCCCATTGACTCTTAAAATATGCAAGAAACCTTTCAACTCCAATTGAATGGGCCCCTTCCAAAGTTTATATGACCAACCCTTCCATAAAAAACCTAACATTTTAACAATGGACTACTTGTGTAACTTACAGTCCGTGCCTTTGGGGCTGTGGGGGCTTTGTCAACCCTGAAGGCATAGTTATATGACCTTTGTACTATTTTGAAAAAAAATTCGGTAAAATTCTAGTTAATTGACTTCTTGCTATCTCGGATAGGATTTAGGTTAGTAAAATGAAACTTTTAGGGATGGATCTACAGGCTAAAGTATGTCCCGTGAAGGTATTTTAAAGTACCCACCTCCACTCCTTCTCCCTCTAGAGGGCCCTGAAATTTGCCTACATGACAGGTCTATACCTATTGAAATTGTGACAAAACAACATTTTACCTCAATTTTCAGTTACTAGTTGCTTTTTCTCTGCCTTTAGTTCTGAAAATGCAATTCCTGTTATTTGAGTAGAATTCTGAGCCATGTCAACATTTACCAAACCTGTCATTTAGTCAAATTTCAGGGCCCTCTAGAGTGAGAAGGGGTGGAGGTGGGTACTTTACAGTACCTTCCCAATATATACTTTAGCCTGTAGACCCATCCCTGAAAGTTTCACTTTCCTAACCTAAACCCTTTCCGAGATAGCAAGAAGTCAATTAACTAGAATTTTACCAAAATTTCATCTCAAAATTTTAATCTAACATATTTGGCGATCTGAGGGGGGATCTGGTTGTCATTGTCTATATGCTTTGTTCGCACCATGTACTATGTTTGCAATTTTTGATCTTGATTTTTACATGACTGCATTTAGATTTCTTGTTTGTTCAGCAGAGGATAATTCAGACTAATCTTATTCAGTAGGGAATCCTCTCTCCACCTTCTAGCTCTTTGCAGGTATAAGTGAGAATATAACCTTTTTTCTTACACAAAATATCATCTTGTTGGTATTCTAAGGTGTTTTAATTTCTGCAACATAAACTTGACTAGCCTACTACATTGTGGATTATGAGGATTTCTGGGAGGTGCTGAACATGACTAAAGAACTCGCACTGAGGACTAATTGAATGTAATTCTACATCAATAATTTTTTTTAGAACAAGGCAATGGTTTTACTGAAAATTATTGGGTATGAGCAAAGGTAAATGACCTCGTTCAAACACTGCTTTTTACTGTAAAATAAACTTTGATCAATAGCTTCTTGCCTACAATCAACATTTAAAGTGAAAAAACAAAACAAAATAGGAATTATTTTGAAATACAACACAAAGATAGACAAAATATCTAAGAAATTCACAATAATTTAAAAAAACAGGAAGTTTATTCTTGGAAAAGTGTGCCTTTTTTTTATTTTAAGAAAAAAATGAATAAGAAAATTATATATTTTTTATGTATCTCACATGCTTGAGGCATGCAGCAGAATGAATTATAGTTGCACATTTTTTTTTGCTGTTTTTTCATCCAGAGGGGACAAACTGCTGCTCTTGTCTATCTTATATTTACACTGTGACAAAGTTTGAGTCTGCTATGTTTTGAAGTACCTGAGCAAACCATTCATGTAACCTACTGCAGTAGACCAATCCCCAGGTCTAATTGACTTGCTAGCTAGACACACCAAACTTAATGATGCTTGCAAGACCCTGTTAGTCTGTTGCTTCATTTCAAGCATGCAGAAAGACAGTAGAAAATTATTTTAAAATTTCTTATTACAAATACAAAAACTACAAAGATATATAGAACCGGGAATACTATTTTGATTTTTGGTAATTATGTTTGAAAGCAAAGAATGAGCTGACAAAAAAAAATTACTTATCATTTTATTTTTCCCTTCTAGGTGGAAGATTTTCATTTTGTCAAGTCACACACTTTGTTTAAGATTTTTAGGTAAGTTTGCAGTTTTCAATATAATTAGTTAGGATGAAAGTGGATACATCACTAAATACCTTTTCATTAGTTCGGTTATTGTTTCTGGGGCAATTTTTATTTTGAAACCTTAATGGGACCCCAAAAGGTTAAAGCAGTCTATAGCAGCAAAAATAAAATAAATCTTTAAAAAACTGGCTAGTGAGAAAGAATTGTCATATGTAGTTCATTCACAATAGGTAATTATTATTTTCTGTAATCTCAATAGGAAAATGTTATCTTGAAAATGAACTTGTATGAGTTCTTAAAAAGAGCCTAAAACCCCTTGAAAATATTGTCACAGCAAAACTGACATAGTTTCTTGGGGGTTTCTAGTTCTTTTTAGAAATTTATTTAAATTGGATGTCAAGATAACATTTTACTACAAAAACTAATGAAGATAATAATTACCACTTCTGATTCAGCTACAAATGACAATTTTTTCTCACTAGCCAGTCTTTTTTTTTAAGAAACATACTTTTCAACTGGTTACTATGGGCTGTTATAAGCCCTTTAAGGGCTCAAAATGTAATTTCACCAAAAAGCAATTACTGAATTATGAACAAGTGTAAAAAAGACAAGAAGTGATAAATTACTATCATTCTAGCTAAACTAAGATGTAAACTGAAAATTTACCAATTTTTGGTGGCCTGAGAATTTTCAGTTCTATGATTTTAAAGCTTTTCTATCAATCCATTGAGATGCTTTTGAATACTATAAACAATTCAGCTGGCTGGATTAAAACAGAGGAAGACATGGTCTACAGTTTTGTGCATAGGCAATTGATTGAGGAAGGAGGTCATGATCAACTTGAAAAATTCATGAAAATAGGTTAGAACAATAGGAAAAAAAATTTCTAAGAAATATGTAGAGCCATTAGTCCATCTTAAATGTGCAAAAAATATAATCTGTCAAAAATCTTTAGGATTCTTAAATTCTCAAAGAGCAAGAACAAACTTAAAAACTTGAAATGCAATTTGTATACAAGCTTTGAATCTAAGCTTGAAGATCAAGCTAAAACAAACCCATAGAAATTATGGCAATATGTCTCTAGCCAAGATTATAATAGACAAGGCATCAGGAAAGTGGTGTCAGAGGAAGATGAAGATATAACTGACATCAACAAACTTTCAAACTTACTAAATCAGCAATTAGTTTCTGTTTATACTACTGAGCCAAATGGTCCTTTACTTCCTACACCAGAACAGATTGTAAAAACCCCAATGGATAGCATCACTTTATCACTCACAGAGATTCTCAGACGCTTAGAGATGTTAGATACTAACAAGTTGCCAGGACCTGATAACCTACATCCCAAGCTTTTTGTAAAAGAAACTGCAGCAATCATAGCAGAACCACTTAGGAAAATTTTCCAGAAATCACTTACTTCTAGAGAGCTGCCAGCAGACTAGAAAATAGCCAATATTACACCAGTTTTCAAGAAATAAAACCATTCAAAGCCTGAAAATTATCAGCCTATTAGCCTGACCTCAGTTGTAGTCAAAATACTCAAGCACATATATCCACTGTAGGTATCAGTCAGGCTGTTGTAGACTGGTCAATGAAATTTCTTACAAATTGCAAGCAGAAGGTTTGCTTATTTGCAACAGATGACTAATTAATTTACTCTGACAAGGCCCAAGTAATGAGCAGAGTACCACAGGATACTGTACTGGGTGCAACTCTCTTTCTGATTTACATCAATGACATATTTAACCATATGAACAATGGCATGCCCCTATTCACTGATGGTGTCAAACTCTTTGGTATTGCATACCCCCAAAGCATCCAACATGACATAGATGAGCTACAAGATTGGACCCAAGACTGACTTCTCCAATTTAACACAGGCAAATGCTCTGCATTACACTTTGGACCTAATAACCCAATGGCTAACTATACAATCTATAATCCCACCACAAAAGTAAGAGAGCAGAGCAGAAGAAAGGGATCTTGACATGATCATTGGTGATAAGTTTAAATTTCATAGCCATGTTCAGGATGTTGTTTCCTGTGCAAGCTCTAGTCTTGGATTACTAAATGGACTATTAATAGCAGACATGGATCTATATTTAAAAAACTATGTAAAGCTCTTGGTACAATTATAGCAAACAGTATTACTGGCTTTCATATAAAGTGAATATACCACTCAATGCCTTTTTTTATGCTCTTTACAAATATAATAGTCGCTTCTATCGGAAATTCAGATTTGAGCACTTTTTGACCTTTTAAAAATGACCTAAATATGGGGTATAAAATGGCAAAGAAAATTGGTCTCGAACCTTAAATACCTTATAACATTGATCTCAAACTTACTGTTTCATTATAAATCAATTTTTTTTAATGTTATATAATCCACAAGCACTGATTTTCCAATATTAATTTGGATAAATTAATTTTTCAAATGTTATGACGTTTTCTTCTTCCTTGACATCAAATTTTAAATAAAAGCATGCGTTTTTGGTCGAAAATATGAAAGCCAGCTATTATGAACGCCAGTTATACTGTTTGCTATAAATTTAACTATATTAAATGCAGCAATGGTTAGTTTACGGATTTAATATATGCTATGCTTTACCCCCACCCCCTGATGTGCAAATATATAGCCCAAATTTGTTTCTAAACTATTACAGATTTGCAATTTCAAATATCCTATCATTTTGTAAAAAAACGACCAAAAACGCATGCTATAATTGAAATTTCGGTGACAGGGAAGAAGAAAATACCATAACATTGATAAAATTTATTTATCCAATTTAATTGTGGAAAATCAGTGCTTGTGGATAATATAACATTAAAAAATGGATTTATAATGAAACAGTAAGTTTGAGTTCAATGTTATAAGTTTGAGACCAATGTTTTAAGCCTTTTTTATACCCCATATTTAGGTCATTTTTAAGAGGTTAAAAAGTGCTTAAATATGAATTTCTGGTAGAAGCGATTATTATATTTGTAAAGAGCATAAAAAAGGCATTAAGTGGTATATTCACTTTATACGAAAGCCTGTAATACTGTTTGCTATAATTTTACCAAGCTCTTGTCAGACCCCATCTCAATTTTGGCTTGTGTCTTGCTGGTTCTTCTTATTGACAAGATGTGAGGCTCATCAAAAATGTACAGAGACAAGCAACAAAATACATAAAAAGTCTTACATCAACCTCATGTGAGGACCACCTCAGGTACCTTGAACTACCCACTTTAGTTTACAGATACTTTGCAGCAATATGATACATACTTACAAGCTGCAGATTGAAAAGTCAGCAATTTTTGACAGCAATCTCAGTTCCAGCCAGCATAACACAAGAGGACAATCCAAAAAGCTACCAAAGTCAAGCTCCTGATCAAGAACTTGCCAATCATTCTTTTTGAGAAGAGTCATAAACCACTGGAATCAATTAAAAATTCAACTGTCAGTGCTCTCTCCATCCAGTACTTCAAAAAACAACTTGAAAAGGAGTAGGAGAAGAAGCAGTGGAGATTCAATGGGCAGTAATCAACACAAGAGCACTAAAGGTCTGGAAGACCTCAAAGCTTTCAGACAGATTAAGATGAATTAGGGATTTCTAGACCAAAATAACAAATTTATTAAAACAAAAGTGAAGACAGATAGATACATCAGGAGGGAGGGGGTCAGGGTCCTCCTAGATCTAGTTTACCAGTGGTCTGCCAATGAATTCTAAAACAACAAGAGCAGGACATTATTGAAAATGGAGATTATTTTTTCAAATATTTTTCAACTGAACCTTATGTCAGGGTTTACCTTTAGGATGGTATTAAGATGACTCTTCATCCAAGAATAGAGGCAATTTCTTGGAACTAAGTCAAGTTTTCTTTAAGTATAACACACATTCTTGAATTCACTTTGAAAAACATCTGAATTTTCATAGTCAAGATAACCAAATTGAGATCATTGATTTGACAGTATGTTTAACTATAGAGGTAATTGTGAGCTTTTCTGCTAGGTTTAGGAAGATATCATGCTTTGTGTGAGAGTATGCAATAATATCAGTTAAACAAGGTTTCACCAATGCACCCCTTATTAAATTGATTGATAACTTCTAAAGTTTGTCAACTTCACTAAAAAACTTCAAATCTTAAATTGGATGGGCCTTGCTAAAAACTAAGACCACAATATAACTTTCCACCAGCTGGTTGGTTGCCTTGGACTGCCCTCATCCTATACCAAATATCCTTAGCAATGTTAATGTAGGCCCTATATATGCCAATGTCAATGTAGGTGAGTGACATGCTACTCACATTTAAATTTGTTGACCAGCCCCAAAACAAGCTCTTTAACCAGTTACCCAACAAAAGGCTATTCAAGAAGTTTCATAGGTATGGTTTTAACTGTAGAATCAGATAAGACTTCTTTAGCCAAAGGGTCATCAATGATTAGATCTGTTTAAGTGAGGAGACATGAGACTTGAAAAAGAATGGGAAGCCAAACCTTTAATATACAACAGGAGACATCATGTCTCATAAATAGTGATTAACATATAGACCTATGTAGCCTGGAATGAAAATTTGTGCTAGGATGCTGATGCTGCTTGTCATACCCAACCAACTCACACTATCAGAAATTGATGTTGTGCCTACTCTAAACTACATAAGATGGTAAAATTCTAGTTAATTGACTTCTTGCTATCTCAGACAGGGTTTAGGTTAGGGAAATGAAACTTTCAGGGATGAATCTACAGACTAAAGTATGTCCCGGGAAGGTATTTTGAAGCAACTACCTATACTCCTTCTCCCTCTAGAGGGCCCTGATTTTTGATGACCTTTAAAAATATGTGTGTTATAAAAGTGAAACCTTGCATAACCTTGCTCAATTCCATTTTATAAGGTTTTAAAGATATGCAAATACATTTCCTAACTTTTGAAAAAAAAACATTGATATGACTCCAAATTCTACTCAAATAACAGGAATTGCATTTTCAGAACTAAAGGCAGAGAAAAGCAACTAGTAACTGAACAATAAGGTAAAATGTTGTTTTGTCAAAATTTCAATATGTATAGACCTGTCATGTAGACAAATTTCAGGGCCCTCTAGAGGGAGAAGGAGTGGAGGTGGGTACTTTAAAATACCTTTCTGGGCCATACTTTAGCCTGTAGACCCATCCCTGAAAGTTTCATTTTCCTAACCAAAACCCTTTCCAAGATAGCAAGAAGTCAATTAACTAGAATTTTACCCAGAAGATAAGAATAATAAACTACAGAAGATACTCTAAACTACAGAATGGTTCCCTTTATAATCCCTATCTGTGGTCACTATTACTAAGTGGGCTTATATTGCATCTATCCTAGCACACTCTTAATTGAAAGGCATGGCACTGAGCTGGAAGCACAAACAAAGTCAAAATGCTGTTCTTTCATATTTTGGGTAAAAAATTTTGGTAAAATTCTAGTAAAAAAAAAAAAAAAATAAAATTAATTCCACCATAGCCGGTTCCAAGTCTGGTTGCAAAAGGAAGAGGGTTGGGGCGATAGGCTTGCTACCTGTCCCTGCAAAAAGAAATCAGCAACTGAATCATCAACTTTAGCCTCGGATATGACTACTACTTCCCTAACAACCTCAGCATGCCCCCAGACCCAATTTTTGACTACAAAGCAACAACTGAAGCTCGGATTTTGGAATGTGAGAACAATGAGCCAGATCTCAAAAATTGAACAGATACTGAAAGAAGTGATACAGTACAATATAGACATAACAGCAATTAGTGAAACTAGATGGCTTGGTAGCAGGATGGAACCCCTACAAGATGGCTATGTCCTTGCATACAGTGGACATGAAAACAGACGCCAAGCAGGTATGGGTGTACTGATGTCACCTGCAGCTAGGCGAGCAATGCTAAAATGGACACCTGTAAACAAAAGAATCATTTACACACAATTTTGGTCAGCTCATGGAAAACTCTCAATTGTTGCCTGCTATGCACCAACTAACAAAGCGGATGAAATAGAGAAAGACAACTTTTATGAAACACTACAAAGTGTTATTGCAGAAATTCCTAGACACAATATCATATGTGTCGTAGGTGATCTCAATGCAAAAGTAGGATCTTGTCACAATTACTGTTTTGAAGTCATGGGACAACATGGAATAGGTGATATGAACAAAAACGGAGCACTACTTGTCGACTTTGCCCTGAACAACAACCTTGTCATAGGAGGTACATTGTTTCAACACAAGACCATTCACAAATATACATGGACTTCACCAGATGGCCGCACGTGCAATCAAATTGATCACCTCTTCTTTTCACACAAATGGCAGAATAGTCTACTCGACATGAGAGGCTACAGAGGCGCTGATATACAATCAGACCACAACCTCATGGTTGCTAAGATCCATTTAAAGTTAAAAGCAACACAGAAAAACAATAAACTGACAACACAAAAACCCTTCAATGTTGGGAAACTAACAACAAGGGAACAGCATGAATGTTCCAATTAGAACTTTCAAATAGATTTGAAGCTCTGCAATTGGAATTAGAACCAAGGGCTGATGTCACACGCAAGTGAGAGAAACTTAAAACCACGTCCAGAGAAGTTACAGAGGAGAAATTAGGCTATAAGAAGAAAAAGAAAGAAAGATGGATTTCTGAACAAACCTGGAAACTAATTGATGTAAGAAAATCAGCCAAACTTTCCATTCTGGCGGCCTCAGACACATCTGAATTAATTGTTCTGCAAGTCTCATAAAGAGAAATAGACAAACAAGTAAAGAAGAGTGCCCGGACTGACAAGAGGCAATTTATTGAACAGAAAGCAGTTTTGGCAGAAGAAGCAGCAAAGAAGGGAGATTCAAAAACAGTCCATAGATTAACCAATGAGATGATTGGAGTCAAACCTAACAGGACTAATCTAGTAAAGGACGAGAATGGAGCCCTTTTGACAGACCCTTTGATGATTGACAAGAGGTGGGCAACCCACTTTGAGAACCTACTAAATAAACCAAGATCTAATTCCTGACACTCCATTTATGATTCTTAATGTAAATGAAGAACCACTGTCTTCAGAAGAAATCATAACCACTGTTAGAAAGCTAAGGAATGGAAGAATGCCAAGAGTAGATGGCATTACATCTGAGATGCTGAAAACTTCAGTCTGTGACTGCATGACAGTTTGGGTTGAGCTACTAACTCAAGATATGGAGTGAACAGAAAATGCCCAGTGACTGGACAAAAGGAACCATTATTAGGCTCTTCAAAAAAGGCAATGCACTTGTTTGTGGCAACTGGAGAGGTATTAACATAATGTCAATACCTAGTAAACTTTTGTCAATTATTATATAAGATCAATTAAAGCTGCTATTTGATAAAATCTCAGAAAAAGCCCTAGAGGTTGGATTGTTGATCAACATTGATAAATCAAAAAGTATGTCCACATCTGGCTCCCCCTAACTCTTCAATGCTCCAATAAATCTGTTGAACAGGTCCAAGAATTTAAATACTTAGGAAGCTGGATAGAAAATACTGGCAATGTAACATTTGAAATCAAGAGAAGGAGTGTAACATTTGAAATCAAGAGAAGGATTGGACAAGCATCAGGCACCTTCAACAGAATAACACAAATTTGGAGAAGCAACAAATACTCACTTCATTTAAAATTGCACCTGTTCAACAGCAATGTGTTGTCTATATTGATGTACGCCAGTGAATGTTGGAAACTCAACCAACAACTTGAGAAATGTATCCTTGGATTTGAAAACATTTGCCTTTGAAAGATCCTCAAAAGCAGTTGGCATCAGAAAATTACCAATAGGGAAATGAAACAAACCGGAAACTGGCTGAAAACAAACTATCCCATAGTGACCAAAGTTTTGAAGAAACAAAGATGGACATATTTGAGTCATGTTTTACGCATGCCCAAAGACAGACTTCCCTCTAGAGTGTATCAATGGCAGCCGGAAGGAAGACAAAGATGAGGCCAACCAAAACACACACTGCATAGGCAGCATGATCGGGACCTAAAAAAGGCAAAAACTTCCCTCACTCTGCAATGGGAAGATATCACTGCAGCTGCACAGCTTCGTGATGGATGGAGAGACTTTGTTGATGCCCTATGTGCCACTGATGGCTCAGAAGGGTCTAAGGTAAGGTCTAGTTAATTGACTTCTTGTTATCTCAGAAAGGGTTTAGGTTAGGAAAATGAAACTTTCAGGGATGAATCTATAGGCTGCAGTATGTCCCAGGAAGGTATTTTGAAGCAACTACCTCCACTCCTTCTCCCTCTGACCTTTGATGACCTTTAAAAATATGTGTGTTATGTAAATGAAACCTTGCAAAATAGATCTTCTGCTTAATTGAAGTACAACAAAATTGTTTTCAGCTTCATAACTTTGCTCAATTCCATTTTATAAGGTTTTAAAGATATGCAAATACATTTCCTAAATTTTGAAAAAAGAACATTGATATGGCTCAGAATTCTACTCAAATAACAGGAATTGTATTTCCAAAACTACAGGCAGAGAAAAAGCAACTAGTAACTGAAAATTGAGGTAAAATGTTGTTTTGTCACAATTTCAATAGGTATAGACCTGTCATGTAGGCAAATTTCAGGGCCCTCTAAAGGGAGAAGGAGTGGAGGTGGGTACTTTAAAATACCTTCCTGGGACATACTTTAGCCTGTAGACCCATCCTTAAAAGTTCCATTTTCCTAACCTAAACCTTTTCCAAGATAGCAAGAAGTCAATTAACTAGAATTTTACCAAAATTTGTAACTCACACCTCAACAACAGATCAAACATTGGACCTTATTCTGCTCTAAGTGCAAATTAAGGTAATATAACTTGGGCTACATAGTTGTATATTAGATGGAGGGAGTTAAATTACAGTGAACTTGCAGTCAAAATGTGTTAGTTACAATTAATCTGCAAGTTTTATTTTCTTAACATGTTTCCTTCTCAATATCATCTAATCTAGAACCACTTTCATCCTAGCTAATTTATAGTGTCAGCTACAAATTCAAAATGTAAGTAGCCCAGAGATACCAATATACTTTCCCCGGGCATAATTTAGACTTTATTTACCATATCAAACAGTGCACAGTAGGAATTTTAATGTTGTATCTTCCTTTTCTTCTTAAGAAGTTCAGGTGAAAATAAATAATTGTCCTCTTCCAATAATCACCAAACGACAAATTAGCTGTGAAATTAATGGTTTACTAGACATTTCTGTATCTATGAAACTAATCAATTAATAAAGTATTATTTATGCCTAATATTTAGTTGTTAACTCAAATATATTAAAAACTAAAATTCTCATCCTTATTAATTTAGGCATTATCAGGCTTCTAGAAAGTCCACGTCAGTTCAAAAATCCAAAGATAGTCTAGTAGAGATTGTTAAAGGAAATTAGGGTAAAATTCTAGTTGAGTGACTTCTAGCTATCTCAGAAAGGGGTTAGGTTAGGAAAATGAAACTTTCAGGGATGGGTCTACAGGCTAAAGTATCCCGGGAAGGTATTTTAAAGTACCCACCTCCACTCCTTCTCCCTCTAGAGAGGCCTGAAATTTGCCTAACGACAGGCTGAAATTTGACAAAACAACATTTTACCTTAATTTTCACTTACCAGCTGCTTTTTTGTTGCCTTTGGTTCTGAAAATGCAATAGCTATAATTTGAGTAGATTTCTGAGCCATATCAATGTTTTTTTCTTCAAAATTTAAGAAATGGATTTGCATATCTTTAAAATCTTATAAATTGGAGCGAAGTTGTGAATCTGAAAACAATTTCGTTGTACTTCATTCAAGCAGAAGATCTATTTCGCAAGGTTTCACTTTTATAACTCACATATTCTTGAAGGTCATCGAAGGTCAGGGCCCTCTAGAGGGAGAAGGAGTGGAGGTAGATACTTCAAAATATGTTACCAAGACACACTTTAGCCTGTAAACCGATCCCTGAAAAGTTATTTTCCTAACCTAACCCCTTTCCGAAATAGCAAGAAGTCAATAAACTAGACTTTTACCGATATTAGCGCCACGCCGAATTTTTGTGTATGAGCAAACCCCCCTCCCTCCCCCTTAGTATATTGCCCATGTTATGTATTTTCCATCTGTCACCGTTTTGTTTCCACTTGACACCCAGCAATTGTATCAACGTTGATGAAATGAAAAACAGGAAATTGCTGTGTAAAGTATTTTGTGAATCTCTATCAATTTCCAAAGATATTATTGTCAAATGTCCAGTCACTTAAAAATAAAATGGCAAGATCGAATTTTGCTAGAAAAGTAAACAATTTCTTGTATTTGTGAATTGTTGTCTGTGGCTGAGGAGTTAGTTGCACTTGGCAATTAAACTACCTGTTTCCGTCCAATATTAATGCCTGATAGTATTACAGCAATGCATGGTTATAGTATTAGTATCATTTGTGTATTATGAATAAAAAGCAGAGTTCTTAATTTTAATAATATACAAATTAAACACGGTTTTGATTGTTTGCTAATATCTACGCTTTGCCAATTATCATCGAGACCTAGTAACTTGTGAGTGTACTTGCACGTAATTTTTACTTACAACAATGCACAGACAATGCATGATCCTTGTATTTTAATTCTGGTACAATAATACGAGTTGACTTTACCGATTTAGATCCCAAACGGCTAAGCCCTTCTTTGTTCCTTAAGCCAGTTGTCAATATGCCAAAAAAGGTAATCTTATATTGAATTTCATATTTCGCACCTGGCCCAAATATTACAATAACCCATTTACAATCTCGAATTCACTTCTCAGAGCATGGAATTAGTTCCAAGTTGGAAAATTTGGAAAATAGGGTTTGAAAGGTGATCGAAACTTTCATCGCTTCAAATTTTTAGTGCATGCTTCAGCGTTTAGACGGGATGGATTGTGGAAATGCTGGGTAATAGAGGAGACAAAAAACTGTCGATAAAAACTGGACTATAATGGAAGGCAGTAAAGGATGCAAAAAGAAAGAAAAGCAAATTAGGTGAGACTGAAGGAGAGCGGGGATTCGAAAAGGGAGGAAAACGACACAGGATTGCGATTAATGGATAATTCTTCTGGGCTGGGTCTGTTTAGACGGGCATTTTCAGGCTGAAAATCCTCTTCTTAGCTAGTTTATCTACTATAAGCTGCCTCCCCGTAGTCGCATAATATTTGTAGGCATGAAAACATAATGAGAAGAGATAATAGGTTTGAGACTGTCTGTTCAAGATTTCAACTCTTGTTGATAGAAGAGCATCGCCAAGTGCTGAAAACAATGTTGTGACCAAAGGGGGCCTAGGTTCGCGCAAGACCTCCATTCTTCATACTGGAGGTCTCAGAGGCTTCTTGCTTTCTGGTTTTTAAGCAGGCTTAAGTACTTCGACATAGATTTGAGAAGAAATGTGATACCCGTCCTGCACTGGTATCCGAGATCATTGCTTTTCTCGAGGCCAAAATAACTTAAATGTTTTAAAGAACATGAACATTGGAACTTGGTATGCTACCACGTTAAAAATAATTACTGTATCGACATTTTGACTGACGAATACAGACGATTCGAACTGGACTTATTAGGAGTTTCAGAAAAACATATGCCACATGGGTACCGTGTTGGCCTAGAGTGGATTTGTGCTGTGCTGAGTTGTTAGTAGCGGTAGAAGTAATAGAAGGAGAGAAGAGGAGACTGAGAATGTCAGAAAAGGACTCTGAAAGGCAGAATAGCCCTATCGAAATTAAAAAAAAATGTCAGAACAGATTAAAGGAACTTGGAAGCCAGGAAGGAAGTAGAAGAGGACTTAACGCAGCGGAAGAACGTCAAAAAAGGATTATGAGCCTTAGATTATCCTATGGGAGGGAGGAAAGAAATAAAAACAGTCTGTAAAGATGAGAGAAAGCTGAAGGCAAGCAATTATATTGAATGGAACCAAAGGAGGCTCAGAGGAACAACTAAAAAAGGATTATGAAGGATAGAACAGCATAAGGGAGTTTTTAAGCCCCTGCAACAATATTGTTCTTCCACCTTAAAGTTACTCAAAGATATAATACCTACCAAACATCTCATCCAAATCAAATGCTAGTCAACAATCCTTTCCAATATCACATTATTACAGGTAGTATCTACACATAAAATTAAATGATAAAGTTAGCATTTTTGGTTGGGGGAGGTATCTGGCTAAATATGACAGGGTTCTTAGTATAACGAATTAAAGAAAGATACAAGATATTTAAAAATCCAAGCTAGTTGATAAAAGATCAGAGAAGGTGTGGCCTCCACGAGATACTTTTATGTGTTAAACTAAAACTTTTCTGAACAACTTCAAATGCAACAAAACAAAAATATTATGTGCATTTATTGTCCTTGAATGGTTAGGGAGAATCGGGCCTGAACAAGACCAATTATAATAAATCAACATTCTTTAATAGGGTAGGTCTTATGCAGGTAGACCTGCAGTATGCACCTGGAAGATGCATTACTAGCTAAGCCAGGTTAAGAAACCACAAAATAGCCAGTGTTGTAGATAGTACTACGGTACTCTTGGCGGACGGGACTCTCAACTGTAGCCGATGAGCTCGGGAGTTACTCAGATTAAAATATTTTGTCGTCGGAAGTGACACCTTTTGTGTCATTTGATTTGGTGTTAACCTTTGTGCTAGTTTATGCGCTCTTTGGACTTTTTAGATGTTCATTCTGTCTCTTGATTTGACACAAGATGCCCCTCATTTGATAACCTAGACAATTTTCGTCATTACTGATTAGTTCAACACCTCCAAAAGTTTGAACTTAATACCCTTACCATTTCCTGAGATATTGCAGATAAACCTTTTGACATCCCAGGTACTCGCAATATCGTTAGATTTATTTCAAGACTCTTTCAACATTTCCCAAAAGTTCCAGCTTAATGACTTTAAACCTAATCCTCAGTTAATTGTAAACTTAATACTTTTAGCCGTTCCTGAGGCATTGTTGATGCACCTATCTGACAACCTGGATGCCCACAATGTCTTTTGATTTAGTCCGTCAGCACAGAAACTGACAAATTATTACCCTAAGTTGTTACTGATATATCGCAGTATGGCCGAATCAAGAACATGGATACACATACTTTTGTTTGGTTAATTAAAACTTTCCTAAGGTTTCAATTTGATACCCTTGGGTGTTAAGTTTGTATATACTTAAATATACTTGTATAGCACGCCATGCAGTAATTGATTCTTAACTATCATATTTCTATCTGATATTTTGTCTTTTAGGGGTCCACTTCTAATCTTAGTAATGGACCATTCTATTCTCGTCACCATTAATCTTTGCCAAGATAGGTTACCTCATGTTCATCAAACTGGTCGGAACTAACATTAAGCATCCTAATTGTGCTTTTTGGGGTCTAAATCTTTTCAAAATTTTTTCAAAAACTTTCCAAATAGTAGAAGGGATAAAATTATCTATATATATAAAAATAAGTTGTCTGTGTGTCTGTCGAGTGACGTCATGTTTGTGTGTCGACTGACGAAATTACAGACCGGGACATGGGACACAAATGACGACCGGGACACCGGGACATAGGGAATATAAATGACGACTGGGACACTCAAAGAGAAAGCGACCGGGACACAAGGAATGTTCGATTAGCAATCACCATCAACAAAGCACCGGGACACAAATGACGACCGGGACACAGGGAATATAAATGACGACCAGGACACTCAAAAAGAAATTAGAGACCGGGACACCGGAACACAAATGACGACCAGGATAAAAATAACGACCGGGACACCGGGAATATAAATGACGACCGCGACACTCAAAGAGAAATTACAGACTGGGACACCGGGACACAAATGACGACCAGGACACAGGGAAACAACAACAACGGGAACACCGGGGGGTACAGGGGGATATATAAATGACGACGTTGACACAGGGAATGTTCGATTAGCAATCAGCATCAACAAAGCTCAAGGGCAATCATTAGAATAATGAGGTATAGATCTGAATACAGATTGTTTTTCCCATGGACAATTATATGTTGCATGTTCAAGAGTCGGTAAACCTGACAATCTATTTATATGCACAGACAATGGGACAGCCAAGAATGTTGTATATTCGCAAGTTTTACATAGTTAAAAATATATATACATCTATCTATATTCACAGGTGCAATGGCGCGTAACGACTTACGCGCGCGGGGGGAGCTTGGGGGGCGCGAAGCGCCCCACTAACTAGGTGTTGGAATGGGGCGAAGTGCCACCCCAACAGCTAGTATCAGATAAGAACAGCTGTCAGAGAAGGATTTTCATGTTCTACCAGTGTGGGATGGTTTGACCTATTTGGCAGCAGAGGAGAGGCGCCCCAGAGTTTTCCCTGGGGTGCACGAGAGCTAGTCTCTTTATTGTCTTTTACAACCAAATTCTGTTCCAATTTCCGTGAGGGGGGGGGGGTGAAGGATACAAGTCTTTTTTGTTTTCTTAATCAATAGGTGGGTTGGCAGGAATCATAAAAAAAAACAAAACAAAAAAACTAGTCGACAGCTACAATCATGGTCTCAGGTGTCTATACTCAACAAGACCTCTAAGAGAATTAAAAAAAAACAAAAAAAACAAGTGTTTGTAACGGTAAGTAAGGAGCGACATTAAAACTTAAAACGAACAGAAATTACTCCGTATATGAAAGGGGCTTTTCCTCCTCAAAGCCCCGCTCTTTACGCTAAGGTTTCTTACTGTTTTAAAAAGTAGAGTTAAGAGAAAGGGTCAAACTTTAGCGTAAAGAGCGGGGCGTTGAGGAGGAACAGCCCCTTTCATATACGGAGTAATTTTTGTTCGTTTTAAGTTTTAATGTCGCTCCTTACTTACCGTTACAAAAACTTGTTTTTTTTATTTAATTTCTGGACGTTTTTGAATTAATGCATGTTTTGATCTTGGCTCTCCGCACATAAATGATTAAAACGAAATTTGCATATTAATTAATTGCAATTAATCGAAAGATTTTGAGAAAAAAGAAGCGAAGGAGGAGGCCTAGTTGCCCTCCAAGTTTTTGATTACTTAAAAAAGCAACTATAACTTTTATTTTTTTACAAACATTTTCATTGGTAAAAAATATACGTAACTTACAAATTAACTTACGTAATGAACTTCTATATTCGTATACTTTTATTGCGTATATGAAGGGGTTCAACCCTCGTCGATAACTCGCTCTTTACACTAAAGCTTAGATTGTGTGCCAATTCCTTAAGAATGACCTCTGAATAACAAAGGCCGTAGAATAAATAGTTGAAATTACTAAAAATACTTTAGCGGAAAAAGTGAGGTATAACGAGGAAGTAAACCCCTCATGTGCGTAATAATTTTTGCTCGTTTTAAGTTTTAATGCTGCTCCTTACTTTCAGTAGAAAAAAACTTTTCATATTTATTTTTTCATTGTTTTTTTTTTAAATAATGCTAGGAAATCCTGCGCTCCCTTCATTGAAATTTTCTTTTACCATGAGACGTCTCTCCATGGAAATATCCTCCCATGTAACCCCCCCCCCTAAACCCAAAAAATCCACCTGAAAACGTCTGTACACTTCCCAGTAACCATTACTATATGTAAACACAGGTCAAAGTTTTCAACTTGCAGCCACTCCCACGGGGACTGCGGGGGATTAAGTTATCCCTAAAGACATAGTTATTAGGTTTTGCGACTATGGTGAATAAAATGGCTATCTAAGAATTTTGATCTGGTGACTTTGGGGAAAAAATGAGCGTGGCAGGGGGCCTAGGTGCCCTCCAATTTTTTGGTCACTTAAAAAGGGCACTAGAACTTTTAATTTCCGTTAAAATGAGCCCTCTCGCAAAATTCTAGGACCACTCAGTCGATACGATCACCTCTGGGAAAAAAAACAAAATAACAAGAAAACAAATAAACGCGTATCCGTGATCCGTCTTCTGGCAAAAAATGCAAAATTCCACATTTTTGTAGATAGGAGCTTGAAACTTCACCAAAAAGGTTCTCTGATACGCTGAATCTGATGGTGTGATTTTCGTTAAGATTGTATGGCTTTTAGAGGATGTTTCTCCCTATTTTCTAAAATGATACAAATTTTCTCAGGCTTGTAACTTTTGATGGGTATATCTCATCTTGATGAAACTTGTATATTTAAAATCAGCATTAAAATGCGATTCTTTTGATGTAACTATTGGTATCAAAATTCGATTTTTTAGAGTTTCGGTTACTATTGAGCCGGGTCGCTCCTTACTACAGTTCGTTACCACGAACTGTTTGACAACCACATTCCCGTCGCCTTCAGTCATAAGAATGGTCTATTGGAGCCCCATTAAATTTGATAAGAGTTCACTGCTAGGACTTCTCCGACCGTAGACTGTTTGATTCTACCGACAGGTATTAGCCAAAATTATAACTCAAGTTTCAACAGCCTGTCACTGGGCCCTAGCCACAAAGGTCTAGTAATTACTGCCTTAAAGTTGAAAACAATAATTTTTTAGCTAAACATAAGGCTTAGAACAGTATTTTAATCAAAAAGTACAAAATCAGGTATTTTCTTGTAAAAAAGAGAGGAAATAGAATATCAGCATATAATGTCATGTATATAAAAACAACTTTTGGGCACAAATCGACAGTTAAGTTCAAATTGCCAAGATCCATTTCTGGCTTAAAAAACTCTACGAATAATTTTCCCAGATGGAGCCACGTTGACATTCGGTCAGGAATTACCTGTCAGTTACATTACCAGTTAAGTAAATAATCAATTATGTATAATAATGCTATTATATCAATGTTAAAATAGTATAATTACTTCCTGTCATTTTTCAAAGCTTTCAAGATAGAAAATTTTCGAGAGGGGAAAGTTTCCAGGATGAGAGGTTTTCTATAGCCTCATGGGCTTTATATTATCTCTTGGTAAATTTGTTTAGATGAATCATGATGTCCTGGTTAATGCAATTTTGTACGAAGTTCGATTGAGCACTTTGCACATTTGATTGGAAGAATTCGGAGGATTTTGGTAGGGGGTCTACAAACTTCGCTGGAGTCAGGGAACATCCATTTGTTAAGTGTGGATGGCTTCTTCCAAATTGATTGGATAAGAAGCATCCTTACATATGCAGTATGCAAATGAATATGCATATTGAGCATATAGAGATATGGAGTAATATTATGGATCCTTCTTTAGATTTATTATTCCCTAAGAATTTCTTTTTATTAGCCAAAGGATATTAGTACTGAAATGTTGCTTAAGATGATTAGGCAAGAAGAAATATTAAAATAGTTCGGTAAACTCTATGAAGTGAGACTGATTTTTTTTTCTGTTGCGGGGAGGGAGCAAGCATTCAAAATAACAAATTTTGGCGCAAAATCTCAGAAAATACAATTTTCGCTTGGAAAAATCTTTTCAAATTTCCATTTCAAATAAACATGGTTGACATTATTTTTATTTTCTAGTTGAATCAGTATAATCAGAGTATAAACTTCGGGAATAATTCCGTAAAAAACTGTACTCGCTCTTGGATTCATCTTTTAATATAATGGCCTTCATTTTTAAATGAAAAGTCAAAAATATGCATGGCATTATCTTGCTAAGGTTTTTGAATTGCATATGACATATTTTGGTTTTAAAACACATTACAATTTATCATATTCTTGCATTTTAAAAAGCAAAACGAAAATTAGGATGTATATATTAACATTTCACGCTTAGAATAAGCGGGCCTCCATTTAGATGCATCTGCTTAGGAATCTTTTGGAAGTTGTAATGATGGATGGCAATAAGCTTACCTAAGGGATATATGAGATTCCTTGCAGCTGTGGTGATACCTATATAGGCCGTACCATGAGACCTCTACATCACCAATTAAAAGAACATGCTTGATTCAATTGATGCCTGCCTTAAAGACAAAGCTAAAGGAGGAAGATAATTTTTCTGCATTGGCCCAACATATTTTTGAAAACCCTTCTTACTCCATTAAGTTTGAACCGGCCCAACTTATTGCTATTGTCCCACAGCCCTTAAAACAAAAAATCGGATAAGCTCTAGAAATTGCTAAAAATAAACAAGCCATCAATAAAGACAATGGTGAGTTCCAAATTAGCGAAATTTGGGAGCCCATCACCCACAGACTGAAAACTCATAAAAAACTCCACCCCTCTCCTACAGGCCCAACCTCTTTAAGATCTACTAGGATAGCGGCCATCAATACCTCTACCAAAATTCGGGCCATGGCACAACAATAATCCCAGGTTTGGCTCATTATTAGTGTTGTTCAGTTTTTAGTTTTATTCATTTAGTAATTTTACTTTCTGGCACGAAATTTGAATTTAAACCTGATGACAGGCGCAGGTCCTGTCGAAATTATTGTTCGAAAAATCAATCACATGAAATCCATAGCTTAGATAAGCTTATTACTATCCATCTTACTATGTATGAGAGTCCGGTTGGCCTCAGAGAATATACTTTTGGAAGTTATACCAGTCATCGGTTCCTAGAACGCCTCATTATCAGCAAATATACATAAAAAAGATCATTTAATTTCCTGTGACCCCGTTTTGACATTATGGCTTTTGCAGAAATCATCTATGCCAGAAAGAAAGAAAAATAAAGAGAAAGGGTTAACCAGGTCTTTATAAACTATGCAACTAAAGGCCTGACAATACATTCTCCTTATGTGAGTAAAAACTAGGACAATTTGAACTTGGCTTAAACACTCTTCAAATACAACCAGTAAAATAAAACATTAAAAAATAACAATAAAGCAAAATCAAAAGATAAAACAGAAACACTGACAAAGTATAATTTGAAAAATTGCATAGTAAACTACTACAAATATAGTAATTTCAGTATACCTAAAAGTTAATGAAATACAGTAAATCTAGACTTAGACTGGTGGGCAAACTTAGCTCCAGCAGCTAGATTTAAAGATGTCCAATTAAAAATGTCTTAAAAGGATATATTCAGCTGGCTTCTAAATTCAGACCCGAATCAAGAATCTGTTTTCCGTCCAGTACCATAGTTTTTTTCAATACATGACGGCTCCTAGTTTAAACCAATTTAAAAATGTACTGTAGGGAGACAAGTACATAAAAAAGGGGGGGGAGGTTCGAGCCAAGTCTTACTGCAAAATCTTAATTTTTCCCATTTTTTAGTCATTTCTTAATCAAATAATATTTTTTTTTATTATACCCCCCTCCCCTATTAAAAAGGCCATGAATACATGGCTGACAATTAGTGTTCCTTTATATATGTAATCTTCTTCCGAAAGATTTCCGAACCAAGGAATTGCTCTTTCAATCAGAGAGTGATTTTATGAATATTTCCGTTTCACGAAACCTGGTGGCACATTTTCACGGAGTACGTACAACATGATTTGAAACCTTTCTATTCTTTGCCGCTAAAGGGGCCATTTTAAAGATTTCCTGCAACTCATTGAATAATTGAGTAGGTTGGGTATAGGGGGAATATAACTTACAATCTCAACCTTACCCTTAAATCAACCCATAGCCTTGTTTAGCAAGCATTTCGATGAAGTTTTTCTTTTAAAGCAGTTTGGAGAAATATATTTATGCATTCTCTAAAAAAAAGAAAAAAGGAAACAAAAGGACACCGATGTCAAAACGTGAAATGTGTCACCCAAATTAATACAGTGAAACTTTTGGTTTTTTACACTCGACAAGACTTTCCATCTTCTGCTGGAACTTAACTAAACATACTTTAATTAATAAATGAACTACAGACTTCGAAGATCAATAAGGAACTTTGGGATTCAAACGAAGTACAAGCTCTTTAATAGTCATATACACATAAAAGTCAGGTGGTAAGAAAGTAAACTCCATTTGAAATTCTTCCTTTGGGCATCATTCCATTAGGCCTTTTACGGAAAAAATTGGAAAGCGAATCAACACGGCGAGGAGAAGTTTTATCAGTTTCATTGGTTTATTTAAAATCAACTGAGAAAAAAATTACAATTTACAATTATTTAAAGTATAGTTTACAATTTTTAATTATTTACAACTTGATTTACAATTATGTAACACGTAAGTCCCTTTGCTCCTCTTCAATATAACTATTCAGATAACTTTTATTATTAACTAATTAAATTTAAGTCTAATTCTAAAAATTATGTAATTAATATTAATCATTTAAAACCTGAGGGCTCATCCAACCTAATGCAAAAATAGATGTGGTCCTGTTCTATATCAAAATAAATAATAAATAATAATTAAGATAAAAGCCATCACCCAATTTTTCACCACTTTTGGTTGATAGATATTGAAAATCTTTCACTGTATTTCTAAGGTTTCAGAAAAAAAAAACTATTTTTATGACCAAAAAATACATTTCTGTTGTTTTTGAAACGGTAAAATATTGTTTTTTCCCTTTGCTCCTCACCAATATAGCTATTCATATAACTTTTATTATTAACTGATTAAATTTAAATCTAATGCTAAAAATTATACAATTAATATTCATCATTTAAAACCTGAGGGCTCATCCAACCTAATGCTAAAATAGATGTGGTCCTGTTCTATATCAAAATAAATAATTAAATACTAATTAACATCAAAGCCATCACCCGATTTTTCACCACTTTTGGTTGATAGATATTGAAAATCTTTCACTGTATTTCTAAGGTTTCAGAAGAAAAAAAACTATTTTTATGACCAAAAAATACATTTCTGTTGTTTTTGAAACGGTAAAATATTGTTTTTTCCCTTTGCTCCTCACCAATATAGCTATTAATATAACTTTTTCATTAACATTAACTGAAGGGCTAAATTTAATATCTAATTCTAAAAATTATGCAATTAATATTCATCATTTAAAACCTGAGGGCTCATCCAACCTAATGCAAAAATAGATGTGGTCCTGTTCTATATCAAAATGAATAATTAAATAATAATTAAGATCAAAGCCGTCACCCGATTTTTCACCACTTTTGGTTGATAGATATTGAAAATCTTTCACTGTATTTCTAAGGTTTCAGAAAAAAAAAACTATTTTTATGACCAAAAAATACATTTCTGTTGTTTTTGAAACGGTAAAATATTGTGTGATTTTTAGAATATGTTTGATATGAATATTCCTGAAATTAGGATTCGAGCTTACTATCAAAACTTTTTCTGAAAAAACTACACAAAACAGAACAAACAAAGCACATGTTACTAACTCTTTCAGTTGGTGGGGTTACAAGAAAAAACATTGAATAGATGACAAATTCCGTAAATTACAGAAAAAAGGCTAGAATCTTGGGATTAGTGAATTTACTAGCATTTTAAATTTATTTTTAGGGAGAATTGTTTTTAGCCTTCATATATCTGAAAAAACATTATTTTTACAGAAAAGCTCCAATATCTTTCTATTTTTGAAAAAAGCAACATCTATATAACATCTTCTACAGAAAGAGTATATATATTCAAATATATGAAACACTAAATATGGCAACCAAAATAACACTAAGAAAGTCAATGGAGTTACCCTTTTTAACAATCGTGGAATAAAAACTTTTGTTCTAAAAAAATTCAAAAACAACTTTGAGTTGCGGTCAAGATGTATTTCCTTCATAAATGGTAGGAAGGGCAAGCATTTGACAAGTGCCGGGCATAAGTTTCATTCCCGAACATGAAGAAGTTTCTTCTTTTTTTTATTACAAAATTGACAAGGCCACTTTTATTTTACAAAGCGTGGCACGGCATCAGAAATAGCTTCGCATAATTCTAAGGAAGAGAAAAAAACATGGCAAGCAAACTTCCGAAGGCCGGAACTATTTTTTGCAACAACAACTTCTCTAAGTTTTTTATCATTAAAATGCAAAGTTAACTTACACAATGGATTTGACAGTAATGTGTTTCTTCCCTGGTATATAGTTCCTGAAGATACAGTCGCCCAGCAGTTTTCCTTTACAAAAGATACACTTGACCCCTTTTGAATAATAAAACGAATTTTATTCTTAACATGGTCTTCCAAACGATTACTTATCACAAGACTCTTAGCGTTTAACCCTAAGTCCTTGAATTCAAGAGGACAACGGCCGTCAGGAACCAACTGTTTTATATACGAGTCACTAAGGGGATCGCTTGTGACACATGAAATACGACCATCAACATTTTCCATTATCTTTAATTTAGTTGACGGCCCACGTCCGTGCAAAATGTAACAGTTAGCCCATCTTAAGTCTCTTTCGCTGGCTCCAATAACATTCATGTCTCTATCAAATGAAACTGAACCTTCAACACTTTTTGACATAATCGCCGATATCAGGTACGCATATGTAGGCTGGTAGTTTGGTTCTGTGACGTAGTCCAGTTTTTTCAAAGCCTCGAAATAAATTAGTTCAATTACTTCTAAGGCATCTTTATCTTTATTATTCTCTGTGTTCATTCCAACACAAAATGAAGAGGCCAACCTTGTTTTCTTCTTCTTGTTTCCCAAACAAGGTTTGAAATGTTCTCTCGTTAATGGATGATGAATATTAGGATTGAGCGTAACAAGCTCCATTTCTTTTTCCAGAGGACTTTGATCTATGCTTTCGTCATTTTCTTCGAAACAATAATCCTTTCTCTTTGCTCTCAATGCCAAAGCATATTCCAGCTCAGGCAGCGATAGTGAAGTTCTTGTTTCGGGCAGAGCAGTTGATGCATTTAAAATGTAAAAGTTGCCTAGGCGAGTCGTAATTTTAAGGGAGTCAACTAGCCAACGATTGGAGGCAGGAAACGAGGCGAGTTGACATAGTAGGTGAGAAACGAAGTTTTCTAAGGCTACTTGCTTCCAATCAGCTAAGAACGTATCACAAGTAAGTTTAAGTGTAGATCTGGCATTAAGAGAATGAGTTAGCTCAAACGGACCATTAGAATTTACAAACTTTATTTGCAAGCTTGAGGGGTCTGCATTACGAACGATGAATATATCCGAGTTTTTCATATGGTACTTGTTCCGTTTCACTCGATTAAAATGACAGTTATTCCTCATGGTATGATTTAGATTTTGTATTTCTTCATATACCCTAAATATTTCTGAACGCGTTCCGAGGGCATTCAGTGTCAGCTGAACTTGGCTATCAGTCTTATGTAGAATCACTTCTGCACCTGTTTGGTCTTTAAGCCATTTGGAATGAAATGATAAAGAATCATGCAAAACCCTGCTTAGACTGAACGGCAGTTTGATGCAGGATGGGATCATAATGCTTGATTGACTTCCAAGTGTTTTAATCAGAAATGAGCAGCTTCTTGAAGAAATTAGTCTGTAGTATGCTTGAAGACTTATCCAGGCAACTTGTTTCATTATGTCTGCATTAATTGTATTACTTGGAATCTCTTGGTCCTTCCAAATAATTGTGAAAGATTCGTTGATCTTCGAAAGTTTCTTGAAGAAACCTACAACATACTGTCCAATGATTCCATAATCCGTGGAAGTCATGTGGCTGATGGAGTCCACAAGATCACTGTACAACTCCATTAAAGGTATTTCCGTTTGTTTCTTTGGAAAACCGATTTGAAGCAAAGAGATAACTAACCCATAAAAATCTCCTGTAGCCATTAGAGCCAAATCCGCTTGAATTCGATTGTCTTTCAAGATACCAGTGATTTTTGCCCACTTAGTGAGGAACCAAAATACTGGCAGTATGTTCGGTTGCTCAATAAAGATAGATTGAATTAAGGAAGTTTTCAGCAAGCCAACTGAGTTAACTGATAAGTCCACGTTCACAATTCCTTCATTGTCTAATACTGAACATTTGATGTGTGGTACCTGAGAATTCGTAAGGTCTACGACTGATTCAGCTTCATTACTTAAGGATGGCAAAACAATTGTACGAAGACAGTGCGATGGCAAGAATTGCTTATCATTTGAATCATTCACAATCAATGACAAATCTAAATCAGAGTAAAAATTACATGTAAATATAGTCACTGACCCAAATGGTCTAATTTCAATTTGCTCTTTATAAACTTTTGTGGCGTAATCACGAATCACAGCTGTGAGTCGGTTTCCAATAAGGATTCTTCGAGCAATAGTAGCGCTTAAAATGTCAGCAGTTTCCAAGAAATAGTTTGTTACTTCCTCGCCAATTTCCAAGAAAACCGCGTTTTCACGAACACGCTGAACATCAGAAGCCTTTGACAGTTTAATTTCACACAAAATGTCTGAGACAATCCAGGCAAAACTACGAAAAGTTACAGAATCAGGCACAGATTGATTGTACGCAACGTAGTACCAAGCGGACGCTTTTGCTTTTTGGTCACTTTTATCAAAATCTTGGAAAAACTTGGAAGTCATAAGCTTTTTGAGCTTAAAGAACGAATCCTCAATTAAACTAGATGAGTTCTGTGGGTGTGAAATCGTAAATTTCGAACATGACGAATGTCCAAGAATAATTTCGCATTCGTCTTGAAGTCCATATTGATACATTATCTGTTTCATATACATGGAATAAATTAGATAATCTCTTTTAGCTGCTGGAATAAACTTCTCATAGCCACTAACAATCAGCTCTGGGTCAGCAAAAATTCGGTTTGAAAGCAAGACTTCACTACCTAAAGATGATGCATTACGATACAGCTGTCCAAGAACTTTCTTTGAAGCATATGATGTTCTTTCGTTCTTTTCCATAAAGTCAGGATAACCAGAAGCTGCCACTATAGCAAAAGCATCTTTTGGTACATTTGGTGGTATGCCTGTTTTTGGAAAATCAACAGCGACAGCTTGTGACTCAGCAAGTTTTATTGCAAGTGGATCACAAGCTCCTTTTTCCATACGGTCACATAATGCAACATGTAGATGAGCAACTTGTCCAAGTACATCACTACTTAGAGATTCTGCATAAAAGTTAGAAAGAGCTTCATGTTTGCAAGGGTTAGGGTGTTTTGGCATACCGTGCTTCAGTCCTGAATAATCAAGAGGAGGGAAAAGAGATAATTGAGGTGGAACCAACTTGGGATTCCACACCACCGAAAAGAGGTCTCCGTCCAAGTCTCCGCCACTGCAAGCAGTCGAAAGAGAGTACTTGCAACTAGAACTAGCAGGAAATATTAACACATTTTTGTAGTTTCTAAACTCGGGCTTGTTAACGGCCCTAACACTACGCACATCGCCAGGATGAAGACATGGGTTGCGATATATTATCACCTAAAAGAAAAAAACAAATGCATTAGGAATGCATGTCTAAACATAAAATAACGATGAAAAAGTAAAAAAAAAGTGAAAAAAAAATTCATTTTCTTAAACATAAAAGAGAACCGATGTCTTTCTTACCCAATTCTAAAACTTCGAACAATTCTAAAACAATTCTAAAACATTATTTTCCCTACTTGCAAAGCCATAGAAATGCGTTATCAACCCCCCAAAAGTTTAAACACGAAGAGAGATCTAGGTAAGCGAAAAAATAACATTCACGCTACATATCCGCCACTACACTGAGCAATACATATTCAGAGATAGCTAGAATACAGCAAATTATTAAAGTTAGTGAGTTTCTAGATTGTAAACATTGCAATGAAAAGTACTAACTTTTCTTTAAAAATAAATTTCTTTGTGTTACGGCCGCTGGCCCTAAAGATCAGATTAATACCCTTTTTGTAAACTTACTTTCTTTCTTCTTTAATTTTGATACGTCAACACCAGTTCTACCTATTATTAAATATCTTTTTGTCCTGATATTATTTTTCTCTAGGTTAACTGAATATGACACATGTTGAAAGATTTTGCAAATTAGCTAGACTCTGAAAAATGTAGGCTACGGGGGACTCATACAGGAAACAAAATAGACTAAAAAGCCCAGGGTAAGTTTTGTACTTCAATTGGCACAGACACACATTTAAAAATTTTCAGAATTACCCCCCCCCCCAGCTCCCCCAAAGAGGACGGATCTGTTCCAGTTATGTCAATCACGTATCTGGGACTTGTGCTTATTTTCCCACCAAGTTTCATCCCGACCCCTCCACTCTAAGCGTTTTCCAAGATTTTAGGTTTCCCCCTAATGTCACTGGATCTTGTCGGGATTTGAAATACGAACTCTGAGACGCGATATCCTTCTAAATATCAAATTTCAATAAGATCCAATCACCAATAAAAATGCTTCATTTTTTCTAATTTTTCCGAATTAATCGTCCCCTCACTCCCCCTCAAATGGTCGAATCGGGGAAACAACTATTTCTAATTTAATATGGTCTGGTCCCTGATACTCCTGCCAAATTTCATCGTCCTAGCTTACCTGGAAATGCCTAAACTAGCTAAACCAGGACCGACAGAATTTACGATCGCTATTTGTCACTTGGCAAATATAAAGGGCCATAAAAAGAGGCAACAAATTAGGTGACAATATCATGATACCACACAAAGACCTTAAAAGGGTAAAAATGAGCTTCTGGTCGCATTGTCCATTTTATTATCGCATTAGAGGCCATGAATCAGGATCGCAGAATCCAGTCCTCTTAAAAATTGGGACGTTATTAGAAGGTCACATTAGGTTGTGTGACGTTTTGATGATGTAATATGCATAAACAAAATTGGGCACCAGCTATACAAAGAGTTGGAATAACAACAAGACTTACCAATCCATCTACAACACTTGAATTTTCATCCTCATCTCTTTGAATTTGAAGAAAAACTTCTTCTTGGCCAAGGATGTGAAATGGATCAGAAACGCCAAGGACCAGAGCTGCATCCTTTAAGGGTATTTTGGTCTTTTTGGCAATGTCAGTTGCATCAACTTCAAATAGCTTTTTCAAAACCCGCAGCCAAAATGGTTCATTGAGCAGATCAAAATATTGCTGAACTTGTTTAACCTTCCAGTAAATTTGCAGCGTTTCTAGTTTTCTAGCAGCTAATCTTGGATCTATTAGCATTTCAATATTTCTAGAAAGTACTCTCTCATGCAAAACATGCAATTCCTCAACAACATCAGAATGAATCGATTCCAGAAGAGTTATAATTTCACGATTCAGTGTAGCTGGAAGGAATCTGGAATAAGAAACGACACCTAAGTTATAATCATCACTTTCAAATCTTTTCATGGATTTTCTCACCAAAATATCCTTATTGATTCCTGCCACTTTATTAAAAAACGCATCATCCACAGCTAAAAGAACACCTTTCACGCCACTAATTCGAATCTGATATGCAGAGGGAATGTCACTACATTGAAGTAGATCAGCGATTCGGCACGCGAGAGAAAATCTGATCAATCCAGCATCCTCTGTAAGACAGTCACCGTTTTCTGCATATACATCTTCAACAAAAGCCCATTTTTCAGGAAGTATATCTCCAGAGTAAAAAGGCTAAGTCTGGATAAATACTAGGGAACGGAATCAAACTCATGTTGGTTCAGAATTATCTGACTCCTCAATTTAGTAGCTTCTTCTATGCTGTTGCAATCTATAAATAGAGCCCTGTGATTTCTTTGCTCACTGGCACTAGCACAAAAAAAATAATATACTTTTCCATTTAGTTCAAGTCCATTATTTAACACAATATTCACGAAGTCAAATGATTTTTCACCTTGAAGCTTCCTTAGATTTTCATCACGAAAGTTAACAATAACAAATTCGTAATCGGAAAATTTTCTAAACAGCCTATTCATCTTAACAGGCATCACTGGATAATACACTACTCTTGTTGGAGTTACAGCAACACTGCCAACGAGAAAATTATTGGCGTTCAGAATGTCTCTTATGCTACTATCTAAAACAATATCACCGCTTGTTTTTAGAATGGAATCGTAGTCAAACCAATAACATAAATGCATTTCAGTGAACAGATGAAAATTCAATGCCATTTGAGTTTCTTCTGAATAGTTTTTACTAGCCAAACTTACCAATATTTTTCTCAGAGCTGTTTTTGAAAGAGCAACAGTTTTTTGACTAATGATGACAGAAAAATTCCAAGCAAGCGAAAAAACATCTTTGGTCTTTGCAGAGGCTGTCAAAAATGAATCCCATAAATAATCTTGATCTTCTAGATTATTGTCATAGTCGTACGCATAATCATGGTCACAAGACACTACTCTAACACAAGAATCGTACACTCTAAATGGAAAGTTGTAAGGATTATTCGAAATGGCTCTTAGTGAGCAACTCATATCTTTTTTAGAATTGTTCTCTTCTAACGAAAGGGCTAAAACTGCGTTATCCACAAAAGCACGGAGAGTCTTTTCATCACGTGGTTCCAATCCGGATCTGAAATCTAAATTCAAATACTCAATTTTTTTACCATTCGACATCAAAGCTGGTACTTGTGTATATGGTAGATACAGCTTACTAATGCCTTTTTTAGTCGAATCTAGCAACGCAAAGTCAAGAATGCCTGATAGGCTGATTATGATTTTTCGGTTATATCCGCTTCCATCGATCTTGATTTCCAAGGTTCTATTATTATCTATGCACAACATCATTTCAAGCTCAGGATACTGAAGAATAACCGCTTCTTCAAAAGTCTGCTCATTCACAAAACTACCAAACGACAAACCAATAAGTTTCCAACTTGATCTTTCAGTCTTTCTAGGTAGTTGAAGACGCGACCAAATCCTGAGGTTTGGGTCATTTTCGACAGTAAAATCCCATAATTCACAAAGTTCCGCATACGCATCAGCGACTGATTTACCACTTGTATAAGAACTTGTGCGAAATGTAATCGGGATGGTTTTCAAAAACATAGAACAGTTTTCTTCAACACTCGATACTTCATCGACTACCAGCAGCTGGTAAGACTCTAGAGTGTTTAAAACTCTCTCCTAAAAAGAGAAATGTTAGGTTAAAAAGAGTCCAGGATCTTCACAATTCATGTTAACGGTATACATATTCGCTACTTTGGCGAATGAACATGTTTTTAAGCCAACAAATACTGTCTTATCGCACTTTAGCCGAGGGTTGGGCTTAAGAAGGATATGCAACTTTTGTTGAATATTCAGTGAGGGACTCAGATAGACCTCAAATTTTGAATTCGGGAGGGGTAGAGGTACTTTACTACTCCCCAAAAGCAGCCTCCAGACTGTCACGGAAGGGGTGTTTATAAAGTATTTGCCTTGAAGAGGAATGTCGAAAATTTCATCGTCTTTTAAAAACACAACTCCTATTCTTATCTTAAAGTCTGTAAATTTATATTAGCCTTAACGTCTGATTACAAATGATGAAAATTTTACAAACTGTGTGCGGGACAAATAAGAACGATACTGACACCACTATGCTACTTCTCCGTTAAATCAACTCCCCTAGTAGTCCTAGTGACCACAGGCCAGACTTTCGCTTGAAGTGTAATAGAATATATGCTAGAGACACTCTTTGCATATTAAAAAAAAAACTCCTAAAAATTTTTGTTTTTGTCAATTACATTGGCTTTAACTGTTTTTAAAATAACGTTTGATAAACTTTAACATTTGATAATACTTGGATAACAATTCAGTTATTTTCAAAATCTGCTTTCTTTCATCAACAACTCGTTGATAATTCATTATATTAATTAAAAAACTTTGCGAAAAAGAAGTTTTTTAAAGAAAAGTAAAGATCATGTCAAACTTAAAGTCAGAAGAAATAGAAATCTGCCACATCTCGAACTCAAAACGACCAGAGATTAAAGAAACAATCGTAGCAAAAAACATACAATATGTACTAATATAAATGAATAATAATATACAAATCAAGCTTGAAACAAACACAAGTATTTTGCTATTGAAGTATAAATAAATGACCGTCAGAATATTTCAAACAAAATGGCTATCCCATAACTTTGATCGGGTGCATTTGGGGAAAAAAGGGTGTGTGTGTGGGGGGGGGGGTAAATGTCCTCTGATCCCTTTTGACTCATAAAAAGGACACTACAACTTCTGATTTTCAATAGAATGAGCCACCTTGAAAGTTTATACGACCATCCTTTCTATATGGAGTGGCTCCGGAAAAAAAACAACGACATTGGAGCCTTATGGCCTTAGGGTTGGTGAGAGAAGACTAGTTGCCCTGAGATTGCTTTTGACTGAAAAAAGCGAAGTAGAACTTTCTATTTCTAATCATTTGAGTCCCCTAAAAAGTTTATACGACCATGTCGTCCATAAAAACCGTATGTGACCCCGGGGAATAAGTTACAACCCTTCCCTGAGCTTTGGGGGGGGGGCTAAATTAACCTCAAAGCTTTTGTCATACGATCGTTGAACTGTTTCAAACAAAATGGCTATCTCCAAGTTTGGATCGGATACATTTAAGGAAAAGTAAGGGGGGAAGTCGTCTGTGTGAGTGGGGGGGGGATATATGCCATCTGATCACTTTTGATGACACTTAAAAAGGTAATTAGAACTTTCAGTTTTTAAACAGTTCGTGGTAACGAACTCTAGTAAGGAGCGACCCGGCTCAATAGAAACCGAAACTCTAAAAAGGAATTTTGATGCCAATAGTTACATCAAAAGAATCGCATTTTAATGCTGATTTTAAATATATAGGTTTCACCAAGTTTAGTTTTGTCAATCAAAAGTGACGAGCCTGAGAAAATTTACCTTATTTTAGAAAATAGGGGAAAATACCCCCTAAAAAATCACACCATCAGATTCAGCGTATCAGAAAACCATACAATAGAAGTTTCAAGTTCTTATCTACAAAAATGTGGAATTCCGTATTTTTTGCCGGAGGACAAATTAATAACCGTATTTTTTGCCGGAGGATAAATTAATGCCGGAGGACAAAAAAATAACGGATACGTGTTTATTTGTTCGTTTTTTTCCTCAGGAGTGATCGTATCGATCCAGTGGTCCTAAAATGTCGCGAGAGAGCTCATTCTAACAGTAATTAAAAGTTGTAGTGCCGTTTTTAAGCGACCAAAAAAATTGGAAGGCATCTAGGCCCCCCACGCACATTTTCCACCATAGTCACCAGATCAAAATTTTGAGATAGCCATTCTGTGTCAGTGTAGTCGAAAAACCTAATAACTATGTCTTTGGGGACAACTTAATGCCCCACATTTCCCGGGGGAAGGGCTACAAGTTACAAACTTTGACAATTGTTTACATATAGTAATGGTTATTATGAAGTGTACAGACGTTTTCGGGGAGACTTTTTCGCGTTGGGGTGGGGATGGGTCGGGGGTTAAGTGGGAGGATCTTTCCATGGAGGAATTTATCATGAGGGAAGAGAATTTCTATGAAGGGGGTGCAGGATTTTCTAGCATTATTTAAAAAAACAATAAAAAAATAAATAATTTTTTTCAACTGTAAGTAATGAGCAGCATTAAAACTTAAAACGAACATAAAATATTGCGTATATAAGGGGGCTCGTCTCCTCCACAATACCTTAATCTTTACGCTAAAGCATTATTAGTTATTTCAACTATTTCTTCTACGGCCTTTGTGATTCAGGGGCCATTCTTGAGGATAAATGTAGCGTGAAGAGCCAGGCGTTGAGGAGGGGGCAACCCCTTTCATATACGAAATCATTTCTGTTCGTTTTAAGTTTTAATGTCGCTTCTTACTTGCAGTTAATAAAAACTATTTTTGTTTAATCATTCAAATGAGCCATCTCTGTAGTCTATATGACCATGCGTTAAATAAAACCTTATATGTCCCAACGGTACGACTTACAACACTTGCCCCCGGGCTCTTTGGGATTGTATCGATTCCAGAGCTTTTGTTATTTGACCTTTAAGATATTTTTAACAAAATAGCTACCTCAAACTATGATCAGAAGCAATTGAGGAAAAAAGGGCCTTGGCTAGGGGGCTAGTTGCCCTCCCATCACTTTTGACAGGGCACTAAAAATCCCGAGTTTCAATCGAATGAGCCACCTTCAAAGTTTACACAACCACCTCTTTCATAATAGCCTTATATGACCCTTGGGCATAAATTACAACCTTTGCCCCTTGTTTTTTTTGGGGGGAGGGAGCTATATTATCCCTCAAGTTTTGTTATATGATCTTTGGTTTATTTTAAATAAAAAGACTATAGAAAAAATTTTATCTGACGCATTCAGATAAAAGACGGTGGGGGGGGGATTGTGCAAGTTGCCATTGGATCCCTTTTGACTCTTAAAAAGGAATCCCAAATTTCAATTTCTAATCATTTGAATCCCCTTTGAAGCTTATACGACCATCTCTTCCATAAGAATCTCATATACCCCGGGGCATAAGTTAGAACCCTCTCCCCGGCACTGGGTTATGATGACCCGAAGTTTTTGTTACCTAATCGTTGGAGTATTTCAAACAAAATGAGAATCTCAAATTTTTTCACATGCTTTTGGGGGAAAAAGGGTGTACATATGGAGGGAGAGTAGATGCCCTCCAATCACTTTCGACTCATATAAAAGTAACCAGAGCTTTCGATTTCTAATAAAACGCGCCACCTCTGAAGTTTATAAAACATTACATTCCTACTGAGCATAACTTAAAGCACTAGCCTCCGGAATTTGGGGAGCTGTGTCAACCCCAGAGTTTTTGTTATTTAATGTTTGAATTATTTTTAACAAAATGGCTATCACAATTTTTCTTTCGGATATGCTTGGAGGGGGGGATCTAATTGCTCTTTGATCTCTTTTTTAGGGCATATCTTACAACGCCAGCCTCGGGCAAAAATGGCTACCTCATATTTTTTATCGGATGCATTTCGGTAAAAAAGCTTTGAAGGGTTCTCTAATCGAATGAGCCCCCTTCAAATTTTATACAGCCACCCCTTCCATATGAAATGCCTCTAGAAAAAAATAATAATAAATAGTGAATAATGGTTTCGCCATTGTTCTCCTACGTTTGGCTCCCGTGATTCGAATTTAAACACTAGAAGTGATGCCTTATTAAAAAGTAGACTTGGCCCTCTATTGCATAAATGTAACATGTTTCTTGTTTCTAAAAGTGATGATCAGGGTGACAGGCTTGTCAGGCGTCGCAAAGCTCCCTGTAGTTAGACGGTATCACGTCGTAACACCTTCAAAACGCAAGTGCGTCTGTGCGCAAGTGCGTCTGAACTCGATGAGCATCTGAAGCTTTTATTTCAAATGATTAGACCACTGATATAGGTCAAGCACTGATTCACCTGGTTCTAGCATAACAAAAATACTTGAAAAAAGGAAAAAATTGCGAATTTTTGTTGTATTTACCTCCTATTACTGTTTGAAGTGTTTTAAGCAGTTATAGAAAGTCTTATCCTGCCTGAAATGATACGTAAATGCACACTATGTTAAAGACAGTTTTCATAAGCATCTGAATTGTCCAATTGCTCATCAAACAGTTTGTAGCAACGAACTGTAGTAAGGAGCGACCCGGCTCAATAGTAACCGAAACTCTAAAAAACGAAATTTTGATACCAATACATGCATCAAAAGAGTACGATTTTTACGCTGATTTTAAATATGTAAGTTTGATCAACTTTAGTCTTACCCATCAAAAGTTACAACTCTGAGAAAATTTTCTATATTTTCGAAAGCAGGGAGAAACACCCTCTGAAAGTCATAGAATCTTCAAAATTTGCCTGGCAGAAAGAGAAAACACGCACTGAAAGTAAAACAATTTTATTAAAAATCAAACCATCAGGTTCAGGGTACCAGAGAACCCTACTGTAGAGATTTCAAGAACCTATCTGCAAAAATGTAGAATTTTGATTTTTTTTTTGTCCAGAAGAAAGATTACGGATATATTTTTAATTGTTTTTTGTTGCTATTTTTTTTTTTCCAAGGAATGATCGTAACGACCCAGTGGCCATAGAATGTCGTGAGAGGGCTCATTCTAATGGAAATTAAGTTCTGGTACCCTATTTAAGTGACCAAAAAACTGGAGGGCAACTAGGCAACACGCTCATTTCTCATACCACGCTCATTTTTTTCCAAAACTCACTGCATCAATTTTGAGATAGTCATTTTGTTCAAGTTAGTCGAAAAATCTAATAGCTATGACTTTGAAGAGAACTTGATCCCCGAAAGTCCCTGAGAGAAGGGCTTTCCCCTTTGTTTACATACAGTATTGGTAATTGGGAAGTATAGACATTTTCAGGAAGATTTTTTTTGTGGTGGTGAGGGAAGGGTTACTTGAGAGGATCTTTCCATGGAGGAGTATATCATGGGGGAAGAGAATATCCATGAAGGGGTGCTGGATTCTCCAACAATATTCAAAAAACAATGAGAAATTCGATAAAAAAACAAGTTTTTTCAACTGAAAGAAAGGAGCAACATTAAAACTTAAAATGAACATAAAATTATGACGTATATTGGGGTTCGTTCCCTCCTCAATACCTTGCTCTTTACTCCAAAGTATTTTTAGTAATTTCAAAAGAGCTATTTTATTCTAATTAAACGGCGGAATTCGAACTTCAGTGAAAAGAATAAGGCATTGACGAAGAGGCGAACCCCCTCATACACGTAATAAAAATGTACGAATATAGAAGTTTGTTACGTAAGTTAACTTGTAAATTACGTATATTTATTAAAATAAAGAAGTTCGTAAAAAAATCAAAAGTTTTAGAGGTATTTTTAATTAAACAAAAAAATTGGAGGGCAACTGGCGCCCCTCCCCTGCCCCTTTTCTTAAAATCTTCTGATCAAAACTTTGAAAAAGCCATTTAGCCAAAAAATTAAAATGCAAATTTCGTTTTAATTATTCACATGCGATGAGCCATTCACATACGATATCACCCTCTTCTCAACCCCTCCACCAACCAAAAAATCCACCTGAAAACGTCTATACACTTCCCAATACCCATTACTATATGTAAGCACTGATCAAAGTTCGTAACTTGTAGCCCCTCCCACGGGGACGGTGAGGGAGTAAGTCGTCCCCAAAAACATAGTTATAAGGGTTTTCGACTACGCTGAATAAGATGGCTATCTCAGAATTTTAATCCGTTGACTTTGGGAAAATAATTAGCGTGGGAGAGGCCTAGGTGCCCTCCAATTTATTTGGTCACTTAAAAAGGGCATTAGAACTTTTCATTTCCGTTAGAATGAGCCCTCTCGCAACATTCTAGGACAACTGGGTCGATACGATGACCCCTGAAAAAAAAAAATAAACACGCACCCGTGATTTGTCTTCTGGCAAAAAATACAAAATTCCACATTTTTGTAGATAGGAGCTTGAAACTTCTACAGTAGGGTTCTCTGATACGCTGAATCTGATGATGTCATTTTCGTTAAGATCCTACGACTTTTAGGGGGTGTTTCCCCCTATTTTCCTAAATAAGGCAAATTTTCTCAGGCTCGTAACTAAGTATGTCGCAAGAGGGCTCATTCTAACGGAAATGAAAAGTTCTAGTGCCCTTTTTAAGTGACCAAAAAAATTGGAGGGCATCTAGGCCCCCTCCCACGCTCATTTTTTCCCAAAGTCAACGGATCAAAATTTTGAGATAGCCATTTTGTTCAGCATAGTCGAAAACCATAATAACTATGTCTTTGGGATGACTTACTCCCCCACAATCCCTGGGGGAGGGGCTGCAAGTTACAAACTTTGACCAGTGTTTACAAATAGTAATGGTTATTGGGAAGTGTATAGACGTTTTCAGGGGGATTTTATTTTGTTTGGGGGTGGGGCTGAGCAGAGGGGGCTATGTTGGAGGATCTTTCCTTAGAGGAATCTGTCATGGGGGATGAAAAATTCAATGAAAAGGGCGCAGGATTCTCTAGCATTACTATAAGAAAACAATGAAAAATAAACATGAAAACTTTTTTTCAAATGAAAGGAAGAAGTAGCATTGAAACTTAAAACGAACAGAGATTATTACGCATATGAGGGGTTCTAAAAATACTTTAGCATAAAGAGCGAGGTATTTAAGAGATAAATACCTTGCTCTTTATGCTAAAGTATTTATAGTAATTTCAACTATTTATTCTACGGCCTTTCTGATTCAGGGGTCATTCTTAAAGAATTGGGAGAAAAGTTAAGATTTAGTGTAAAGAGCGAGGTATTAACGAGGGTACAAACCCCCTCGTATACATAATAAAAATATATGGTCATGAAAGTTTGTTACGTAAGTTAATTCTTAAGTTACGTATATTTTTTACTAATAAAAACGTTCCTTAAAAATTAAAAGTTCTAGTAGCCTTTTTAAGTAACCGAAAAATTGGAGGGCAAATAGGCCTCCTTCTCCACCCCTTATTTCTCAAAATCGTCTGATCAAAACTAAGAGAAAGCCATTTAGCCAAAAAAAGAATGAATATACAAATTTCATTTTAATAATTTATGTGCGGAGAGCCAAAACCAAACATGCAATAATTCAAAAACGTTCAGAAATTAAATAAAAAAAAAACTGATTTTTTTAGCTGAAAGAAAGGAGCGACATTAAAACTTAAAACGAGCAGAAATTACTCCGTATATGAAATGGGTTGTCCCCTCCGCAATCCCTCGCTCTTTACGCTAAAGTTTGACTCTTTGCCACAATTCTACTTTTTAAAACAATTAAAAGCTTTAGCGTAAAGAGCGAGTGATTGCGGAGGGGAAAACCCATTTCATATACGGAGTAATTTCTGTTCGTTTTAAGTTTTAATGTCGCTCCTTACTTTCAGCTGAAAAAAAATCATTTTTTTTTTATTTAATGTATTTAAAATCAGCAGTAAAATGCGATTCTTTTGATGTAGCTATTGATATCAAAATTCCGTTTTTTAGAGATTCGGTTTCTATTGAGCCGGGTCGCTCCTTACTAGAGTTCGTTACCACGAACTGTTTGATTTATTATGCGTTAGGTCTTCTGTTCATTCGCACGATACAAGGGGTAATGTTGATTTAAGTGTACCTAGAGACATTTCTCCCCGTTCGTGCTTTTCTGTTTTATATGGAGGTACACTGAAATGGAATAGTTTGACGAGTAATATAAGGAGTATTGGAGAACCTGTTATATTCCAAAAAACCGTTAAGGGACTGCTTTTTGTAGATAATGAGTTTTGATTCATTCGTTTATTTTATTCATTGTGGGGGTTATGATGATATGTAGTTCCCAGAGGAAAAGTAAAGTAATGATATTTTTTTCATATTTATAGTTGAGTGTGGCGGTATTAGTGGTGTCAGTGGCCTAGTGTTCTTTTATATTATGTATTTTGTTTTCTCTATCTCCCCCTCGGACAAGCTTTGTTTTTAAGGGGAGGTAGTAACCATTTTTTATTTATTACCTGTTTAATTAATAAATCTTTCCCTCTCTCTCATAGTTTTAATCGGACGATTTTGATAAAAAAAAAAGGGTGGGGGAGGAGGCCTAGATGTACTCCAATTTGTGGTTACTTAAAAAGGCAACTAGCTTTTTATTTTTTTAACGAACGTTTTTATTAGTAATAAATATACGTAACTGACAAATTAACTTCAGTAACGAAATTCTATATTTGTATATTTTTAATACGTATATAAGGGGGTTCTCCCCCTCGTCAATACCTCGCTCTTTACATTAAAGCTTCAATTTGGTACAAATTCTTTAAGAATGACCCCTGAGTCACAAAGGCCGTAGAATAAATAGTTGAAGTGACTAAAAATACTTTAGCGTAAATAGTGAGGTATTGTGGAGGAGATGAACCCTTATATGCGTAACAATTTCTGTTCGTTTTAGGTTCTAATGCTGCTCCTTACTTCTACCGAAATTTTTTTTTTCTCATTTTTTTTTAAATAATACTAGAAAATCCTGCGGCCCCTTCATCGAAATTTTCTTCCCTCATGATAAATTACTCCATGGAAAGATACTCCCACGTACCCCTCCCCCGACCCCCTATGAAGTGGAAAAGTCCCCCTGAAAACGTCTGTATACATTCCAATAACCAGTGCTGTATGTAAACAATGATCAAAACTTTTAACTTGCAGCCCTTCCCCTGGGACTATGGGGAATTAAGTCGTCCCGAAAGACATAATTATTCGGTTTTTCAACTATGTTGAACAAAATGGTTATCTCAAAATTTTGATCCAGTGACTTTGGGAAAATGAGCGTGGGAGGGAGCCTAGGTGCCATCCGATTTTTCGGTCACTTAAAAAGGGCGCAAGAAATTTTAATTTCAGTTAGAATAAGCCCTCTCACGACATTCTAGGACAATTGGGTTAATACGATCGCCACTAAAAAAAAAACAACAAATAAACACGCATCCGTGATCTGTCTTCTGGGAAAAGATACAAAATTTCCAAATTTTTGTAGATAGAAGCTGGAAACTTCTACGATAGGGTTCTCTGATACGCTGAATTTGATTGTGTGATTCTTTGACTTTTAGGGGGCGTTTTCCTCTATTTTCTAAAATAAGGCAGTCTCGTAACTTTTGATGGATAAAACTAAACTTGAAGAAACTTATATATTTAGAATCAGCGTAAAAATGCGATTCCTTTGATTCAACTATTGGTATCAAAATTCCTTTTTTAAGACTTTCTTTACTATTGAGCCGGGTCGCTCCTTACTACAGTTCGTTACCACAAACTTTTTGATTTAACGCTATAGCGTTGCCTCGAACTTCCATTTTTTAGCGTTTCAATTATATTGAGCCGTGCCGCTCCTCACTCCAGTTCGTCACCACGAACTATTTGATTGTCGTAGTTGTGTTAGGGTTAAACTTGAAAAAGGGCTTCCATCTGGACTATGCGTCTTATTAGGACTCAGGAAAGGGGGAGGGATCTATATTAAGTCCTACTATGTTTGACATTCTTACAACCATCGTAACTAGGACAAATGGGTGGAATTTATAGTGGCATTTGTGATATAAGTTTGATTTGCAATGCAGCTGATGCCCTGTTTATCAATTTGAGTATTTCTACTTTACAGGCAAACTTTGATTCTTTGATTTCTGGTTTTAACCTCCTAGGACTTAATGTTAATGCTGCTAAGACTGAATTTCTTTCTCAGAATTTCCAGGGCAAAGCTATATCTTGTTTATCTGTAATTGAAGCAGGAGAGTTTATTGGAGTCTTCTTTACTGAAATACCCCTCGTTTATGGTCCAGACGAGGGTAATAATCGTGGCTGCGGGAAAACTCGAGATGGGTTGAGTGAGTTGAAGGAAAGACCTATGAGTTTATCAAAGATTCTTTCATGCATGGATAGAGAAGATAGCATACTCACGGTTATCTTGTTAATAATTTACCTCGAACAAATACCTTCATCCTGGAATGATTGTGACTAAACCAACAAAGAAGTGTTTGAGAACGGCATTCTAAATTGTTGTGGAATTATAAGTAGTTTAGCAAATATTCCAACATTACTTCCCGACCATAAGATTGATGTATTCAGTGCATGTGAAACGTTTTTAAATAAGCAATCTTCAAAGTTAGATCAAAGTTAGAAATGGGCACAAGTCGTTGTCTAAAAGTAGAATAGGTAGACAGAGAGGAGGTTTTTTTTTATGATATTATACCTGTAAGAGAAGTGAATAATTGTGATTACCTTTATGAAAAAATGTCATTTGAACTTTTTGCCATTGAGCTAGATTTAAGTCCTTCGAAAGTGTTATATTGCACCCTATATAGGCCGCCAAGTTTAACTGCTAAACAATTTGTAGAAAAATTTGATGAACTTAGCTCGCTGATTAACCGGAAGAAAATGTAAAATAGTAATAATGGGTGACTTTAAAATTGATATCAGTAATGTACACAGGGAAGTGTATTCTATGCTTTCAAATAATGTTGCCGTTGACTTTGTAACGAGTTGTATGTCTGCGGGTTTGATTCCAAATGTCGGATCCGAACGAGAATCCCGGAGTCACCAGCGGCGTTAATCTATATATATATATAAATTAATATATATATATATATATATATATATATAGATAAGTTGTCTGTGTGTCTGTCAAGTGACGTCATGTTTGTGTGTCGACTGACGTCATGTTTGTCGACTGACGAAATTACAGACCGGGACATCGGGACACAAATGACGACCGGGACACCAGGACATAGGGAATATAAATGACGACCGGGACACTCAAAGAGAAAGCGACCGGGACACAAGGAATGATCGATTAGCAATCACCATCAACAAAGCACCGGGACACAAATGACGACCGGGACACAGGGAATATAAATGACGACCAGGACACTCAAAGAGAAATTACAGACCGGGACACCGGAACACAAATGACGACCGGGACAAAATGACGACCGGGACACCAGGACACAGGGAATATAAATGACGACCGCGACACTCAAAGAGAAATTACAGACTGGGACACCGGGACACAGGGAAACAACAACAACGGGGACCCCGGGGGGCACAGGGGGATATATAAATGACGACGGGGACAAAGGGAATGTTCGATTAGCAATCACCATTAACAAAGCTCAAGGGCAATCATTAGAATAATGAGGTATAGATTTGAATACAGATTGTTTTTCCCATGGACAATTATATGTTGCATGTTCAAGAGTCGGTAAACCTGACAATCTATTTATACGCACAGACAATGGGACAGCCAAGAATGTTGTATATTCGCAAGTTTTACGTAGTTAAAAAAATATATATATCTATCTATATTCACAGGTGGGACACAGGGACACAACTACAATGGCGCGTAACTAATATGGCGCGTAACGACTTAAGCGTGCGGGGGCACTTGGTGGGCGAAGCGCCCCCACCAACTAGGTGTTGGGGTGGCGCGAAGTGCCACCCCAACAGATAGTTGATAATATTTTCCCTAATTTTGAGACACTGGGTCATGACGCTATAGTTGAAGATGCATCTGACCATTTTATGATCCTGTGCGAAATTCAAACTGGAACCCCCCTTTGAAGATAAGAACACTGGAAGCTGCTTCGATTGATAAACTAAAAGTGCTGTCCCAAGTCGACTGGTCTCCCTGCCTAGTATGTGACGACGTGGACAAAAGTATTGAGTAGTTCATCGATCAGCCAAAATAGTACTTAATAAAGAATGTCCTTTATCAAGCCGGCAGGCTAGGCGTTATTTTTAACGGAACAAACCATGGATTATAACTGCTGTTCTGTCTTCTCTCCAGACCGAAAATAACTTCTTCAGGAAATTCATGGCAGATACTACACATAAAAATCAGGCCAAATTTTGGCAGTGCAGAAATTATCTGAAAAAAAACTATGCGACAAGCGAATCAGTCATACTATCTTCGTGAATTTCAAAATACTGAAGGGTCCCCGGAAAAGAATTGGTTGAATCCTTTTTCTGAGGAAGAAAGCTTTTTTTCTGAAGAAGCTATAGTGATGACAGTGATCAAATATGGCTATGAAGCATGGGATTTCATAAAGGCGTATGAAGATTTGCAAGATGTTTCCCAGAGAAATTGCCTACAGATCGTTTTGGGAAACCCGACTGACTGAGCATGTTTCAAACAGTAGGCTGTTCGTAAAATAAGGTCCTAACCCACTTCCACGAAGCTATGGTGAGAGAAAGGTTGAGATGGCTTGGGCACGTTCTGTGGATGAATGATGACATATTAATGAAGATTGTCCTTTTTACCAACCGTCAAGAACTAAACAGAAAGTAGGTCGTCCGTGGTTGAATTGGGAGGATGACGTAAAGAAAGACATAAGAGAAATGGGAACTTCCTGGGGGTGTAAAGAGGGAGGCTGTGAATAGATTGGGATGAAAGAACGTGCATAGCTGTGTCGGCCTCAGGTGGCTTGGTGTTTCGGTGAGTTGTTAGTAGTAGTAGTTGAGTTAGAATTTAATTGACCCATGTGTCTTGCCCCCCCCCCTTTTTAAAGACCAAGGAACTATCATAGAGATTAAGAAGTGAATAAATAAAACCTAAGATGAAAGCTTGAATTTCAATGATTTTTCGTTTGAAATTTTTTCGAAAGGGGTGGGCATAAACACACATAAACTCTTACTAAGGGATGCCTCCATTTAACATACGACTCAAAATAGTAAAAAAAAAAAAAATCGAAGTCACTAAGCAATTATATGAAACGTATTTCTAACATTGCTAAGTTTTGTGGTTCAATTATTCAAAACTGATTGACATATTACCAATCATTAAATCTGACGGACCATTAAATGACTTATGTTTAACGAATGATTTGAATACTACACACATATCCAAAAATTAGAAATTTGCCAGAAAACTAAAACATAGGGGTTCCAAAACAATCAAAATTTAAGTCCCCCCCCCGTGTATCTTGTCCCCCCTTTTAAAGACCAATGAGCTATCATAGAGATTAAGAATTGAATTAATGAAACCTAAGACAAAAGCTTAAGCTTCAAACAATTTTTCCGGCCGTGATATCTAAATGTATAAAGGGAAAGGGTGGGCAAAAGCACACATAAACTCTTACTAGGGGATGCCTCCATTTAACATACGACTCAAAATAGTAAAAAAAAAAAATCGAAGTCACTAAGCAATTATATGAAACGTATTTCTAACATTGCTAAGTTTGTGTGGTTCAGTTATTCAAAACTGATTGACATATTACCAATCATTAAATCTGACGGACCATTAAATGACTTATGTTTAACGAATGATTTGAATACTACACACATATCCAAAAATTAGAAATTTGCCAGAAAACTAAAACATAGGGGTTCCAAAACAATCAAAATTTAAGCGAAAATTTTTAACTTTTGTGAAAATAATCAGTATTATAGAAAAAAGACAATACTCACCTCAAGATTTTGTAGGTTTACATCTCGATTGCAATGAATGACCAGTCTAACTAGGCACGTTAGGTCTTCTTCCTTCCTTTTTTGCTTTTTCCTCAAAGCAGTTGCAGATAAAGACTGATCTATCTTTATCAACTCCTGAATGATATCACAAGCCTTTGGTGAAGGTAAGCCAGTCTCGGAACATAATTCTTTCAGCAGTTCATCCAACTGCTTTTCATTCTTCTGTAGTTCTTCAAATCTACACACTTCATCTTCATAAGCAAAAACCACATATTGGCTATTTGCTTGTCTAGCTCTCCCTTTGCTTTGTATGTTCTGTATTATTGAGAAAACATTTGAAAATCGAATCACCAATCCACAATCAACAACATCAATCCCCTCTTCAAGTATTGATGTCGAAATTATCAAATGACTATCTCCTCTTTTAAATTCTTCGGATATATTCGTCTGCTGTTCTTCCCAGGCCATGCCATCTTGACCGCCATATCCAACAACAACCAATGGATTTAATTCAGGAAACTCCTTTGATAAGTGCCTCCACAGTTTTCTACATACTTCTCTGGTGTTAACAAACACAAGAACTTTAGACCCGTTGCAAGTTCGGATACGTTTAGAGAGTTCCATTATCTTTGGGGAAAATTTCTGACAATTTTTATACCGCAAAATGAGATCCTGAACGCCAGGTAACACAGAAGCAGAAGTAGTTGATAACATAGAAACTGCTTCTGGAATACCAATGTCTCGGCATATTTCAATTGATCCTAATAAACCAAAAAGCCCTTCAATCTCTTCAGATTTGAAACCATAGGCAGCATAGCTGTCATTAAAAATATTGTCTTTCACAGCCCGTAACTGGCCTTTCACTATGTGCGTGTTCGAGTCAGTTAGCATTTGAAATTCTTTTCTATACGCTTGAATTTGTTGCATAAAGGAGTTAAACTGAATTTGGGCATCTTGAATGTATGATCGAATTTCGTCGGGTATCTTTAATGTAACAAGACTCTCCTTTCGCTCATGCTTGTATGACAGACAAGGACGATAAATCACAGCCGGTTCTAAATGTTTTAAGATTTTGGGCAAAGAAACGGTGTGACTTTTATTATTCGGAACAAGTGAGGCAGTAAGTCCAAGAATCCGTGGCCTTAATTGTTCTGGACAGCTTCTGACCATTTCTAATATATCTGAAAAAGCATGACCACCAGAGGCGTGATGACACTCATCTATGACTATGCACGAAAAGTCTGTCATATTCAACGCTTGCCTAAAAAAGAACATCGTATAGTTTTAGAAAAGTTCTCAGAAAAAAAGTTCTAGAAAAGAAATTGCTTTTCTTTGAACAGGATTGCTTTCGACATGCAAAACGGGGATGAAATAAGATACAACGACAGCCTGAAACCTTTCAGCTTAAAGCAGTCAAGAGAGAAGTAGTATCAGTATAGTAGAATAGGTTAGTAGCAGTATTGATCTTTGTAAGTGTACATCAAACGAAAACTAAAACCCAAAGGTCATTTAAAAGAGTGGAAACTATACCACTATTGAAAGCTCAAATTAACATTTTTGGTAAGTATCGATGGTTACCATTACAATATTTGGTATCAACGCTGGTTACCATTACAACAATTGGCGGCAGCAACTAAAGGGAATCACCTATCAGGCAGACCTTTAGTAAAAGAATCCCCATTTTCCGAAAAGACTATTTAATTTAGGATATATAGTAGCCTAGTGTGATTAAATATAAAAATTGCGGCAAACAGACATAATCAATTAAAACTATTACAAAAATCTGAATGGGCGTAGCCTAGTTGGAATATATAAGATTTTACGACTCAATACATCTCGCAACTCATTTGCGTGGGAAAATAATCGGCTAACTGAAATGTAGCAATTTCTCACGAGAGACCAGAAGTTTGAAAATACTTCATGTCAAACTTTTCACGAGAAAATTTTTCTTGTGGATTGTAAGATTTTGAGAATAAAGTGAAATTAACGGAATAATTAAGTCTTGAGTTCATATTGGGGGATTCTCTTCGCATTAAAAAGTATTACAGGGTGTAAAAAAGGATAAGAGAAAGTGAAAGTTGGATTACTATTTATATGAATCTGCGGATATGGAGATAATCTTTCAGTAGCGAAAGTATAAGTTTACCGAAGAGAGCAAATTCTGAAAATTTTTCGGCTTTGAGTGCACATTTGACGAGGAAGGTGAGAAGCACCTGTCCTATTGAGTAATCGGAGTAGGTGGGGATTACGGTTGAAGTACCAGTATTCTGGGTGGATATCTGATTTGTTTTGCAGCGTAGTTTCCCTATTTGAGTTTTAATCCAGCTAATCCATAAGTGGAATATTCGTGCGGTTATTCATTTTACTTTGATCGCTTCAAAGTTGAATTCATTTTAATATTTTTGATAGTCTGACTACGTGATTTTTAGCTGGATGAAGATAAGCAGGTGTTGACCAAAGAAAGGATTTCTTATTATTATTGTTATTTATATTAATTCAAATTTTTTTTTTTAAATTCAGGCAATACTTTATAAGTACCTCCCCCATAATTTGATAATCTTGTAATTCAATAGTCAATTCTACGACTCTTTTCAAATTGTAAGCCTGAACTGTGTGTATTCTCTGTGACTAATGTATGTATATTCCAGTGATTATTATTTAGATGACTTTGTTTGATGTCACTATTTTTATTAACAATCCAGGAGCAGCTATGGTAATGAATAGGTTCGAGTTCTTCATTATCCATCTGAGAATAAGATATTACTCGTGCTGTAAATTAAACTATGTTAAATTTACTCTATCATTCTCATGAATGGATGAGCAGTGCTCATCCAGACTTCATCCAATTAACACCAGTGTTGAAACAGGACTATATTTTGAATTATTCAGATAGTGATTTCAGTGTTACGTAACACAGAAAAATTGTACTTTGTAAAAGTACTGGATTTAATTATTCAGTGACCAGGAAATTGTATTTTTCCATGATACTTTTAAAGTACTTATTGGAGTGTATCAAGATAACTCATTTGGGTAAACTGTTTATTGGATAGATATCCGAAAACTTAGATTTATGGTTTATTAGAGGGTCTTAAAAAAACCTCTCGGCAGTAAGTCTGTTTAATATGGCTTTATAGGACTAAATTCACACGGTGTCCTCTATCGACCATCAAAATTATAGACTCCATGAAGATATTATCAGGCGGTTAGACATATTTGGTATATTGTTATGGGTCCTAAGATCAGGAAACCCACCAGCGGCACCTTATTCTTAACACAGCTCGTGAGAAATATGGCAACAAGTGTGTTTGGTCTGATCAAGTGCGTATTTTTGTCCGCCTTCCCAATGAGAGTACTCCACGTAGACTATAGTCAATCGAGGACATGTTTAGTATTTATCAGTATCTGTCTTTTTTTTTTCTTTTTCTTTCTTTTCTCTTTGTTTTCTTTTTTTCTTCTTTCTCTTTTCCTGTCTATATTAATAATATTAAATTTGAAAAGTTTTCGTTTTGTGAATTATTTAATCATGTAGATGTGATTTATGAAATGAAGACCTTTTGCCTTTGCCAATAATAATAAAAATAATTTATTTATAACCCACAAATACATAAAACTGTGGAGTAAACACAGAAAAAAAAAGAAAAAAATTAACAATATAAATAACATAACAGCATAACAACATACAGCATAAATAAATTACCTCAGTTCAGAAAATGGCCACAGAGGGTCAAAAACACCAATAATTTGCTGAGTTTTAAGAGATTTATCTTCAGATAAATGTTTCAGTCGCGAGGGCACATCAATGATGTCAAATTTAGAAACGACTGTATGATTACGATACCACCGAGGCAGACGCAGCAAATACTTGCAATAATGAATATATCCTAAGCGTATTTTCTTTGTATCCTTCTTGCAAAGGAGGAAAGCAAAACCAGAAAGATAAAAAACAGCAGGGGCACAAAACTAGAATAAAGACGGCATAGTCCTTTTCGGTTATACCGACCACGATTTGGTGTAGATAACTTCGAAGACCACACTGCCTTTCCATGACGAAAGTAAAAAGTTCAAAATAGGGATGATACCTTTTTATTGACAGTGATTAGATATAAAATTATTTAATGAACACTGTATATGTGTTCGAAATATCCAGTTAAATAATTTTATATCTATTCACTGTCAATAAAAAGGTATCATCCCTATTTTGAACTGTTTTACTTACGATTTGGTGAAATTTTTCCGTAACCAACCCGCATACTTTTCAGCACGCTGGACGTAATAGCGAAGCAAGTAGACGAAAGTGACGTGGAAAAAGGGAGACCCAACCATTTAATACTTGCTGAACATGGTATAGTTGAAGAACCCAAGCAAAGAGGTAATGCTGGTGGAGGACTTCCAAAACAACAAAAACTCACATTTGGAGGCATTAACTGAAAGGCCTACTCTGGATAGTGCGGTTGAAAGCCGGTCAAATTTGGTAATTAGACTATGTTTTGTCCGGCTAAGAAGCAAAACATCATCAGCATATGCAATGTGACTAATGCCTAAATTATCAAGGAGGCACACTCGTGCCTCTTTAAAGAGGCGAACCACGACAATGTTAAGCGATCGTTCCAGTGGTCGCAGAGGGATGCATTTCGTAGCCCGAGCTCCAACTAAGAAACCTGCCAAATTTCATCCCCCTCCGGCTTTTCCTTCATGGGGAAAATCTGGCCGAAAGTTTCGACCCCCCAACCCCAGCCCCCCTTTAACGTTGTCCGATCGGGCTGAAATTCACAAGTTAAGGTCCCCTAGGGCCCAGGAGCTTATCCGCGAAATTTCAGCTCGATCCGATAACTCCTTCCCTGTTTTCCAGAAACCACGCATAGCCACTTAATGTTCATGTTCTTTTTTTTTCGCCACGCCTACAGGTCACAGCCGACATCGGATCTGGGTGTAAGAAGACTCATCCGACGCGGAATTATCCGAGTAATTTTCCTGGAAAGTTTCGTCGGAAAATCTTAACCCCCCGATTTTCTAGCTTAGAAAAACCTATTTCCCCATAAGAGCCCATGTTAATTTTTGAAATTCTTAAAAGTTACGAATATCAACATTCAAGTACATCAAAATAACATTCCCGGTTAGCTCAGTCGGTAGAGCGTGGGACTTTTAATCCTAAGGTCAAGGGTTCAATTCCTTATCGGGCGGTTTTTTTTCACAAAATATGAAAAAAACTTCGTTATCTTAAAGAGTTAAAGAGGCTGCGTCCCAAAGTCGAACCTTAAAACGTACAGGAATTAGGAGAGGCAGTCCTAATTCCTGTACGAGGAGTACAGGAATTATTAAATTACATCCACCATGGATTGTAGAAAAAAGTACAGAAATAATATGAAAAAAACTTCGTTTTCTTAAAGAGTTACAGAGGCTGCGTCCCAAAGTCGAACCTTAAAACGTACAGGAATTAAGAGAGGCAGTTGGGGGGCTGCCGCCCCCCAATCCCCCCGCTTTTACAAACTCTTTTGTACAGGTTTTTTGTTGTGGGGGGCTGCCGCCCCCCTAATCCCCCGCTCTTGGCTTCGGAAAGGCCCTCTTTTAATTAACAAAAAATGGAATGAATGAATAATGGAATAACTTCGAAAAATGTTAAACACAAGAGGACAGGAGAACCATTGCGCCGAAACTAGTAATTAGTAACAATGAAGTCCCCCCACAACAAAAAACCTGTACAAAAGCGTCTTTAAAAGCGGGGGGTTTGGGGGGCGGACGCCCCCCAACTGCCTCTCCTAATTCCTGTACGTTTTTAGGTTCGACTTTGGGACGCAGCCTCTTTAACTCTTTAAGAAAACGAAGTTTTTCCATATTATCATTGTAAAAATTGACGGTTGAAGACGCTGGAGACACGAATCTTAAACAGCATTTAAATATGTTCGGGGATAACACGGCACCTTGTCTAACGCCTTTTTTAACAGGAATATACTCCCCTACAGTACCATTCCACTTCACCCTAACTGAAGAATTATCATACCAATACTTAAGCACGGAAAAAATAGAAAGGTTAACACATGAGGCTGCTAAAGAAAACAAAGCATTTGAATGAATTACATTGTCAAAAGAACTAAATATGTCCAGTCAAACAATACAGGGGACTTTTTTGAGCAACAGCTTGTTTCATTAGCCGACCCACAATATGGTGAGCTTGAACGCAGCCCATACTTTTCTAAAAGAAGCTGGAAGGGCGTAAAATTGCACTTGGAGCTAATGGCCGGTAGCAATACATATTCAAATAGCTTACTAACAAAACAAGACATAGTCATAGGACGGTAATTAGAGCAAGCACTGGGGTCCTCACCCCTCTTGACTATGGGAGATATACAACCGGACAACACACTATCTGGCACAACGGACTGTGCCAAACACACCTGAAACAATAACTGCAAATGCTTCAGCAGTTCAGGACAGTCATAATCAAAAAACTTGAAGCAAAGACCATCACTATCGAGAGACTCAGACTTATTCACTTGCTTAAGAAATCGGAGTATAATACCAGATTCCACCGATAACACTTCAGATTGGTTGATACAAATTGGGAGGATTGAGTTGACAAGCTTTGTTAAATGAGTTTGGTGATTAACATTAAATGAAATAAAAATATTTCTATAATGAGAAACAGGCACATAGCCGAAGAGATGTATTAATTGGAGGTGAACACGTTACACTGTTTATAACACGATCCCAGGATTTCTTGTCACAGGGACCATCCCAGGCATTCAGTCTCGCTCTACGCAGGGAATATTTGTACTCTCGTTTGGTTTTCTGTTTTATTTGATGTACTGAACCAGAAGGAGGACGATCACAGGCTATCCACATACGGAGCCAGAACTTAGCTTTTTGTTTAGCCATCTGTTACTTTAGGATCAACTTTCCAAAAGGGATTGCGAGTACCCGTTCGTACGCGCTCAGAGAGGACAGCTTTTTTAGCGGCAGACTTGAGACAGAACACTATTTGCTGATAATACGAGTTGATATCTATCCGAGTTGAAGTTGTACATACAGATGTTTGCAATAAGTGGAAAGGCACTTTAGTAGATGATAATAACTGGGACAATGTCAATACATAAAGTGGAACATTGGTATTTTCCCAATTTAACTTTGAGAACCACTTGGGAGAGTTACGTTGCACAGAGCTCGCCATGGAGCAAGATAGTTGGCACGTGATTGGTAAATGATCGTCGTCAATTTTAGAGTCGTCCACATGAACTATTGATGAAAGTAGAGTTGAATCTGACACAATTACATGATCAATGTTGGAAGTAAGACCACCACAATTGTGAATATAAGTAAATAGAATATCTTTATCAGCAAGATGGAATCCTCCGGGTAGTGAATCGAGAAAGATTTCAGATCGGTCAGAATTAGATAATAAGTCAGTATTCATGTCACCGGCGAGAACCCATTTGGTATTTTGTTTTGAAAGGTCGCTAAGTAGCGTTCAAAGGCAATTACATGCTTGTGAAAAACTAGACATTGACTGCAAAGTCTTTTTATTACAGGATAAATAATTTTTTTTTAATGCGGTATCACCACATTTTATTGCTAAGGTGTTAGCGTCATTTTGCAATAATATCGGCTTAGTCTTGTGTCTGAAATTGATAGCAAGACCTCCTGATGGTCTACCACGGGTTTTCTGGGCGGCTCTCAAGAAGGTATAATGGGTCCGAAAACGCTTTAGGCTATCAACATTCACTTTAGAGAGAAGGTGCTCCTGGATAAACACAATATCATTTTCAAGCAGCTCACTAATCAGTAGATCCTTGTCTTTTGTACCATTAATATTAAGGGACACAACGCTAAACGAAGTTTGAGTATTCATTTATTAGCATTGTTGAGAGCCGATCGGAGAACTTTGCATTTCAGACTAAAACTTACGTGTTCCATAGTGCAATTTGCACATTTTGACGAGGCTTGGCAAGGGTTTTCCTTGGAAGTCACATGAGGGCCAGAACATCTGGAACACTTGGGATATGCTGGTGACCGGGGACAAGCTCCAATCAGGTGATCAGTACTTTTACAGCGAAAGCATCAACGCGGAATGGATTAAAAGGGCCTAGCGCAAAAAAAATTTCGTACCCAATACGGATTCCCGACTCCAGTACCGCGTTCAGAGCGGCTTTGTCGATAAACTCGAGGCGAAAAGTGCGAGAATTGCCGATTTGATATGCACTAATAAGTCCCTCTACTGAGGCCTCTAAATCAGCTCTTGAATAGTTATGGGGTATTTCACCGACAACTGCTAAAGGCTTATTATCAATTACTTTGGTTTCAACATTTGGAATGGAGCTAGTAACAGCTGCAGCCAGCGTGTCGGTTGAGCGCTTATCACGTACCATCAAAACCCAGCTTCTGCTGTGTGGCTTAGATTTCAGAGTCACGATCCCGTCGTGACCATCCAACGTTTCGAGCTTCTTCGTGCGAAGGATAGGGTCACTGAGCTCCGGGGGTGGGTTTCTTACAACGACAGCGTAGGACAGTTTTTCCGTATTTTGAGTGGGGGCTACGAGCTTAGACTGTCCCTCAGTAACCCTGGGACAATTGAAGAGATTTATGTATGATCAGCTTCGTATTTTTGTGATAGACATGTTTGTACAACTCATTGCGTCAGTTTGGAATCTTAATTCTTTGCTATTTGAAAACGATTTTACTTGGTGGTCTCATGAGTACATTGTTGCAATGGAGCTTAATCGTTATTAAATTAGAACAAGAGCTAAGAGCTTATACGGCACCTCTGATGAGGTCGGAAGAGCCAAGAGCCAACAGCTCATATGGTATGAGCTCTAGCAAAATTCTAAGAATCAATTGATTTAAAAGGAAAGTCAGAGGCTTAATGCCGGTCAGGATTTAAAATAAGAGCTCTGAGTCACGAGGTCCTTTCTAAATATCAACATTTATTCAGATCCGATCACCCACCCGTAAGTTAAAAATAACTCAATTTTTCCTCTCCCTTCAGCCCCTCAGATGGTCGAATCGGGGAAAACAGCTTTATCAAGTCAATTTGTGCAGCTCCCTGACACGCTTACCAATTTTCATCGTCCTAGCACGTCCAGATGCACAAAACTCGCCCATGCACTGAACTAACTCCCCCAAAGAAAGCGGATCCCGGTTACGTCAATCACGTATCTACGACATTTATAAGCGTTTTCCAAGATTTCCGGCTCCCCTCCAACTCTCCCCAATGTCAACAGATCTGGTCAGGATTTAAAATAAGAGCCCTGAGACATGAGCTCCTTCTAAATATCAAATTTCATTAAGATCCGGTCACCCGTTCTTAAATTAAAAATAGCTCAATTTTTTTTAATTTTTCCAAATTAACAACCCCCAGCTCCCCCAAAGATAACGGATCCGTACCAATCATGTCAATCTCGTATCTGTAACTTGTGCTTATTCTTCCCATCAAGTTTCATCCCAATCTCTCCACAGCGTTTTCCAAGATTTCGGCTTCCCCCCTCCGACCCTCTATGTCCCCGGATCCGATTCGAATATAAAATTGAGCATCTCAGACGTAAGATTCTTCTATATATCAAGTTTTATTAAGATTCGATCACCCATTCGTAAGATACCTCGATTTTCACGTTTTCCAATAATTCCGGTTTCTCCCTCCAACTCCGTTCAATGTCACCGGATCTGGTCGGGATTTAAAATGAGAGTTCTAAAGCACAAGATCCTTCTAGATATCAAAACTTCATTAAGATATGATCACCTGTTCGTAACTTACAAATACCTCATTTTTTCTAATTTTTCCTAATTACTCCCCCACCCCAACTCCACCAAAGAGAGAGGATCCGGTCGGGTTATGTCAGTCACCTATCTTGGACTTGTACTTATTCTTTCCACCAAGTTTCATCCTGATCTCTCCGCTTTAAGTGTTTTCCAAGATTTCCTCCCCCCCCCCTAATGACACTGGATCCGGTCGGGATACAAAATAGGAGATTTGAGTTTCGAGATCCTTCTAAATTTCAAAGTCAGGATTTAAAATAAGATATCTGAGTTAAGAGGTCTTTTTAAATATGAAATTTCATTCAGATACGATTACTCCTGCGGAAGTTAAAAATACCTCATTTTTCTAATTTTTCAGAATTAACCCTCTACCCCAACTCGTTCCGATTAGCGGAATTCAAAGAGAGCAGATCCGTTCCGATTATGTCAGTCACGTATCTAGGACTTCTGCTTATTTTTCCCACCAGGTTTCATTCCGATCCCTCCACTCTAAGCTTTTTCCAAGATGTTATGCCCCCCCTCCAATGTCACGAGATCTGGTCGGGATTTAAAATGAGAGCTCTGAGACACAATATCCTTCCAAACATCAAATTTCATTAAGATCCCATTACCTGTTCGTAAGTTAATAATACTTTATTTTTTCTATTTTTTTTTTCAAATTAACGGGTCACTTGGTAAATACCAAGTGCCATAAAAAAGGATTTTTTTTAACTGAAAGTAAGGGGCGACATTAAAACTTAAGATACAGTCCCTTTCAGATATGGAATAATTTCGGTTTGTTTTAAGTTTTAATGTCTCTCCTTACTTTCAGTTGAAAGTAAACTTGTTTTTATGCCACTGTGTATTAACCAAGTGACATATAGCGATCGTAATTCTGTCGGTCTGTCTGTCTGTCCCGCTTTCGCTACTTTAGGCACTTCCAGATAAGCTAGGACGATGAAATTTGGCAGAGGTACCATCTGGGGGGGGCGGTTAATTCGGATAAAACGAAGTATTTTTAACTTACGAAAGGCTGATCGAATCTTAGTGAAATTTAATGTTTGGAAGGATATCGTGTCTCAGAGCTCTTATTTTAAATCCCGACCGGATCCGGTGACATTGGGGAGAGTTGGGGAAACCCTAAAATCTTGGAAACCGCTGAGAGTGGAGTGATCGGGACGAAACTTGGTGAAAAAATAAGAAGAAATACTAGATACGTGATTGATATAACCGGAACGAATCTGCCCCATTTTGGAGGAGTTGGGGGGGGTATATTCTAAAAAATCAGAAAAATGAGGTATTTTAATTTACGAAGGAGTAATCGGATTTTAAGGAATTTTGATATTTAGAAGGACCTCGTGACTCAGAGCTCTTATTTTAAATCCCGAGCGGCATTAAGCCTCTGATTTTCCTTTTAAAGCAGCGAAAATTCAAACGTGGTGAAACATGTGACTTGCTCAAGAGAGGTTAGAAATTTTTTTAAAAAAAACTGAAGCAAGCATATAATTGCTGGTAAGTAAAAGCTCAAGCTGTTTTATGACTTGTAGTCTACAGGAGTATGCAGAGGTACGACCTGGATAGTAGTTAGCAGCAAACTATCTGATCCTGATCTGATTTGCTGCTGCTTAATCATTTTTTGGACGAGGGTGAACCTCATTTGATTTTCTGGATTTAGACATTAGGCTTTTGGTAAATATGCAGTTTAGGTTCATATGTATTTGAGAGGGTGGACCGTGTCCCATATGGGTACAGTCTAACTCACTAGAAAATTCTCTGGTAACTGTCAAGATCATGTAACACTGTCATAGACTGAACATCACATCCAGTGTACTAAGTGCTAATTAACGAAATGTGCTTTTTTGCCTAAAGTGATGAAAGAATGCAAGAACGGCAGTGAAAAATGTTTTGTTTTACATGCTGTAACCTGGTGGACTGTCTAGAGAAGAAACAGAGGACTATTATTGAAACCAACCAAGCTGGACCTCTGAATAACGCTTCTTATTTGGAATCCGACTCTGCTCACTTTTCGGAAGCCTTCATAACGTGAAATGCACCGTATGTGAAATCCAGCACAGTCTTTCCCTTGTAAAGGTCTCTTCATGCTGTCTTAGAATTTCGGTTTTGTCCATCTTGAGCCGCGAAGATGGCAAAGGCCTAGCTCAAAATATTTCAGATTTGCTTAGACATTTGTTGTGCAACATTCTGCTTTTGGTGAAAAGGATTGTGATTAAATAAGCCTTTCCATTGTCTTTTACAGATGCCGTCGACCTCTTCTCAGAAGAAAGAGAGTAGGCAGAGAGAGAAACGGTCCTCGAAAAACCATAGCTATTCTTGACACCAAAAAGCCTTTTTCTTTGGTTTTCAGTGCTTTTTCTTTTTTTTCAACATTTCATTTAGCACATGTAATATTTGTCTTGTCACTATTTGCAAAGAATGCAAAGAAACTATTTGCATATTATTGCGAGAGCAGCGTTATCAAACGCATTGGCGAAAGCCAGGTGAAAAGGATGTGAAGCACGTTCCAAGCCAAGCGCGTTTCGCACGCTTTTTGATATCAATCTGCGGGAAATGGTCGACAGAAATTTTGCAGAAGATATGATATGCTACTGAAGGAAAAGAGGGAGCGAAGGCAATTAAGCCGTGTCGGCAGCGACAGACATCGTATCTGTGGTGTGCTGGCGCAAATCTTTTAAGCCCTGTCTTCATTTAGGCGTTTTCCGGCCGAGGCGGCTGGGGAGGCTCATAGTGAAGACAGGTTTTCTCGCTGTACAGAGTAGACATTTTGGCTGAAAAAGTAAAAACTAAATAACACATTTTTTCATTCATCTTAGTTGTACTCCAACTTTAGTTTGCATTCCTGTAACACCACAAACGCAGCAAAAATGGTTCAGAATCTTCTGCAGTTATTATTATTATTTAAGAATTAACGACGCTTCTCGACTACTAAGGTCCCTGCGTCGGCCCTGCAGTGTATTCCTGCAGTATGATTCGATCTCTGGGTCCCGTATTACCAAGCTAAGGTCAAACCCACTGCGCCACCACAGGACATCTTCTGCAGTTCCTGAAATAAGACTGCACTTTCGAATTTTTTGCCAATAACGACGAAAATGAAAACGATCGTCCAAAAAGCGGAAAAGCCGGCTCTGGTGCCGGAAAACGCTATAATAAAAACAAGACTTTGCTGAGTTTTCAAAAGAAGAAAACTAGTACAACGGAAGGTTCGAGAAAACCCCAGAAATTGTACTGAATTCTTTTTCTTCTTCGCGTATTAGGCGATTTGAGGTTTTACATGGGATTTTACTTGTTTGAAGAACCGCTTTGCTTTTACTTGAAAAAGAAGAACGTAAATCTGGCCCTGGAGTGGCGAGAAAACCATTTAAAGATTTTTTTGTCAACTTTTAAAGTATATTGGCTAATTTTCTAGGAGGACACTAAAAGTGTCCCTTTTTTGCTGAATTTGAGACTTTAGTCCCAAAACGTTTTGGCAACCCTATTCATACTATATGAGCTCTTGGCTTTTCCGATCTCGTCACAAGTGCCATACGAGCTCTTGGCTCTTGTTTAAATTTAATTTCTGAATGTTTTTGAATTAATGCAGGTTTCAATTTACTTTATTTTAACTAATAATAACCATGTAATAACCTAAGTTTGATTTTTGTTCGAGTTATTTAAGAATGACTTTCGTATTGAGTTTTGATGTTGTCCCTTACTTTAAGTAAAAAAAAATTATTTATTTATGTACTTGTTCATGTTTTTTTTTTAAATAATGAAGTGAAATCCAATTCCCCATCCGAGGAAAAATCCATTCCTCCAAGGGAAATTCCTCCATGGAAAGATCCTCCCACGTAACCCACACAGGCTCAGGGGATCCTTACTCCCTTGATTGGCGTTTGCTTCAATTGCGAAGCATCCAATTAGATATTTGAGCATTGTTAATAATTCTATTGGTCAAATTAAAAGAGATTCTGTAAATATTTCCCAATCAATTACTAAGAAGTATGTTTCTGATTTAAAGTTGGCTTCCAGACGGAATGATCATTTTTTCGTCCTTCAACTTAATATTCAGGGTCTATGTTCATCGACTGATCAGTCGAGGTAGATAATTTTTGATGGGCAACCTGATGTTGGACTTTTCTTAATTCTAGCAATGAAATGCTTTTAGATATACCTGGTTACAAAATGAAGCGACAAAATTGTAAAAGATGGTAAAGGGTGGTCTAGTAATGTATATTTCTGATGTGCTTTCCTATTTTGTTCCAAGTGATCTGTCAAAGAATGATGAAGGGGTTTTATAATCCCAGTTTATTGAACTAAAATTACATAATTAGGTTTTGATAATTGGTAATGTTTATAGATCTCAAGGAGGATTCACCCGTTCTTTTCTTCAGGTCCTTGCTGAGGTCTTGGATTTAATAGGCAAACGTTCGTGTGAACTTGTAATTATGGGTGATTTCAACTTAAACCTAATTGATATGGCGTCCTCTACCCAGTTTCAAATATACTCGCTGTTGGTGTTCTAACAACAAGCTCTATTCCGATAACGTTTAATTGATACGTCAGCGTCTTTAATTGACAATATTTTTTCGTCTTTTAATTTGGTTCGGAATTCTGTTGTAGTGAGCGATTTTTCAGACCATCTTCTTGTATTTTCCAGATTTGGCCTTGAAAAAACGTTGAGTAGAAAAACTTAAGCATCTGCTTCAGTTCTTTTTAGATTTTGACTGAATGAATTGATCCGCATTTAGCAAAAAAGATAACGATTTTTGAAAAGCTTGATTCCTGAGAAGATGATATAATGATTTTTGTTCAAAGTTTGATTCCTTTTATGAGTCAGTGAAAGAGTCTATTTTTGACGTTTGTGCTCTGTCCTCCTCAACTGCAAGGTCAAAAACATATATTCCTCTTAGCCCTTGGAGGACCCTTGGCCTTCAAAAGAGTTAGAGAAGAAAAAATAATCTTTGGAAAGCTTTTAAGTCAGCAAAGCCATCTTTAAATACTGCAAGTCTTCAGCAACTCAAACTCTATAGAATGTTTTTAACTCTTCGTTCCTTTATTTTTCAAAAAAATTCTAAGATTGCGAGAAGGATATTCGAAAAACTCGGTAAGTGATCAATTCCGTCCTCAAACGTTCTTCTCAAGCTCCTTCTATCCCCTAAGTATTTTAGTTGGTGATGTGGCTGTTGAGGTTGTTCAGTTAGTTCTTGATGCATTTACATCATATTTTACCAATATTGGGAAAACCACTGCTCCTTTTAACAGGTGTTCGCAGGCTACATTATATTACATATCTTATTTTCGGCTGAATTGTCTCACGTCGATGGTGTTGTATCCTTCTTCTGAGGTTGATGTAGCCAGGATTATAAATAGCTTGAAAGGTCCGTCGTCATCTGGCCCTGACTGCATTCAAACTAAAGTAGTTAAGTTCATTCTTCCTTCAATTATTTCTCCATTGACAAAGCTTATAAATACTTATTTTGAAAGTGGGATTTTCCTCACATCTCCTAAGCAAGCTAGAGTAGTTGTTTTACATAAATGTGAACCATGAAATGATCTAGTCAATTATCGCCCTATATCTTTGCTATCTGTTTTTAGCAAAATTTTCAAAAAGACCATGCTTTACCGTCTACTAGCTTTTCTAGAGGTTAAAAGATTTTTTCATGATTTTCAGTTTGGCTTCCGAACTAAACATTCTAAGTAGCAAGCGTGTGTAGCTTTTTTAAATTTTCTCTATGCCGTGCATGACTCTGGTTTGATTCCTACTGCTATATTCCTGAATATCCATAGGTCTTCCTACGGACATAAATTACTAGTAGGTTTTCCGGCAGAGCATTAAAATAACCTGGGAAAATCAGCTGAGCTTTAAGACTACCTGAAACACAGAAAATCGTTGGAATGGGAAACGATGCAGTTCTTAAGAAACGTGATAGACCTAAGAAAAACTTGTTGAAAACATTGAAGTGCGTAATAAACGTGGAAGACCTGAAAAACTTGCTGATATTTAAGTTTCATCTTCTTATAAAAAAAACGAGAAGCGCATGAAATAAGAAAAAAATCAAATGATACCCTTAACAAATATTAACATAACTGCTGAATTACATTACATTGCTTACTTTAGAGGTGTATTTTCTCGAGATACGTTACCAAACAAACTGAATAAGAAAGGATGTAGTGTGATTAATTATGATTCAAGTGGGTCACCTGGAACTCATTGGACTTGTTATTTCAATGATCCTAAATATCTATTCATAGGATTCTTTGATTCGTATGATTTTCAGCCATGAAATGAAATAGCACACCTTTTAAAGACTTCAAATAAATCAATTGCTTATCATTCTGTTCAAACACAAAATTTAAGTGATCAATTGTGAACATTTATGTGTATATTATATAAAAAACATTGAAGGGAGTGGAATCCCAGAATTTTATCTAAATTTTATTCCTTATATAAATCAAAGATAAATTAGAGTAACAATTATTTGTTTATCTTAGAACTTGTAAATAGTATGGAAATGTTAGTACCACTCTCTTAGTATCTAAATTTATGTTTAGTGCTTCAAGTTTATTTGCCTTCACTATGTTACCCCTTGCTTCTTTAAATCCTGGCAGAGTTGCAATTGAAATACCTGAAAAATAATCTAAGAATGGTAGAAACAAATCTGAGTATAAAACTGCTTATTCACTCTATTTAGAATTGTTTGCTATGTGCAAATCGGGTGAATTGACTAATGTAAAAATAATTAAAAAAGAAAACAAATTAAGCAAAATATTACAGTTTATCCTCGTGAAAAATAGATGAAACATGTGAAGTTAAATGGTTATAAATATTGCATAGAGTCTGTAAAGATTAATACATAAATAAAACCCTTCTCACTTTCCAACCAATACAATTGCTTGTTTCATAAATCGCTGTAATTGTGCTCATTTTCTATTCGCTTCATCCTATCATTAACAAAAGTCACATTGTTTATTTTCGTATTTCGAGCAATGATGACGTATATAGCTTGCTTCTCTACACAAAAATAACAAAGCAATTTATCGCGGGTTTCTTGGAAATTTATTCATGATTCAATTAAGAGAAACTAAGAAAAGTAAAAGAATTGTTAATATATTTCTGATCTTTGCTTACTATTTCATTATTAATGCATGAAATAGTTTTAGTGATAAAAACCCAAAACGTAGATAATGAAATAGTATAAATAAGTTATCTATAATAGAATAAAAAATAAATTAATTATTAGATATGGCTAAAAAAAATTTCTTAAATGATCCAAATATTTATCCAAACAAAACTTTAAAATTATTAGATTCAAATAATACTGTAAAATTATTGGAGTCAAATAATACTGTAAAATTATTGAATCTAGTAAATTCTTTATGTTTTTCAATGGATGAATTAATAGAATATATAAATAAACTGAAAATTAAATAATAATAAAATTTAAAAAATCTCCAAATCCCTCCTTCGGTCGTTGGACCAGTCGCGTTACCAATTATGTAATGCTGGCCTGTAAGAAGAGTTTTTACAATCTTTTCATGTTTTATTTGACATATAGGATCACTAAAAAAAATTGCCTGCTAATACGCTTGAACCCGCAACCTTCAGGTTCCGAACGAAGCGATTTAACCAGTTTTGCCAAAGAAGGCTTGTCTAGATTGACTAATAAGACATGACTATTGGGATGGTAATAAAAAAATTATGGTTTATAAAATCCATCTAATAAAATCACCACCAAATAAATGGAGAACCTTTTAGAGAAATTAAAATTGAAAATAAATACAATGAACCGTTAAAAAAAGAAGACATGTATCTAAGAATACGAAATTAAAGCAATGAAACGTGTTAAAACTAAATATGGAAAGAAACTAGTGATTAATATTAGTTTTAAAGGTGAAGCGGTTGATACCTTTTCGCCAAAACGATTCGATTCTACAGCACTTGAGTTTGAAAAGAAATTTCAAAAATTAGATAAAGGTAAGATTTCAAAGGCTATTGAAAGAAAAAGGAAAGACAATAATTATCTAAATGTTGATATCTACTACTACTATAAATAATAATAATGGCTCACTGCAGCCCCAAGACGCATGAGGCCAACCTAGCTACGCAAGCTCCTCCTCCAACCTAATCTATTCAAGGCCTCCCTCTTTACAACCTCCCAGGAAGTTTCCATTTCCTTTAAATCTTTATTCATGACATTTTTCCACCCCAGACGAGGACGACCTGCTTTCCGTGTACCACCATATGGTTGGCCAAAAAGGACAATCTTCGGCAATTTGTCATCATTCATCCGCAGAACGTGACCTACCCATCTAAACCATTCTTTCATTATAGTCCTAGAAAGCGGGATTGAATGACATTTTTCGTAAAACCTACTATTTCAAATACGGTCAGTCGTGGGTACCCCGAACAATCTGTAGACAATTCTCTGGAAAATATCTAGTATATTTTAATCCGCTTTTTGGAGCGCCCATGCTTACTTGACCACTGTCATCACTGTAGCTTCTAATGTTCTAATCTTGGTTTACAGACGCATCTTCCTATTCTTCCAAATTTTGTAAGTGTGAAAAAAACACCCTGAGCCTTAGCTATTCTACTTTTAAAATCTTCACTACTTCCACCGTCTTTACTAACAATACTACCAAGGTAAGTGAAGCTGCCAACCTGATCAATCTTTTCGATACCCAATGTAACCTTTTTATCTTCACTTATTCCTAGCCTTGCTGACTTAATCTTCTTAACATTAATTTTCAAACCTATTCTAGCCCCCTGAACTCGCAAAATCTCTAAAAATTCATTCATTATGCTCATACTTTCATCTAATATGTTTAAATCATCAGCATAATCTAAGACCAGAAGAGTTTTTCCTCCCGATTCGATTTCGTGGTCTCCAATTACCTTTCCTGTGCTCCTTAAGACGAAGTCCATCAAAGTGATCCATATCAAGGGGGATAGAACATAACCCTGCTAAACACCTAATATAATACAAAACCAGTTGCTAACTATATTTCCTACCTTAACCGCAGCAGTAGTATTCTCGTATATAGCTCAAATCACTTTAATATATTTGTCTGGTATACCATATAAGGATAAGACCTTTGCTAAAGCTCTTCTATCAACCGAATCGAACGCTTGCTCATAATCTATCAAACTGAGGACCAAAGGTGTTTGACAAAGAAGGGACTTCTCAATTATTACCCTAAGAGTGAAAACTTGGTCGGCACATCCTCTGCCTTTTCTAAAACCGCACTGTTCTTCTCATAAAACTTTGTCTACGGCATCTCTCAGTCTAAAAAGTATCATATTACTAAGTAATTTGCTACCTACAAAAAGCAGACTAATGCTTCGATAATTACGAAACTCACTCTTATCATCTTTCTCATACAGCGGTTTAATTAATATTTTCCGAAAATATTAGATACTTCCCCTTTTTCAAAAATCATATTAATTGTCTTCAGTAGCTTATTTATAGTCTCAGAGCCATCATATTAAGGAAACTCATGAATCACACTATCAGCACCTAGATCCTTATTATTTTTTAATCATTTTAGTACTGTCACTAATTCTTCTTTGCAAAACAAATCTTCCTTCATATCCAAGGTATCAAAAACTTTTTCATTTTCGTCTGTATCTTTTCCTGCAACTGTATCCCGGTTTAGCACGTACTCAAAATGTTCCGTCCATCTCTAATTGACTCTTTCCTTATCACTTATTGTGGCCCCATTCCTATCTTTAACTGGGATTAGTCCGGATTGACTAGTCCCTCTCAATTTATTAACATGCCAGTATAATATTTTACTATTATGCCGTCTAGCTGCATTTTCCAGATCCTCAGCAATTTTATCCATGGCCTCCACATCTCCTTAGTTCATATTTTAATGTTTTCTCCACTTTCTTTACATTAATTTTGTTTTCATGTGATTTATCACTCCGATAATTCTTGTACAGACCGCTTCTACTCCCAATTAAAAAAAAAAAAATTGACTAATATACCTAGCTGCAGTCTTAACCGTCTTCCCTAAGACACCATCAGCAACTTCACGAATTGTTGGCCCTTTCTCTTTGAGCCGCAAGCCTGATTTTGCGTTGCTCTGGTGTTTCCCCCTGGTGCTTCCTTTTTGATGACATTGTAGGATAATTATACACGCATAACTTTTGTAATACAGCGACACGCCTTCTTTTTTTTACTATCTCTATCAGCCGCAAGCCTGGTTTCGCGTTGCATACACGACATCATTTATAGAGTTTTTATCTTTTTTTTCAGTTTTTCCCCTTTTTTTCCTTATTTTTAGTTTTTTTTCTGTTTTTAGTTTCTTCTTTTTTTTTCTTTTTTAGTTGTTTTCTTTTTTTAATTTTTTAGTTTTTTTACGCTTTTTTTTATTTATTTTTATTTTTATATATTGACGTCATACAAAGTGACAGATAGACAGTGTAACGATAAAGATAGTGTAATGGACAGACGGACGCTACATTTTTTATATATATAGATATATACATATATACGTATATATATATATATATATATATATATATATATATATATATATATATATATATATATATATATATATTTAATAAAAGCAAAACTGAAAAGTGAAAAAAACTATTCATTGACAAAAGCTAAGCAAGAGTTTGAATGAGGATGAACCTTTAATTGAATGACCAGAGTTGAGGACAAACAGAGAAAAGCAATATACTAATTTTCGATCAAAAGCAAAACATAGGATATATACAAAAGAATATATTTATGATACCTACCTCCGAAGAGAACTTATCAAAGCTCCAGCTGTGCAAACCAGTCCATCAAAAGCTCCACCTTGCAGCCGTTGTATCATTCGTGGTGACTTGTTTTCTCCACACATTCGGCACATTCTTAATCCTGAGTCAATTTCAATAGCTTCTGCTTGCTGAAATACTAATGGTACACGATCAACAACAAATAACACCAGATGGTCAGGGTTCAGCTGTCTCATTTTTCGCAATAACATTGTTCCAACTAAAGTTTTCCCAGCACCTGTTGGAATAACAACTATAAGGTCCCGTAGCAAGGATTCGACATAGCATTGTATTTGATAGTCTCTGGGAACTTTATCACACTCGGGCATATACCAGCCGAAATTGTCCGCATTCTTAGGATCCGCAAACTGTATGGTTTTGGCATATCCCTTCTCTTTTGAAACAGGAGGAAAAACAAAGGGGGTTCCAAAGAACTGATTCACACTTCTTACTTCGACTTCGGGGAAACAATTCATGCTTGTATGCCATGTTGACCTTGATGGTAACTGTCTGTTTATCAAAACGACTTTATCGATGCCAAAGGTAACAAAAAGCGCACTGTTTGGACCGTAGGGGAGCTCTTTGCCAATGGTTTTGGAACAGTGTTTGCAATTCACATTGGTAAATTTTTTTCCTTTGCTATAGGTCAAAGATTGATGTTCAACAGCGCTTCGACTTTCAGGTTTTAATGAAAGATGGATCTGGTTTTCTTCCTGTTTATAAAAAATGAGAACATTTACAGCAAATAGTTGTTTTTGACAGGTCTTGCATTCCATCTTGGAATTTGAACCAAATCTGAACCAAAGGAATTTTAACCAAATCTGAAAGAATACAACCATTTGGCAAAGTATGAATCAACAGATGCAGATATTCAACTCAAATCGGAAAAAATATCACAGTCCTCATATCACATGTGATATAATACGTGAGATTTGGTCAACATTTCTTTCGTGTGAAATTTTCAACAGACAAAACATACCTTAGAGAAGTCTCTAAAAGACATCTTTAGTTGAAAAGATATCACGAAATGAAAAAAAAACAGTATTTTTATTTAAATCTTAGACGCATTTATCCATTGTATCATATATCCTAATAAACTACAGGTTTTTTAGTCTTTACAGTGTCTTAATTAATTTTTTCGTCAAAATTCATCACAGGCTTTATTTATAATTATAACGCATAAAGAAGTCATAGAATAATTTAGATTTCTTCTTCACATTTTTAATACTAATTAGAAAAAAAAAAATCCCAAAAAAGTATTTTAAAAGATAAGTGAAAGGCTAAGTTTCACATGTTAATTGTAATATACTTTTCTACACCATTCATAACTACTGGTGGCCATCATCCGGATGAAGACCTAGTCAATAGAGCTTGAAAATAGTAGATGCCATGAGGTATCCGTCCAAAGGGCGTTGCAATTCCTTCCAAGCAGCCTCTGTCTCCTCCCCCAAGATTCTATGCTGAAATAATGTAGGTGCTATCGTGGTTTTCAGTTGCATTTAGGAATTTTGTTTGGGGACGCGGACCTGCTAAAAGCAACCATAAGTCTCCTTTTAAAGCTATTTATTACTATGCAACTAAAACATGTTAAAATTGAGTTCAATTAACCAAGTTGAAGACATTTAATCTTGACAATTCTTGAGTCAGGAGTATGCTAAAGATAGGTACTAAATATACACCCTTATTTGGGCACTAAGTTGTCCCTATACTCTGACGAGCAAACTTTATTGGGCACTAAAGCTTACCTATACTATAGATTCTGCGCCTGAGGCTTGTCCTAGTTAAATGTCAGATAAAAAAAGTTGAAAAACAAGAATTTTGGAAAATGGATCATTGACACAATTTTGGTATATAAGGTTCCTCTCTCATAAGGGGAAAAACTCCTAGTCACATAACTATTAGAAGTAATTATGAATAACATCCAGGAATAGCCTTTTTTCGATACATCCTTTAGGATGACTTACTAGTTTCATCCCGTTTTGACAGTCAACGATCTTATCATATTTGTCAGCGGAACTAAGTTAAATTTAATATGTTACATAGATTATTTCTCAAGTAGAAAAAAATGATATTTTTAGGGGGGTGAAGTCAATGTTAATATGACAAGCAAAATAGAAAACATATTAGTAAACAGTAACAGCATAATCAAAGGGGGTGAAAATTGAAGCTTAGTACATATCGTTATAAGAAATTGGAAAAGCTTCAATAATCAAATATCATTGAACAAAAATCAGTATGAAAAGACACTAGATTACGTAAAGAGCAAAAAGTTGTGATTGAAAAAATACTTGCACATATAAAATATAATTGCATATATAAAATATAAGTTTGGAGCTACGTAGAATTCATTGTTAGAAATTGAACACCGCGTGCCGAGTCCCAAGGCCTGGTGGTTGGCAATTGCAAAAATATGTGTATATTTTTTAACCAGCTATTAAAACAATTCAAAAAACCTTAAAAAAGAAAACCAAAAGTTTGAAGCTTAGTAGATATCTTAGTTAGAAATCAGACTTTCTTACTAATCAAGTATCTTTGGCATAACTGCTGTATGTGGTCTGAAATTAAAAAAAAAGGTTTTTGAATACTACGGAGGTATGAAATTGATTCTGAATAAAAATATTGATAATGAAAATTGAAATTGGAAATTTACAAGAAATTGGAGGAAAGAAATTGATTGGTTTACAAAAATGTGAAATATCTAGGCTTATGAACGCAATGCGAAAAAGTATAATTAAAATAATTGGAATGAAGGACTCTGACTATTGTTGAGGTAAGAAATTGGTATAAGGGTATACACAGGCCTGAATAACCTAGGTTTAGGAGTAAGACATGGGAAAAATTGGTCTGAAATTAAAACAAGTAAGGCTTCTGAATGCTATGGAGGAAAAGAAATTGATACTGGGGTTTCTAAAAATCTGAGAAATCTAGACTTAAGGACACAATGTGGAAAAGTAGGATTAACATTATTAAATGAAGGCCTTTGAATAGTGTCGTGGTAAGAAAATGGAATGTGGATGAACACAAACCTGAATAATCTATGTTTAGGACAGCAACATGCGAAAAATTGATCTGCTACTTTACAAAGGAAGGCTTTTGAATACTATGAAGGTAAGAAATTGATATTGGGTTTTCCAAAAATCTTAACGATATAGGCTCAAGAGCACAATCTGGAAAAGTAGGGATAAAGTTATTAAAAGAAAGGCCTCTGAATAGTATTTTGGCAGGAAATTAGTATTTGGATGTAAACAAACCTGAGTGATATAGGTTTAGGTGTACGATATCAGGAAAAAGCTGATCTGGAACTTTGAAAAGAAGGCTTCTGAATACAATGGATATAAGAAATTGATATAGGGGTTTCCAAAAATCTGAACAATGCGCTTTGCTGTGGAACAGTCTTTTTGGCTTAAATAACTGTCTACGTTAACAGTTATTTTCTACGACTACATGCACCTTTAAAACCGAATTTGCAACCGTACGGCATTACTGTCTCTGAAACTCAAGGGGCTGAAAACTCAAAAGGTCTTAAAAATGATTTAGAAATGATGATGGATACCACGAGGGGGGGGGGGGGTCAGCAGCGTGATGTCAAGGTGGCATGAAGTGTTTTGGAGGCGTCTCGAAAGGATTTGTTCAAAAACACGAATCAATAGACTCGAAGCATAATTTTATTAATAAAATATCCCAAAAGTGTCTTAAGGATGATAATGCGTATCATAGGGTTGTTTACAGGCAGCATTATATTGCCGTGGTGGCGTGTGAGGACCATCACATTGAGGGAGGCGGAGAGTGCCGTGTGCCATGACACGGGTTGGGAATTGTCGAAAAATATCAGCAACAAGAATAAAAATATACATATTGCGATATACAAGTGTCAGAAAACGCTTAAAAGATGATGACGGGTGCCGCAAGGTGTTACCATGCAAGCAATTTTTACAAGATCATTTGAAATAAGGAGAAGGTTCGTTCAAGATGTGTTTTAAATTCTATATGGTGTTAATTGCCTTGGACTATCACATTCTAGCAATTTAATGCTGAGTCCCGCTGTTCAAATAAAAACAGTATTAAATTTGGATATACTTTTATGGAAGCTTATTTGTATGGAATAAGGTTGAAAAGCCTTAAGAGATGATGACGGATGCCAAAGGGGGGAGGGTGCAGCCGTGTGTTGCCGTGGTATTTTGGGGGCATCACAAAAGGGTTTGCTTACGGAAACATGAATCAATGGAGTTAGTAGGACATTTATTAAGAGTCTAGATACATGTGTGAAGCCTTTTCTGGGGGATTTTACAGCATGCAATTATCCGATCAAGTCACTGCCCAATTAATAACCCCTTTTCTGTCAACTTTTACCCTCTTTGTAGTAATTAGCGATTGTACCGTTATTTTTTTTTTGTAAAGAGTTTGCTTTCCACAGCAAAATAGAATTATCCTTGGTATTAGGGCGTTTATCCCCCCTTTTCAGGATAAAGTACAGCTTTTAATGGATCAATTTTGGAAACTATCATTTTTCATTAAAATCGACGTTTTCGCAATAGAAGAACTACCCCCCACAGCACCCATATTGCATTATTAACCCTAAAATTTCCCTTTCAGTGGGATATAATAGATTAATCACGGGTTCTAAATCGCTATGAACATAATCTTAGCCTAAAATGTACTTTTGAGGTTTCAGTCTCCTCCTCCCCCCATCCGCTACAATACTACAGATTAAAGTTAATCTTTATTTTCCGATATACGTGCTTTTTGCATTTGTTTAGTTACTAAATAAAAAAAGTGCCACTTTATATCTGTTGTTTCGAAGGTTTCCCCCCCCCCCCGAAAAAAAATTCCTGCGTACGGAATTTTGCCTGATATATATATATATATATATATATATATATATATATATATATATATATATATATATATATATATATATATATATATATATATATATATATCTATATATATAAAAATAAGTTGTCTGTCTGTGTGTCTGTCTGTGGATCAGGTAACGTCATGTTTTGTGTTGACTGACGTCATGAAATTAGTTGTCGTCATTTTTGCTTTGACGGTGACGTCATTCAAGATATTTAAGACATATGTTCACGTAGAAATCTATTAATGTTTAAGTTTACAATGACTGATGAACTTACCATGGCAAAAGCCGATGAAGATGCTCAAAGAGTCTATGCCAAAAAACTTGCTGCTGATAGAGAAAGTCAGAAAAGAAAGCGGGCCGAGGAATCAAAAGAACAGCAAGGAAACAGGCTTGAGGCTGATAGAGAAAGAAAGAACAGAAAGCGTGCCGAGGAATCAAAAGAACAGCAAGGAAACAGGCTTGAGGCTGATAGAGAAAGAAAGAACAGAAAGCGTGCCGAGGAATCAAAAGAACAGCAAGGAAACAGACTTGAGGCTGATAAAGAAAAAAAGAACAGAAAGCGTGCCGAGAAACTACCAGAGCAACGCGGAAGCAGACTTGCTGCTAAAAGAGAAAGTGAAAAAAGAAGGCGTGCCGAGGAATTACAAGAACAGCAAGAAATCAGGCTTGCTGCTGATAGAGAAAGTAAGAAAAGAAAGCGTGCCGAGGAATCACAAGAACAGCAAGAAATCAGGCTTGCTGCTGATAGAGAAAGTAAGAAAAGAAAGCGTGCAGAGGAATCAGAGCAACCTGAAAGTTATCGCCTGGCATTCAGGTACAACCCAGTCGATGATTATAGCTTGAGTAGATGTGTTCAAATCGGGACAATGTCTAAAATTTGTCCCTATTGCAAGGCCTTGAAATTCAATGGTGAAACAATTTGAATGTGTTGCGCCTCAGGAAAAGTTAGACTTCCTCTATTGCCTGCACCACCAGAGCCATTGAAAACGAATGAATGCTTGCCTGAAAAATTCTAATTTATGGGCACACGTAAAAATATTAAAATTAACTACAAATATGCGTGCCAGATTGCAAAACGATGACTCTGGTAAAACATTTTCAGATCAATTGCTGACAATTGGAAACGGAAAGCTCCCAGTAGACTCAATTTCAGGACGTATACAACTATCTGCTGATTTCTGTAATTTAGTGACGTCCAAAAATGAATTGATTGAAAAAGTATTTCCGAATATTCTAAAAAATTATAAAAATAATAAATGGCTAAGTGAAAGAGCGATTCTCGCACCCAAAAATATAGACGTCCACGAAATCAACAATATTGTTTTGACCAAGATTCGAGACCAGGCAGTCCTTTACAAGTCAGTCGACACAGTTTTGGAACCAAATGAAGCGGTTAATTATCCATCTGAATTTTTAAATTCCATAGATCCTTCAGGGTTTCCACCACACGTGCTACAACTAAAAATAGGCGTACCAATAATACTTTTAAGAAATATCAACCCACCAAAGCTTTGCAATGGCACGCGACTTGCCGTAAAAAAAAACAATGGAAAACCTAATAGAGGCCACAATCTTGACAGGGCCTTATGAGAGTGAGGCTGTTCTTATTCCTCGCATTCCCATGATTCCAACGGATCTGCTTTTTCAATTTAAAAGATTGCAATTCCCAATTCAATTAGTATTTGCAATCACCATTAACAAAGCTCAAGGTCAATCATTAGAAAAATGTGGTATAGATCTTAATACTGATTGTTTTTCCCATGGACAATTGTACGTTGCATGTTCGAGGGTCGGTAAACCTGACAATGTATTTATATGCAGCGACAATTGGACAGCGAAGAATGTTGTATATTCGCAAGTTTTACGCAGTTAATTTGTATTGTATCTATCTTTCTATCTATCTATATAAAAACGAGTTGTGTGGATGCATGTTTGTTTGTTTGTAAAAAGAGCGTTTGCATATGACGTCATTATTAGTACATACGGCTTTGTATATGCACAGACAATGGGAAAGCCAAGAATGTTGTTTATTCGCAATTTTTACGTAGTTTGAAACACATATATAAATCTATCTATATTCATAGGTGGGACACAGGGACACAACTACAATGGCGCATAACTAATATGGCGCGTAACGACTTACGCGCGCGGGGGGGGGTTTGGGGGGTTGCGAAGTATATATATGTATATGTATATATATGTATATGTATATACATACACACATATATATATATATGTATATATATATATATATATATATATATATATATATATATATATATATATATATATATATATATATATATATATATATATATATATATATATATATATATATATATATATATATATATATATTTCTAGTCAGTACAAAAGTTCTGAAACGGGTTAGATCTTACCTAAATTTGAAGTATTATTTGAGGTTGTGGGAGGGATGACCCAGAGGCGCTATTTGGGGGGGGGGGTCAGCGGTGGGCAAATGCTCACCCCAGATTTTCCAGGGGGGCCCAAGCTTCCACCACAAAGGGCCCTTTGCCCTTTGTAGGCCAACGCCACCATAAGACTCTAAAGACGAGAGCACAGAGAGAAGTAGAAGACTTTGCATCATTAAGCTAATTAACTTTTTAGTTAGGTAAATATAAAGGTATTAATAGCCATTAGCATCAAAACTCAAAAGATCACCAAGCATCTGAAACAATTTGTGACAGCTTCAACGCTAGGAAAGAACTTTTTCCAATCTGGAAATTGGACTACTACTTTGGTGGATAAAGTGAAGCCTTTCGACTGTCTACTAGCCGAATTTGACCGATAACTTGCCAGTGCTGAGCACACTCGAAGCCTTGGGTCCAAGCTCGACCAAGTCTATGGAGACAGAGTTGCTCAAGCGTTTCTCTGCTCTTTATGGCAAGCTGGATATTGATGACATTCTTCTCGAATCTCAAGCTGGTATTGCCAAGCATTTCTTGCTTGATGCGGAGAAAAAGCCGAAAAACTTCCTAGACATTGTTGACCATCTTCAGGCATTAGCAGTGGCTTACTCAGAAGTAATAAAGTACTTTGTATTGCTGCCACACTTCCTGTGATAACAGCGAGCAATGAGCGTTTGTTTTCTAGCCTAGAAATAGTGAAAAAGTACCTGCAGTCTACAACAGGAGACGATTGTCTCAGTCACTCCTTTTGATGTTTGCAGAGAAGGATTTAGTTAAAAATTGGAATACAACCAGCTTATTGACGATTTTGAAAAGATGAAGCTTCGGCGGTTCCCTTTGTTACCTTGAGTGTTGAAATATTTTTTTCTCTTGTTATGTTTTTCCTTTTTGGAAATATATTTGATCTGAAAGATTTCTGCTGAAGGAAAACCAAGATTTTGGTTACAACCCTCAGCATGTTAATGAAGATTACTTTCACTGACATATTGTTTACTTAAACAAGGAAGTTTCTTACTGAGGAAGGCCAGCCTGTAGTCTGGTTGAATTTTCCACTTTAAGTTTAATCACTTAGCCTCGTTGATGTTAATTGTGACCGAGTCCGTTGATTTTTGAATTAAAAAAAGGGAATAGTTGTGGGAAGAGTTAAATTCATGGCCGATTATAGAAAAGGCCAAGACAGATTGTCCAATTAAATGGGCATCAAGTACAAGGTTAATTTTAACCCTTTGATTGCCGTTGTTACTGTCTCCCACTTATGCTACACCTCTCATGCATGTTACTCAACAATGCCGAACTAGAGTCAAGTAGTGACCAACAAGCCGTATCGATGCCAATTTCATATATATAAATTGAGGCCAAACTCTCGCTTGGTTACAGTATATTTCCAAGCAACATATGGGTGCTGAAAATGCGTTTCTACTTAGAATATTCGACCGGTGTGCTGCCCAAACTCGCATTGTTTCTTACGCGACACAAAGTGAGTCAGGGGGGACCAAGATGGAGTTCATGCCCACCCAAGATTTGGCTGAAATGGCGCCTCTAGGATGACCTAGACTACATCAATTTACTGATGTGTATTTAGTAGATTTCAGTTTCACAGCAACCACATCAAAATAGGCGTTTGTTGATATGACTTTAGGAGCTTTCTCTTTCACAGCAAAACAACAAAAATTGAAGGTAGATAAAATAAAACAATGAAATTAAAAGAATTTTTCGTAGCTTGATCAAAAGAATTTCCAGCAAAAATGAAGGTTATACTTGGATTCAGAATGAAATCCGGCTTAAAAAGGTTTGAGTAACAAGTAACAGTTGAGTAACAAGTCTACTTTTTTTTGCTTGTAGCATGTTATTAACAAGAAAGTCAACTGAGTAAGTTCACTAGGCTTTTGCAAATAGAACAACATTTGGCAATAAATTTGACGTTGCTATAATGTAAGCCATGCAAGCACTTAGGAATAGACCAGTAGGTTCAAGAAGGTGGGACCTGAAACAGTCAAAACATTAAAGTAGGCAAAAACTATCTAGACTAAAAAAAATGAACCATTTCGTGAAAATTTTACACCTCATGTTTCCTTTACAAGAAAAAAATCTAGCCAAAATGTTGCATCTTCATCTATGAAGCAGTAAGTAATCAGATAAATGACAATTATTGACTACTAAGGTCCTGCATCCTTCCTGCAGCATGTTGCCACAGCAAAGATTGATCTGTGGGTTCCATATTACCAATCTAAGGCCAAACCTACTGCACCACTACAGGGTACCTCATCTTTGAAGTCAAATTATGAGTTGTCAAAGTTTGAAGTTCTTGCCAGAAATACTTTGTAGATATCAAAGAACAAAGAATTAAGAATGATATTTTTGAGTCAACTTTATAGTGAATTAAGAATTATTTATTTATCAAAAAAAATGTCAAAGTTAACTGAGAATAAAAAAAAGCTAATCTACTTGCTAGTTAACTAGTAGAGTAAATTAAATGGGCTTAGATTAGGGGATATTGGGATGGAAATGCGATACGAAAACAACTAATCCTTTGTAATATGCAAAATATTTGTAGCTAACACATTTTGCATGCATTCTATACTTTATCCAATCTATACATTAGCTATACATTAAGTCAAAGTATGGGGTATATCAAGCTTGAACTTCTCGCCAGAAATCTAAGAACAAAGAATTCTAAATGATAGTTTTGTAGTCAAGCTTATAATGAACTAAGAATCCATTCAGCAAAAAAATGTTCAAATTTAACTGGGAATCAGAAAAAAACAGCTAATCTACTTATTACTTAACTAGAAATTAAAAGGGGTTAGATTGGGGGATATTGAGATAGAAATATGTTATGAAAACAATTAGTAGTTTGTAATAAGCAGAATAATTGCAGCTAACAAATTTTCCATGCAGCTCTGCTATACTTAACCCCCCTCCATGTACAAATATGTAGCCAAAACAAGATATTTCCAATTAATTTACCCAATGTATCTCTCAAATATTGATCCATGTACCTATAAATATAATCAACTGTGATAAAACAAGAAAGATACAGAGACACTATAGCAGGGGGGATGGGTAAAGTATAATTGCCTTGCATGCAAAATGTGATAGTTATAATTATTCTGTATATTTTCAAATAAGATTTTTTTTTTCTTAGCCTGTTTTCTTCCCAAGAGCCCTCAATCTGGGGTAAATATGGAGCATTTTAAAATACTAACCTAAGAATAAGGTGAACTTACCAATATATTAAATATGTTAGTTGCTTAAGCCCTTTTTGTTCCTTGAAGATGATAAATTCGGTAAACATTGAGCCATTCATATTATTGACTTATAAATAAAGTGAACATACCTCTAGATGTCATTTTTTATGCTCTTTCTGAAAATATTTTTATTTTCTTGCACAAACTCAGTTTTAAGCCTTTTATGGTCCCTTGAAAATAACAGTTTCTTTCTATGTTTTTTGGTGTAAAAAGGGTTAAAAGATTGGTTTCAAATTTACTATCTCCTTATAAAACCAATTTTGTTAAATTTATATAATCTGCAAGCATTGATTTATCACAATTAAGTTGGATAAAAATTCAAAACAATTTCTGCATTTTTTCATCGTCCATGTTTCTTGTGTCATCTTTGATATTTTCTGACACATAGGTGAAACAATACTTCTTAACACCCCAACATAGTAAGAAGAAAACATGGCAGATTTGTTCAGACTTTTTTGTTAAACATAATCTTGACAAATCAATGTTTGTGCATTATAGAACTTCGATTATCAAAGGCTCACATATTATAAAACCAAGAAATCAATAGAGAAATATAATTTGATAAGAAATCAAATAGAGCTTCTATATAAATCAAATCACCTTCTATTCTCCCCACCTTCTTGTGACTGGTAAAAAGCAACTAACCTATTAAAACCAACAAAACTACAACCAGTTAAAAAAAATATTTTTTGAAAACTCACAGTGCCTCTTTACTTGTCTCTTTTTACTTTGTCATTTTTACTAACATGGTGAAAACCTAAAAAAAGAGAGTTCACTGGCCTTCAGGACCAATGATTCGATTATTCTTATTAGAATAGTTTTGTCAATTGTTAAACAAGGGCAATCTGAGAGAATGTGATCACTTGTCTCATCAACGTTTACACACCTATAAAACGGGCCAGGCTTACTATTTGTCAGATGATATAATGCTCAAATCACCTTCTATTCTCCCCACCCTCTTGTGACTGGTAAAAAGCAACTAACCTATTAAAACCAACAAAACTACAACCAGTTAAAAAAAAATATTTTTTGAAAACTCACAGTGCCTCTTTACTTGTCTCTTTTTACTTTGTCATTTTTACTAACATGGTGAAAACCTAAAAAAAGAGAGTTCACTGGCCTTCAGGACCAATGATTCGATTATTCTTATTAGAATAGTTCTGTCAATTGTTAAACAAGGGCAATCTGAGAGAATGTGATCACTTGTCTCATCAACGTTTACACACCTATAAAACGGGCCAGGCTTGCTATTTGTCAGATGATATAATGCTGGAAGTGATCTGGTCATTGCATGTCCAGTTCTCAGACGGAAAATAGCGTTTACAATTTTCCTACTTGGATGGATAAGATGATATGGGATACAATGCCCTGCAAAAGATAAAATCATTTATAATAGTTGCTGCAATACAGGTGCAATAGTTGCTGCAATACAATAGCCTTCCAAGTAATTGACTGGTGAATAGACTGTTTTGCCAGATCATTTTCAGTTGAATAGCCTGAGAAGACACTATTTTCTGAATCTTTTCGTGTAGATGAACAGTCATTGGAATAACTTTTCTTTCCCTCTTTTTTAGATCAGAAAGAACACTTTTAGAAACAGAGAAGGATAACAAAAGCACCTGATCCGGCTTCCAGCACAGTATCCACCGCTTTTTTGGAGACCAGAGCATTCTGCATGGAAAATAGAAGTTTCATCTGAAACTCTAATTTCAACTGATGGACCTTTCCATTCAGAAAAAAATGCCTATGGAAGCTTTTCCATCATTTCAGAGTGGTCCATCAGTAAATATATTTTTCCAATTAAAAAATTCTGCCATTTTAGCTAATGTTAGTTGACAGAGGATTTGACTGTTCATTTTCGTCTTAGGACAATCCATGCCAGGAATATTTATATTTATGGTATTATCTATGTTGTTGGAAGGATTGGAGGAAATCTGAGTCTGGCAAGAAAAGATTAGATTTTCAGCAACATCAAACCATCCAGCAAGGAAGTCAACTTGACAATGGCTGGACTACTGTATGGCTTCCACTTTTCACAGGAAAATATACAATTTGTGAGACACTCCTTGAAAACATGGTGGTTTTGATTGGTGTTAACTTTCATAAAGTAATTACAGGAAAGTTTCGAGAACCTTTATTCTAAAGAAGGGATATTAACCTCGTTGAACATTGGTGAAATGGATGCAGTTTTTAGTGCACCTGTGATTAGTTTCAGGCCATGGTGTGCTATTGATTCTATTTGAGAAATTAACTTTTTGAAGCTGAGTAATATACAGGGAGACAATATTCAATCTTTCCCTATATTATGGACATGAATAGTTTTCTAAGTTCATCTTGGCTAGCACCTCACTTCTGCCATGCAACAGCATGTATAAAATTCAACAGTTAACCAAGTGCATCAATCGGACAAGAAATATGAATATTCAATTTTAACTAATTATCAAGCCAGACACCAAGAAACTTCACACTCCTGTCAAAATGGTTATACTTGTTATACAGAGTCTTGAGGACAATCTTGTCTATGATCATTTTTCCTTAAAAAAAAACATGCCAGTACCTTTAGGGATAGAAAAAAGATAACTTTGTTTTATATCAAGCCATATTGACAGTTTACCAATTACTTCCTGGAGCTTGGGTTGACAAGTTTTAGAAGAAAGGTCTTCAGTCTAAAGGGCTAAGTCATCTGCATATAAGGCAAATTTTATTGAGGGCATATCAGCTAAAATAATATCATTAATCACTGTGTTGAAAAGAGGAGGATTCAAATCTCCCCCTTGAAGAACACCTAATAAAATCAATTTAGCATAAAAACTTTCTGATCCAACTCTACTTTTAATGGATCTATTAAGAGCACTGCCCTGCACCAATTCAACATTTTTTTTCCAACATTAAATTTGTGAACCTGCCAAACGATTGCAAAGGGGTCCAAACTATCATAAACTTTCTTTATGTTAAAGAAAACTGCTGGTACAACTAACCTTCTTGTAAAAGCTTTCTTAATATCATACTCAAGTTGAATTAAGTTATCAAGAGTGGATCTAACTTTTGAAAAGAGTGCTTGTGCAGCAATAAATATATTATCAAAATGTGATTCAAACCTGAGCTTAATCGTTTTCTCATAAGAGTTTTGCTATGCATAAGGTTAAGACAATTAGACAATATGATGAAAGACTATAACAACCTCCTTTACCTTTATATATTGGACTAAAATTGAAGAAGTCCAAGTTATTGGAACAGAACCATAATGCCAAAATCTATTAAACAATTAAAGAAGAGGGACCAGAAAAGTTAATGGGAGAGCTCTAAGGATTTTTTATGGACCAAATCTTTGCCCATTGCTGAGTTAGTTTAATTAGTCATTAATTAGTTAACTTCTACTGTATTGTAGAGGTTAACTCATACATATCAAAATCTTCGTCAAGATTTGGGACAGACCCTGGGGGAAACTGAGCTTCCATAAACAAGGAGGTATTATAGGTTCAATTATTTAAAGATTAACCTGCACAATGACCATTCAACATCTCTGCCACCTCATATGGCTTGAACTTAAGTGAACTATTATTAGACTTAATCCCTTGAACAGACTTATCTTTACCAGTCTGTTATTTTTACTGCCATTATCCTGAATTTTTTTTTATATTTTTCCAGAAGGTTTTAGTAGAAGTTGACTGATTATATTGATTTTCATAAATGTCTTCCCAAGCTACTTTTCTTTCAGCTAGGACATGTTTCTTAAAAATAGCTTTAGTCTTTCTCATTTAAATTTTTTTTTATTAAGGTTCCTTTTATCTGAAACTCAGATTTTTCTGGTATTACACTTATTTTGTTTTATTGATTCTAATCAATTATTCCAAAAATTTATATTTTCTTTTCTATTTTTTACTTATTGTGTTTGGAATTTGAAAAAAATGTTTGAAGCATCAATGATGCTTTTAGTGATATTATCATTTAAGTCATCAATATCATTACTGATATCAGGGACCATACTTCCCAGTGTAACTGCCATGGCTTCCAATTATCCACATTGAAAATTTATCTAGGAGAAATATTGAATTTAAAAAAGAACTGGTTTTTAGAAAGTTCTGCAATAATTGGATAGTTCTGACTGCCAAGGTTATCAGTAAGCCTAGACACCTACTACAGAAAAATAGTTTGAACCAAAAAAAAAACAAAGGTCTTTGGTTGGATTTTTACCATTGAAGAAGTTCACACAAATTCCCAAATTCTTAGGTGTAATAAGCATGTTGAAATGCTGACTGATAAGAGATTGAATCCAATAGCAGTGATGATTGGGGGTCTTTAGCGTGGGTTGAATCCCACAGAGGATGGTGAAGATTAAAATTGCTGAGCACTAGTTGGTTTGTTTCTATGTATTAACAACTGACAGATGATTCCATAGATGACTGGACATAAACATTAATCACAGAGCTAATCAAACCATTTCTCATAAGTGTGAAAAGGCCTCCACCTTTTTGAGATGAAAGATTAAGGATCATATCTTCTCTATGTATTGTATAATTTTTAACATTAAATTTTTGACCTGAAGACAAATGAGATTCTTGGATGCAAACAATTTCTAGGGATTCAACATCCAAAAATACTCTCAACTCAACCAGATAATCAATGTTGTGTTAAACTGAACATTTTTCATTCCAAACTCTTAATTGTCTCGGAAAATAAGGGTTTTTTCCATTTGTATTTAGTTACTGTTTGTTTTGAAATAGTTAAGAGTGTACTTGCATTGCTTTTGAGGAATTGATTTTTTGTAGAGGAAGGTTTTTTTGTGATTTCTGGTGTTGGTTTTGAAGATGAATTTGAGATTGGGACAGAGTCAATTGATTCCAAGTCATCCTCAGAAACAGAATGATTTGTGGTGGAATATATAAATGTTTTATTAGATGATGTATGTAAAAGAGTATAGATGGTATTCAGAAAGAGCATAAAAAATGGCATCTAGTGGTGTATTCCCTTTATTTGCAGGTCAATAATATGAACTGCTCAATATTCACCATTAATTAATTTTTTCCAAAGCAATTAAAAATTGGAATTTGCCTTCAAAGCAATTAGGCCTACTAAACTAGGAAATACCATTAAAAAATGCATCAATTGATGTACTCACATTCTTCCCAGCAACCAGAGTTCCCAACCATTATATCATATATCTCTTTTATTCAAAATATAGAATGGTAAAATTCTAGTTTAGCTACTTTTTGCTACCTTGGAAAGGGGCTAGGATAGGAAATATAACTTTTTGTCATGGGTCTACAGACTAATGTATAACCCAGGGAGGTGTTTTGAGGTGCCTACCTCCATCCATTCACCCTTTAGAGGGCAGTGACCTTCAATGACCTTTATAAATCCTTGTGTGGTGAAAGTGAAACATAAACAGATTACAAAACAGATTTAATGTTGAAATGAAGTAGCCTGCAAGAAAACTGCTTTTAGCTTCACAGCTTAACTCAATTCCTATTTATAAGGATTCAAAGATCTATAATTGCATCTCCTAAATTTAGAAGAAAAAAAACCATTAATATTACTTAAAACTTTGCTCAAATGACAGGAATTCTACTCACAGAACTAAGGCCAGAGAAAAAGAAACTGATAACTGAAAGTTGAGGTAAAATACTGTTTTGTCAAGTTTTCTATAGGTGTACACCTGTCAAGTAGGCAAATTTCTAAGATTTAGAAATGAGAAAAGGGTTAAGATGGAGGCTTGGCAATACCTTCCCAGAGTAGGCCTAGGGTAAAAGACCTTTTTTTGGGAAATACCACTTTTCTTGGGCATTCCTGAAAAATAGCAATGGGTTTTTGGACCCCTGTTTCACAACAGCATGGTGCGATTTCAGGCCCGCAACAAGAACCACACCTACTTGGTCAAATTTTCACCAATAATTTGTCAGCATAATTTAAAACGTGATTTCTGTTTTGACAAGCAATTGAAAAGAAAAATTATATGCAATATTTGTGATTTATAGAAACAATATCAAGTAGGCCAATTAGTTACACTTATAGATTCAGAGAAAAATCAGCTTTCTGTTAATATGCGAATAAAGTGATTAAAGACAAAGAGCCTTTTGCAATTACTGTTGACTTTAATGCAAGAAATTTAATGGCAAATATATATATATATATATATATATATATATATATATATATATATATATATATATATATATATATATATATATATATATATATATTTGCCATTAAATTTCTTACATTAAAGTCAAAAGTAATTATAAAAAGCTCTTTGTCTTCACTTTTTTAAATATGTCCTCTGTTTGTGGTTCATTTCCATCAGGGTTATATACATTAACAATAAATATTGTATCCTTCTTACCCAGGAATACTCAGCAAGCTACCATCTTAATTTTAGAACTTGCAATTTCTTCTACCTTAAATTACCTTAAATCACAGCTTGGAGCAATATAAGAATTTTCCATTCTTGTGATGCTCCTGTGATGAAAAAATTCACCTGGTGTAGGTTGTAGTTGTTGATCTAGACTCTTGTGGAGGACTCTGCAGCTTCCCAATTGTAAAGGAACTCCTGGCAGAGCCATTCTTTATCAAGGTGAGACTTTAATGTGTCGGTTGAAGCTGCAGAAATTGTTTCTTCAGACAGTTGATTCCACAGATTGATAACTCTTTGGCTAAAGAAATGACTTCTATGTCTACTTGTTGAATGCTGCATGGGAAGTTTCATTGAATGTCTTCTAGTACCAGAATGTAAGGGTTGCGCAAAGAGACTGGGAAGGGTGTTTTTAGAAAGAATTTTTTTGGTCAAAATCATATCACCCTTTTTCCTTCAGAATGTCAGTGCTGGCAGCTTGAAACAACATACTCTTTCTTTGTATGGAAGTTTATTCATGCTGCTAACCATCTTAGTGGCACAATGCTGGACATCCTCAAACAACTTCTTATCTTTTTTGAAAAAGGGGGCTGCCAAAGACATTCTGATCTCCAGACATGGTTGAACAAGCGCTTTATATAACTTCATAAAACTCTTGGGTGTTGGCTGGAGATGGTTCTTTTTATGATACCAAGGGATTTATTTGCAGAAGATGAAATAGTTAGTATGGCTGCTAAACTTTAATTGGTGATCAACAATAACCCCAACATCTCTTTCATTGGAAACAGCAGAAATGAAATTGTCTTGAAGGAAATACTTATGATGCTTGTTGTGTTTGCCAAAATGGATGACATGGCATTTTTCAACATTAAAAGCCAAGAGCCCATCTTCTTAGACTGTCAAGATCTGTTTGAATTGATTGCTGGTCAGAGGGAGTAGTTGCTTTTCCAACTAGTTTTGAGTCATCAGCACTTAATACAGTTGTGAGAGAAGAGAAATGAGGAGTTCCTTGTGAATAAAAAAAATCTAACACTCTGTGATCTTTCAGAGAGGAAGCCCATAATCCACTGTACAACACCTTCATTGACACCTGCAGCCTTCAGTTTGATTATGAGGAATTCATGACAAACCTTGTCAAATGCTTTGGACAGATCAAGAAGAATCATGTCAACAGGAAGACCCTTATCAAGCAGTGTAATTACCAATTCATATGTTTGAATAAGGTTAATGTCCACAGATCTACCAGATCTGAATCCATGTTGTGATGTGGAGAGGATGTTATTGACCTCAAGATGTTTAATTAGAGCATTGTTAACAAATCTCTATGGCATCTTAACAATTGCAGAAATGATGCTTATAGGATGGTAATTTTCTGCAGTCTCTTCATTCCTTTTTATGGATTGGGGTTACATAAGATGTTTTCCAATCATGTGGTAGTTCTCCATTTTGGAGAGATAACTGGAGCAGCATCCACAGGGGGTAACTGAAAGCTTTTCCACACTCCTTAAGAAGGCATGGATGAACAACATCTGGTCCCTTTGACTTATTTACAATAAGCTTCACAAGGTTATTGAAAACCATTACTTCACTTACTGATAAATCACACATGGGTAAAAGCACTTCATACAATGGAGGATCTGGTGAGGAGGTACCTGAGTTTTGGGTGAAGGCAGAAGCAAATTGTACATTAAGAAGGTCAGCCTTATCTATTGGAGATGAATGTAGAGCACTGTGGTCAACAAGGTCAGGAATAGTACGATTTGGGTATTTAGCAGACATGTCTCTAGAAAGATTTAGGGTTTAACTTAATTTTGGAAGCTAATTTTTCCTTGTAAGCAGTTTTTTGAAAGAATTTGTTACATGATTCTGTGCTGCCTTGTAAATTGAAAGGGGCTCCTGGTTCCCCTTCTTCACATGCCATTTCCAAGCTCTAGATTTCTGGTTAATCAGCTTCTTAACTTCCTTAGTGAGGAAGGGAAGGAATTAATATTCCTCCACTTGACTGTTCTGCTCTATCTTCCATATTTCCAAGTCTACATGAATACTGGGGTTGTAACCATGTTTCTTGAAAGCATCTAACATCAATTTGGTCTGAATAGCAATCTAATAAATCCTTTATGCCTTTCAAAATAGATCAGATGTTAATAGACTACACCTTTGTTCTGATTTAGCCTATTTGCTAGGTTCCTAACTTCTTCAACATTAATTTCAACTTCAAAAAGTGAGTGCATAAGATGACATAACTTACTAATCCTATCTTTCATTTCTAATTCCTTGATTTCTATCCATTCTGGCAGTTTAGATACAAATAACACTAGCTGTCAAAGGGTCTTTTTAGGTTCAAGGAAGGATTGCTCTTTCACAGCCTTCTAATTCAGTGCATCTGCATAACTCTGGTATGCCCTAGCAACTTTTTTCATTGGTAAATTTTGGGCAACTTAAACTTTTATGATTTCATTGTTTTATTGGCAGGCTGAGCTGCTACCAGAGGTTGTTGAATGGTTTTTCCCACAGTTAGAACAAACATACTTTTTGTATTTTCCAGACTCTTTTGTTTCTAGTTTTAAGGGACATTCTTTAGAGGCATGTTTGTTTGCATATCTCAAGCATACAGCATGTGGTGACCTACATTTTTCTTTGAGTATGGCCATACTTTTGACACTTGAGCTTTGTATCATTGGTTGGTTGTACCTCTCAATATTCCTTTTTCTTCCATAGAGGCAAATACTCTGGGGAAGAGAGTTGCTCTCAAAAGCAACACAAACAAACAGGCTATGTTCTAATTTTTTGGTCCCTTGATTGTATCTTTTCAACCTCTTTAATTCCTTAATCTCAATATTAGTTTCTGTCCTGAGGTCTGTCAGCAGTTCTTCCTTTGTGTAATCTAGTGCTATTTGCTTGATCACACCATAGCTGACCTGTCTTTTCTCTTCAGGTGCTACATCAACATTGTCAAAGTTCTTCATTTTCATTAAAGTATCCAATACAGTTTGTTATTGAACATATACAGATAGTCTATTCCTATCATAGTTTGAGTAAAGGTCAAACTTTTCTGTTTGAAGAATATTCTTTAGGGTAAATGTTTACTTTTGTTCTAACCACTCTAAAGTGCATATTACTGCATATAGCAAGATTCTGATGATTGCATATTGTTTTTTTTTTTTTTTTGTCATTATCAGAGAAGTGTATCCATTTCTGGTTGACCCTCCTCCTCCATTGGGCATAGTAAAAGTGTGTAAAGTGGGCTTGCTTACAGGCAACAATACCTATAGAGTAAAGCATATTTGTCCATGAGCCCTGCAGGCAGCAGGGCAAGGTCTGTATATATATATATATATATATATATATATATATATATATATATATATATATATATATATATATATATATATATATATATATATATATATACTTTTTTTTAGTTTTATCACTCTTTGTTGAATAAATATAGAATACAGACCTTGTCCTATAGCCCACAGCCTCATGGACTAATATGCTTTGCTCTATAGGTAATGTTATCTGGAAGCAAGCCAACTTTGTGCATTTTTAGTCTCATTGGAGGGGGATTTTATAAACCTGAAAAATGGATTTGCTTCTCTAATAATGACAAAGAACTCTAATAATGACAAAGAACCAATATGCAATCATCAGAATCTTGCTATATGCAGTAATACAGACTTTAGAGCACATGGAACAAAAGTATACATTTACATTCTTTAGTCATAGAGTGGTTGCTCTGTCAATGGAAATTTCAACTGTGAGGTGAAAACCACTGATTCACTACTTCTAAAATCACTAGTTGCCTCTATTCTATTATTCCTTGTACTGAATTTGGTAAAATTCTAGTTCAGTGACTTTTGGTTATCTTGGAAAGGGGTTAGGTTAGGAAAATGAAACTTTCAGGGATGGGTTTCAAGGCTAAAGTATGTCCCAGGAAGGTATTTTAAAGTACCCACTTCAACTCCTTCTACCTCTAGAGGGCCCTGAAATTCACCTACTTGACAAGTCTATATGTATTGAAATTTTGACAAAAAAGGCAATTCCTGTTATTTGAGTAGAATTCTGAGCCCTATCAATGTCTTTTTTACAAAATTTAGGAAATGTATTTGTACATCTTTAAAACCTTTTAAATTGGGATTGAGCAAAGTTGTGAAGCTGAAAACAATTTTGTTGTTCTTCATTCAAGGCAGAAGATCTATTTTGCAAGGTTTCATTTTTATAACACACATATTTTTAAAGCTCATTAAAGGTCAGGACCCTCTAGAGAGAAAAGGAGTAGAGGCAGGTACTTCAAAATACCTTCCTGGATATACTTTAGCCTTTAGACCCATCCCTGAAAGTTTCATTTTCCTAACCTAACCACTTTCCAAGATAGCCAAAAGTCAATAAAATAGAATTTTACCCTGAAATTCTCAAAAAATCTTTATACTAGGCTATAGGTTTTAGTTTTGGTAAAATTCTAGTTAATTGACTTCTTGCTATCTCAGAAAGGATTTATGTTAGGAAAATGAAACTTTGAGGGATGGGTCTACAGGCTAAAGTATGTCCCAGTAAGGTATTTTAAAGTACCCACCTCCACTTCTTCTCCCTCAGGAGAGCCCTGAAATTTGCCTACATGACAGGTCATACCTATTGAAATTTTGACAAAACAACATTTTACCTTAATTTTCAGTCACTAGTTGCTTTTTCTTTGCCTTTAGTTCTGAAAAGCAATTCCTGTTATTTGAGTAGAATTTTGAGCCATATCAGTGGTTTTTTTTTTTATTTAGGAAATGTATTTGCATATGTTTAAAACCTTGTAAAATGTAATTGAGCAAAGTTATGAAGCTGAAAACAATTTTGTTGCACTTCAATTAAGCAGAAGGTCTAATGTTTCAAGGTTTCACTTTTATAAAACACAAATGTTTATAGGTCATTGAAGGTCAGGGCCCTCTAGAGGGAGAAGGAGTGGAGGTAGTTGCTTCAAAATACCTTCCCAGGACATACTTTATTCTGTAGATTCATCCCTGAAAGTTTCATTTTCCTAACCTAAACCCTTTCTGAGATAGCAAGAAGTCAATTAACTAGAATTTTACCTTAGTTTTTTAGTTTTGGTTTTAGTCTTCTTTCTTAAGAGGTGAGCCACTCCTCTTACCATTTCTTTTTAGTAGCCTATATCACTAATCCATTGAGCCTCCAAAGGATTTACAGCATTTGTGATGTAATCTTCTACTTCCTGGGGGAGGGGAGGATAATCAACTGATAAGCCTGAAAATCTATTATGGACACTTAGGCTATTGAAGGTACAAATTGTACATTCTGGGTTGAGATAAAACATGACACAAATGACCTTGATGACTTGTGTATGGCAGAGTTGCATAGTAAATCGTGGGGGGACCTTGTGTTTCCTGATATGTTGACTGAGGACATTGTAAGTGAAAATTTTTAGGTGGGTGATGGGGCTGTCCAGAGTATACTAGAAATGACTGGGTGTGAGGTGGTGAGTAAGCTATACGTAAGGTGAGATTGATGTTTGCGAAGATGAGAATCCTATTTGTGTTGGTGTTTACTCAGTTTTTGGTTATATGGTTTGTCTGTTGTGGATGGATAGTAACCACTGTGATACTTTCCCCACGGGGAACCCATTATTAAAGGGTTGTAATTCATTAATGAATTCTAATTCAAGCATTCTAAACACTCTTACCCAAAATAAAAAAGTGGAATATCAATAAATCTAAAAGTAAACCTGGTCAAAAGTTTATTTTTCAGTTTCACCACGTTGGTTTGTTTCGGTAGACCACTTGAAATATTTAAAGAACATTGACCAGGGTTGTCACTATACATGCCTTATACCCAAAAGTCACATTTCTATGTAGAATATGTAATGATATAAGAAGGCAAATAAGGGCCACATTTTAGAAATTTGGAATATAAAAAGGACATATTTTGTATATTTTTCAATAAAATGAAACTTTTCCCTACTGGATACACATTTCTTATCAAAAATGTCACTTTTCAACCAAATAATGCTCAAATTACTTATAGAGTACTAAATCTACTAATTTTTTTCATTTCACACAGTGTTTTCCAGGAATGCTTGCTCTGTCCCAAGGACAACTATCTGTAAATACTATTGAACTTCTTTGTAAGTTTGTATTTTTTCATCTATAAATAATATTATTTTTTCTTGTTTCAGACTACACTCAAGATAAATGACAAGCAGTTACCTTTTTTGTTAACGCTCACCTCCGGCTTCCGATGTTCGAGTAGAAACCTTTATTAATTTGCAAAGTATTATTAACTGAAAATAAACAGATGAAAAAATGAAACAATAAAATTATTGATGGCATAGAATAAAATAAAAACTAAGGACCCAGGGTAAATTTCATCAGTTTGAAAATTTTCAAATAGTTCCTGGTTACATATTGTAAGTAAGGAGCAATCCGGTTTAATTGTAAACAAAATTATTAAAAACAAGAAACAAATATCAATAAATATTTCATCAAATTTAGTTTATTATGCTGATACCAAATACATAATATTCATTAACTTTTGTGTTAATCTTCAAAGGCTATGAGTGTGAGAAAATATGCCAAGTTTTCGAAAAAGGGGGAATATCTTCTAAAAATCAAAAGAGCTCAATGAAAATTAAACCGTGATGTTCAGCGTATTTGAAAGCCCCATAGTAGAAAGTTCAAGCTCCTATCTATAAAAATGTAGAATTTTGTATTTTCCACCAGAAAAGGAACATGGATGCGTGTTTATTTGCTTTTTTTCTATGGGGGATTGTATCAAACCAATGTACAAATGGTATTAGAAAATTGAAACAGGACTCATTCGAACAGAAATTAAAAGTTTTGGTACTCTTTTTAAGCGAATGTAGAAATTGGAAGGCAACTAGCTTCCCTATCGTGCCTTTTTCCCAAAAGTTATCTGAACAATATTTTGAGATAGGCATTTTGTTTAATAGAATTGATAGGTTATATAGTTATGTCTTTGGAAATGACATGACACGTCAGAACCACAGGGAGAGGGGCTGGTAGTTTGAAATTTTCCAATTGTTTAAAAATAATATTTGTTATGGACAAGTATATCAATATTTTCAAGGGAGAGGGGACATTTTCAGAAGACGGATTTTTCACAGTGAAAACTTCCTATCGGGATGGAAGTTTCCGTGGGTGAACTCTCAAGAGATATTTTACACGGTGTCTTTTGCCAGAATTGATATAGAAATTGAATTATTTGTCTGACTTTCTTGTTGACGATCCCATTTTACGTGTGGAGGTGCTTTACTACTACTATTACTAGCAACTCACCGCAGCTCCAAGCTGCTAGAGGCCAACAATAATACGCATGCTCCTCCTCCATCCCGATCTATTCAAAGCCTCCCTTATTACTACTTTCCAGGAAGTTCCAATTTCCTATAAGTCTTTTTTATGAATTCATTCCACACAAGACGAGAGCAACCTGCTTTCCGTTACGGTTGGACCCCTTAACGGTTGGAAAAGAGCAATCTTCGGTATTCTGTCATCTTTTATCCGTAAAACGTGCTGCAATTATCTTAAACTTTCTTTCATTATAGCCCTAGAAATCGGGATTGCACCCCATTCGCACAGCCTACTGTTTGAAATACAGTCAGTCAGCCGGGTACCCAAAACAGTCTGTGAACAATTTCTGTGGAAAAAATCTAGTAAAGCTTTTAAGAGTGGCCGTTAATGGTAAATTCTTTGTTTAATTTATATGTTTTGGACGAAAGTAAAAAATGTCTATGTCTATGTCATTCGCTCTTATGAGCGCCTAAGCTTCAGAGACAAATTTGACCATTGTCAAATATGTGACCTAGTGACTTATTTTTCTTAACACCGATTTTCAAACCTATTCTAGCATCCTGAACTCGCAAAACCTCAAAAGGTTCATTTATTTTGCTCGCACTTTCACCTAGGATGCTTAAATCATCAGAATAATCTTAGTCCGGGGAATTTTTCCCACCAAAATTGATTCCTTGGTCTCCCATTTTCTTTCTTGCGCTCCTTAAGACGAAGTCCATCAAAATTATTCATGTAAAGGGGATAGAACACAACCCTGATCAACTCCTGATTTAATACAAAACCAGCTGCTAACCTCATTTCCTACAGTTACCGCAGCGGTGTCATTCTCGTATATTTCGGGTATTTCATACAAGGATAAAAAAGATCAGAAATTGAATAAAATTTAATGCATTTCTTAAAATTAAAGTATGATAAGGAGTATTTTTCAGGCAAAATCGTAAGCAAGAAAATTTCTTGGGGAGGCATATCATATTCATAGTTGATCTGCCAGCTTTTGCTTCCATTTCTTGTATTTATTCTGCATCAACTGGCTCGCCTACTGTTTAGTACTTGTCATTTTACAGTGCAATATCCAATTAATTTATGACAGTTCATTTAAATGACTTACCAATAAAGTGAACATACCACTCGATACATTTTTTTTATGTTGTTTACGAATATAATAATCGCTTCTACCGCAAATTCAAATTAAAGCTCTTTTTAACCTAAGCTAACCTTATTATACATAATTTTAGCACTGAGAAAATGTAGCATTATTTTTTCAAAAACGACTGAGAAAAATGGTGCTGAGAAAATGTAGTATTATTTTGTGGAAAACGAGCAATAACTGACACTTTAATTGAAAAGATGTCTTTTTAAAGAGCTCAAAAAGTACTTAAATTGGAATTGCGGTAGAAGCGATTATTATATTTGTAAAGAACATAAAAAAGGCATTGAGTTGTATGCTCCCTTTATTGGTAAGTCAGTTGTATGAACTGTCATGATTTTTTTTTAAATTCATCATTTTTAAGAGCTCAAACAGTGCTTAAATTTGAATTTACGGTAACAGCGATTATTATATTTGTAAAGAACATAAAAAAGGCATCGAGTGGTATATTTACTTTATGGATAAGTCAGTTATATGAACTGTCAAAATTTTACCCAATACCCAACAATATTCCTAGTTCTTTGGTTCTCACTTATACTAGTTCTGCATCCTCTTGGGCTGGAGGAGGAACATGCGTAGCTGTGTTGGCCTCAGGTGGCTTGGTTCTGGGGTGAGCTATTAGTAGTAGTTAATAGTATCCTTTTGGATTCCTAGCTCTCAAAGAATGAAGTTTCTTAGTTCTAATGTTAATAGCCTCGCTGATAACTGTTGTTAACCACATCAGGTGTGTTGTTTATGGAGAAGTTGGCCCAACAGCGTCGGGCCTAGCTTGGTTTCTTAGGGGACACAATCCTTAGGTCATTTTTTTCTAAACTACAGTTATAGTCTGATGCCGCGTTTTATTTGGTTTTGCTTCAATCTAGTTTCAGTCCTGTTTCCTTAAAAGGTTTTTTTTACATATTTAGTAAGCTCAAAGCCGTTTTATTTGCAAATTTCCGTGAGGGAATGTACCGTTTTCCGTAAAATCGAAACTTGTTCGTCCAGGCAGTTTCAGCCCTTGTTTCATAAAAATGGCGTCAGAAAATATTTACCTGGCGAAAGTATTTTTACAGATATGTGTAGGGCACTGTTTTTCTATGCTTACTGTAAGGTATGCTCTTGGATTTAGCAAATTACAGTACTTGCGTCTTTTTAAATCCTAAATAAAAGCCAGACTTCACTTTCAACATTCCCAGTTTGGTGAATGTATGATAGTTTATATTATTGAATTACCAATAAAGTGAATGTACCACTCGATGCCTTTTTTTATGTTTTTTACGAACATAACAATCGCTCCTAATGCATATTCAAATTTAAGTACTTTTTGACCTAACCTTATCTTAGAAAACTAGTAACACTCCAGTAGCATTCACAGATTTTTAAAACTTTTGCTAGTAAGCTCCCTAGCTCTTTTTTCAGAGTTTTATTTGTCAAAGGCAATACTGAAACGAAACAAAACGAAGGCTCAAGTAAAACGGAATCAGGAGAAACAAGACTGGAAACGGTAGCCCAAACTGAAACTATCTTTTCTCAATGAAAACGCGACTTGAGATGTATCAGATAGAAAGCTATGAATGCACTGGACAACATCACTGTATATCTAATGCTAATTTCACACACATATGATTTTATAAGAATCCTGTAGCAAAATCCTTAAGGTTCCTAAATAATCCTTATGGTTCCAAAGAAAAGTGTTCACACGCAAATAAGCGTCTATACGCATAGGGTAAGCACGAATTATTGCCGAAAATATTTTTGATGGTGGAATATTTGAAAACTTTGAACATGGATTCGGATGGATTCGGAAGAAAAGAAGGGAAGAAAAGAAGAAATCAATTGATGAAAAATTTATATTATTGATTTCATTTATTTTCTGAGTGAAAGGAACTAAAGCTCTTGCTACTCCTTTTGTTTGAGAAGTATTATTTTGCCTTTTCATATAAACCTATTGCGTGGTTAGAGTTTCTGGAATTTCCCTTTCCTGAACCCAATGTTTCCTAACACTTCTAGCCCCCTCAGGGAAGGGGGCCAAGCATCTAATTGGTTATCAGAAGCTGGTATTCCTATTGTTGTATCTCCAATATCCAATGATGATAGCCTGAATGAAACCATGATTACTGTCTCTGAAACGGACAACCTGCTAAATGAGGATTTTCAGACAGTAGGCAGAAAACAGAAACGAAAAAAACCTTCTATGAGTCCTCCTGAAATAATGGGACTCTCAAACCCAAATCCAGCTGTGGAGATAAAGGACAAATCCATTATCCTTTTTACTCCAACAGTAAAAGATCAATCTTTCTCTATCAAAAATATTACTAACATTAGAATGAATCTTTTCAAAACTTTTAGATGCAGCTTCACTGTGAATGTAAACAGAGATGGTTCACTAATGGTTATGTTTCTAGACAGAAATGAAGCCTACAAAGCACTTAGCCTAAATAAAATTGGCAATATCCCTGTTACACCTGAATGGTGGAAACCAACCCTGAAAAATTCTCAGAAAATAGTACTGTACAACATACCATTGGAACTGTCAAATGAGGACTTGAAAGATGGCCTTATGAACAATAAGGGGGAAATGCTGGAGGTTCTGGATGTTCATTGTATGGGCAAACTAGATTCTAAGGGAACAAGAAGTAGTAAGAGTGTCCTCTTTATCTTACCTGCTAGTTCCCAATTTGACTCGGTATTCCTTTTTGGTCAGCAAAAACCTCATAAAATATACCAAGAAAAACCTCTTCAATGCTCAAAATGTTTTAAGCTTGGTCACTCATCTAAGTATTGTTCTTCTTCTGTGCCAGGGTGCCCTAATTGCCTTGGTAATCACTCCTTGTCTACAGAAGGTAGATGCACTGAAGTACCTAAATGTACAAACTGTGATGGTAGACATCAATCAACAGATCACAATTCATGTCCTAAATATGTTCAACGAGCTAAAAGTTTTAAAGATTGCTCTTCAAGAAAATGTTCCTTTCCCAATAGCTGCAATGGAGCTGGCCAAGCTGTCCAAAGTACCATCAGGTCCAAGAGTTAATGAGGCCAAAGAAGGGAATTTAGCCCTTCCTCAAAAACCCTGGCTACAGGTCCACAAGAACCACCCAAATCAGGCACTCATACCTCCTACTGAGACTTCTTACCCTCCATTGGCTAAGGAGCATCCCAAGGTGGCTGAAGCTAGTCCATCCCTCAACAATCCTAAAACTAATCCTAAATCTTGGTCTGAAAGAGTGGCAGCTTTTCCTAATATTTCTACTCAAGCCATCACTATGCAAGATAGAGTTGGACCTCATATTACTAATTTAATTAAATATGTTGCATCAGTGGACCTAATATTACAATCAAATATGGCTAAAGATAAAAAAGCCAGTATAACAAAAGAAATTGCAGAACACTACTTTTCCAATTCTATTTTCAATGAAATAGGAACAGAATTATCATCCATTCTCTCAAAATATCATGCATGTCACCTATTCAACCCTTCCTATGTTAACTAAGCTGCAGATCCTATAATGGAATTGCGTCTCTTTAAATTCAAATAAACCAAATAAACAACAATAAATCCAATTTGCAAATGATAAGAGAATTGGAATTATTTGTCTACAAGAGACTAATCTTCATCAGTACAAGAAAATCAAAATGCCTGGGTACAAGTGCTACAGGAAGGATAGATCAACTAACAGAAAGGGAGGGGGTGTGGCAATTTTCGTTCATGTTTCAATCCAACACTCCCCTCAACCCTTAACTATCTACAGGGATGAAATAGATGCTGTAGGCATATTAATTACCTTAGCCAATGGTAACCATCTTGCCATAAAATCCTTTTATAATCCATGTGGGAGTAAGGACATCCAAAGTATCTTGGAAACAGAATTATCAGGTAATAATACCTTTATTTTTGGTGATTTAAATGCCCACAGTCCTCTCTGGGAACAATCAGAAGGTAGCAACAAAGCAGGAAGAGGAATAGAGTATATATTGTCCAATTTTCCTGGTACCTTGATTTTCACTCCATTTGACTTTCAGACCAGGTATAATATTTCTTCTAACTCTTTCTCAACTATAGATTTGCTTCTAGGTCCTTCTTCATATTATGATTTAGTTCAGATGGTAAAGGTGTCGTCTCTTCAATCTGATCATTGTGCAATTCTTACATCATTTCAAGATTTATGCTACACTCCCAAACCCTACGTCCCTACATTTATCAACTCCAAAGGTAATTGGTCCCTTTTTCGTGAGATATTAAATGAAGTAGATTTTTCCTTTGTTTCTCCTAATTATGATATTAATGCCAGTGAGTCTAATTTGAGATCAATCCTGCTGGAGTCAGCTAAATCGGCAATTCCAATGACTAGGGTACGTTTTTACAATGGCTCCAAAAGACCCAAGAATTGGTGGAATGATGAGTGTAGGGTTGCAGTTCTGGCAAAAAGAAAGGCTCGTAAAATGTTTCAAAAGCACCCATCTCAGTCAACAGCAATCTTTTATAAGCAGTCATGTGCTAAGGTGAAACTAATTTGTAGGAGAGCTAAACAGAGTACATGGCTGAATTTCAGCTCAAGTATCAGTTTTAGAACCCCAATTTCAAAGGTCCATAATTTCATTAGCCAACTAAATAGTGGAAAGCAGCCTAATGATGACCGTAGATATGATATCATTCAGGATGGACATCCAATTGTATCAGATAAAAAGAAGGCAGATCTGTTTACCAATGTTTTTAAAAACGATTGCTCAGATTTTCATCCCAGCCGACCTCCTTTTTGTAATCTCCCTCTTACCTGTTCTTATAAGGGTACTCTGATGAAACCTTTTTCCCAAGATGAATTTTGTGTAGCACTTAATTCTCTTAACATCAAGTCTTCCCCAGGTTATGATGGTATTTATATGAAGTGGATTCTTGAGTCCCCAAAGGTGTTTCATACAGCCCTCTTAAGTCTTTATAATCTTATCTGGTCAAGTCAAAAGTTCCCAGATGCCTGGAAGATTGCTCAGGTATTCCCAGCTTTAAAACCTTCTTATTCATCTAATGATCTCAAGTCTTACCGTCCTATATCAGTATTACCTTCCTTTAGTAAAGTTTTGGAACGGCTTGTCTTATCAAGAATTGAGTGGTTTTCTGAAGTCAACAATCTCTTTCCTAGTGAACAAACAGGTTTCAGAAAAGGACATTGCTCTTTAGATAACATTACTCGGCTAGAAATTGATGTTTGTAACTCTCTCAAAAAAAGACATGTCACAATGGCTGTTCTGTTTGACTGGTCGAATGCCTATGGAAATGTAGTCCACAATAAATTATTGGAAATCCTAATAAATCTTGACTTCCCGTATCCTTTTATAAGTTTTATAAAGTCTTTTCTAACTGATAGGTATTTTTACGTTCAAGTAAATCAGTCTAGAAGTGAGCAATGCCCCATTACGAGAGGACTTCCTCAAGGTGCAATATTGAGTCCTCTTCTATTCAACTTGTATGTTTCTGAATTTCAAGTATCTCATGCATCATTTGGCCTTTATGCAGATGATTTGATCATTTGGAAGTCAGGAAGGGATATTAGCCGTCTTCAAAGCCTTATTCAACAGGATATAAGTCTAGTCCAGAGATTCTCTTTAGCATTTGGCTTCCCAATATCAATCAGTAAAATTAAAGCCATTATATTTACGAATGGTAATCTAGATCCTCCTAATCCACTGACAATTTTCTCAAGGGAGATCCCATATTGCAATTCAGTGAAGTTACTTGGTTTATTAATGGATTCTAAAATGCAGTGGCATGAACATATTATTTCTTTGAAATCTCTGATTATTCAGAGACTTTGTATTCTAAAAAGACTTGCTGGAAGTAAGTGGGGATGTCACCCAAAAATTATTTTGGATTTTTACAAATTATATATTCGTTCAAATATAGAATATGGGATTCAAATATTTTCAGCTCGTCCCCCATCCTCATTCAAAATCCTTGAATCTTTACAAAATTCTGCTATTCGAATAGCTTTGGGTGTGCATAAGCATACTCCTCTGTCAAAGTTAAGAACACTGTCGGGATTGGTGTCCCTAAGTGAAAGAGCATCTAGTCTAAGGATAAAGTATTTCTCGCAAATCCAGGCTTATGGAGCCAAGCATGCTGTATATGCACATACCTTTGCTGAGAAGTCAGCCTGTCCCAATGCCCATTCATCATGGAATCAGTTTCAACTGGAGGTCCCAAATTGGAATCAACATTCGCTTTATGCATATCCCTTTACTGAGTCCCCCCCATGGGAAATGAGTCCTCCAAGCTGTCAAGTAGAACTTATCTCTATTAGTAAAGATTTGATTCCTAATTATGAGATCCATACTATATTGGCTGAACACATCTCAAAGGCTTACCCCAACTATAGAAAAATTTATACAGATGGATCCGTCCAGAGGGAAAGAGCTGGAGCAGGAGCATGTATCCCATCCCTGAATTTGAATATTTATTCTCCTCTCCCATTGGGATCTTCTATCTTGTCTGTTGAAGTATGTGCCATCCGCCTGGCCTTGGATGCTCTTATAAACTATAACATTGAATCTGAAAATATACTCTGTCTCTCCGACTCTAAATCAACATTACTACTGATCCAAAATATTAATAGAATTGCTAATGACAAAGATTTATATAACATTAGAAGACAGCTTCTTAATCTTAAGATCAAGGAAAATGAAGTTTATTTTCAACATCTTCCTAGTCATAAAGGTATAAAATATAATGATATGGCTGATTCTCTAGCAGCAAAGGCTTCCATGTTATCTCCTAGTCCTTCCTCTGACCTCAATTCACGAGATATAATCAGGCAAAGATCCAAAGTTAATCACAGTACATTAATGTTATCTCCATTTCATACAAGATTAAATACAGTGCTATATTACCGGCTGAAATCAGGTGCCCTACTTCTAAATAGCTTGTTATTTAATTGGAAGCTACATCATTCCCCTTTATGCCGAATCTGCTTTTCAACAGAGGAAACAACCCAGCATATTTTATTTGATTGTCAGGCTCAGAGTGAGGAGACTGTTGCTCTTAAGCGTTTCTGCTCCTTGGCTAAGATTCCAAATACTTATACAGCTATCCTGGATTCTAACCTGCCATGGGAAATTGATCGTAAGATATTTAAGGCAGCAATTGATACTTTAAAGAAGAGAAATATTGTTTAATAAAGATTAAAGCTTGAAGATGTCAATTTTTAAATGGACACGATTTATCCATAGTTTTTGATTGTGCAGAAGAGAGCGGGAATGAGTAGGAAGAGCCGTATTGGTACCGGCCGGCCTAGTGCCTTAAACTGCTGGGGACAGGTAGCTCAGGTACTCGCACTTCCCACAATCAATAACAGTGTATTATTGTTCATAATCGTATATATCCATTGTTTGCAGACTGGAGGAGAATAGCGCTTCCAGTAGCTAGTTTTTTTTTCTGAAGAAGAAGTCAAAGAGGTGAAAGGACTTGTTGTTAGTCCATATACCTCCCTACAATTTTTGGAACTGGAACTGGAACTGGATTCAAATCTGGAAGAATTGGCGATTGTTTGGCCTAATTCAATTTTTGTGGTCAGAAGTATAATTTTAAGATTGTATATTGTGGTTTTCATTTGTCTTTTCATAGTCATTCCATTCAAATTACCCTGGATGTTTTTCATTGTGATAGGTTGTCGTAAAGCTCTGCTGAAAAAGGAAAAATATTTTAATTGCAAAGGATAGGAAAATTTCAGTAGGCTAATCAAATAAAAGTCCTAAACTAACCAGGGAAGTGTTTATTCCACTAAAAAATCACAATTTATCTTTTTTCCCTCTTTAGCCTGCATCCAGTTCCTGATTGCCATTTAAATTTCATTTTGTCTGTTAGTTACTTATTTCTTATCCATATTACTGAAGGGTCATAGCTAAGCACTAGAGAAGTTATTGTTAAATAAAATATGCTTAAGTATATAAAGCTTGTTGCTACTTATTTTTCTCTGGGTATGCAATGTTTGGTGTGGTATAGGGTAAGCCAAAAGAAGAACCTTTAGACCTATAGAAGAAGTTACTGTAAAAAAGGGATTCTTTATAATTTACATATTTATTATAGCTAATAAATTCTACATGCAGCCCTGCTCTACTTTACCCCCATCCCTCCTAATATAGAAATATATTGCTGAAACTACATATTTTCCATTGATCCTTCCAATCTATCCTTCAACCCTAGTACCTATTAATTGAAGCAACTGTGACAAAACAAGAACTAGAAAAACAAGTAACAGGTAGCAGAGTACCCTGGAAATATATAATTTGGGCTATATATTTGCACATTATACAGGTTGGGGGTAATTTTTTTGTTCTTCATATTTTTGACTTACAAATAAAGTGAACATGCCACTTGATGCCTTTTTTTATGTTCTTTAGAAACATAATAATTGCTTCTATTGTAAATGCAAATTTAAGTTCTTTTTGACCAAACCTAAATAATATTGGCCCTGAGAAAACATAGTAAATTATTTTGTCAAAACAATCACATATGCATACTTTAATTTAAAATTCTGCACCAAGGAAGGTGAAAACAGCTTAATTTTGTAAAATGGATTTATCAACTTAATTATGGAAAATCAGTGCTTTTGGACAATGTAACATTAAAAAAAAATAAAAAAATGCATTTATAATGAAATAATAAGTTTGAGACCAATGTTTGAATCCTTGTTTTGTACCCAAAAACTAAAATGTATGGTCATTTTCAAAAGCTCACAAAGTGCTTAATTTGAATTTGCAATAGATGCAATTATTATATTCATAAAGAACATAAAAAAGCATCAAGTAGTATATTCACTTCATTTGTAAGTAAAAAATATAAGCAACAAAAAATTACCAATTCTTAGTATGGAGCTGCATGATCCAAGTCTCCAGGAGCATCTTCTCCCTGCTTCAAGTTTGAATTTTTTGTGTCAAAGTCAGCCTCATACTGCATTCCTGAGTCCAGCAAAAGTTACTGGCAGTCACCCTTCTGGTGGACTAGCCTGTGTCTGTAAATGGGACATTCATCTACCCTCCCTAGTACTCTTCTACTCTGACAATTTTTTTGGCTGTGTGTGTTTGCAGCATTGTATTCATAAACTCTTATCTCCCATATGAAGGATACTTGATCAGATCCTTGACTAAATTTGCAAAGGCCTGTGGTCTTCTAAAGAATCTTGTGAATCATGTACTGTCAAACTCTCTACAGTATATAATAATTGGGGACCTTAATACTGATATTAATTGATATTCTGTGAGAAGTGATTTCCTTTTTGAGTGTCTTCCATTGTAACATGTTGTGCCCAAATCTAACAAATTTTTATATGTTCATCACTCTGAAAGTACAAGTGATATTGACCATATTATTGGCTTGCCTGGTATTATCTCTTCTTCTGCTTCTGTTCATTTTAACAAGCAAGATTCTGATCACATGCCAATTTCAGTGACATTTACAATGGACATTGATCTATCAGAAACAAATTGCTTGCAAGAAAAATTGAAGTAGTTTGAAAAAAGTAACTGGAGCAAAGCAAATATACTGCACTACATCTCTACCTTGACAGCCCTTCTTTCTATATGTGCTATACATGTTCCTTCTTTCTATACCATACATGTTCCATATCATCTTCTTCAGCACTAGATACCTATGAATGGTAAAGCCAATATTGACTGTTATTACAACCAACTTGTGATGTATATGAAAAAGGCAGAAGAAGCTGCCATACCTCAGCAGTGGATTCATAAAAGAATAAAAAAATCTATTTGGTTTAAAGTCAATAAAAATAAAGCAAAACTATGGCTCCAGATATAGAATGAATGTGGCTGGCCAAGTTTTGGGTGTGTGGCTGATCTCAAGTGTAAAACTAAAACCAAATATAAACGTTATCTCAGATAATACTATGACAAGTAATTGCCTTCCATGTTCAGCTTGGTATAAACATTATTCTTTGATTTTTTCAGTGATTAACTATTCAGTGCATTCTGTATATACTTGCCTTCTTGCACCCCTCTTTAGTACAATGCTTTTGCAATGCCATATAGTTTCACTGTTTCAATTCAGAGTTCAAGGTGAATGCATCTATCTCAAAATCAGATATTTATGGACAGAATCAAACAAGTAAGCTTTCTCAGTGATCTTATGGATATTGAATTTTAATCCCAGTGAAGCCAGTAGGATTTTGAAAAATTTGGCAAAAGATTGGTTTTAATTAAAACTTGTCAGACCGGTTTACTCCAATTCCATTGCTGGATAAAAAGATAAATAAGGAATTAATTAGATCTTTGATTAATCAATATTTCTGAACAAAAAAGAGAAAGAAGAGTACATAAAGAGAGAGAGTTTTTAACTTTGGGAACAGTGGAACGCGATAATAGTAGATTACGCGATAATAAGCGAGCAGAAGAGGGAAGTTTTCTTGTCGCAAGGGCTGTTGTACCTGCCGGGATTGGATTCTCCCTTAAACTGCAGGGATCAGGTAGCAAGAAACTATGCTTCCCTTGCTTATTATTTAATTTCCATCGCTCATGATTTAATTTGCATTCAAGATTGCAATCACTGTGAGCTGCATTCAAGTTATTTCACTGTTTTCAAGTTATTTCAAGTTTTCATTAGTTAACATGCACAGAGGTGATAAGGACAATTTGAATTATTCTCTGGTGTTAAATTTTGTTCAGCAAAATGTTGAAAAAGGAATTGATGATGAGATGATTAAGAAGTTTGGTACAGAATTTTTGACATCCATCATATTGTGAATGTGAAGAAGTGGCTTGGTTCCAAGCTGTATCCAGATGCTTTATTTCAGAAGCAAACTGGATTGAAAGTGCCACTAAGTCATTTAGGAGATATACTGGATTTTATCAAGAAGGGCAATACTGATGATTTTGACATCCCGGTATTTTGTATATTAAGCCCTAGTGAAGTCCCATTGATACCAGCTACAGCTTATTCTGCTCTCTTTTTGGGAGTGAACGAGCTGCGTATCCAGCTAAAGACTATTTCTAATCAGTTTGAGGCGTTTTCCAACCGTTTCCTGCCATTACCACAGCCTGGAGCCAGTGCCTCGAAACCTGCCAATAATCACTCTACTATTGTTGTCTCTAAATTGCCACCATCTATTAGAGATCCGACAAGCCGCAAAGACTTTATTGATCAATTAAGTGGTCATGATTCGGTTGCTAGTATTCGACTGGTGGGAGATAAACAGTTCATGAACATTGAAAAATCGGTAGCTTCCGATTTCTGTGAGTCTGTGAAGTCTGTAGTCTCGGGTATTGGTACGAAGATTCTGCAGAAACGTTACCTTGGAATAATAAAAGGAATCCCGCTGTCATTTAATGCTTCCAAATTCAAAATGCACTCAGGAGTCGTTGACGCAAACCGAATTGGTTTGTCCTAAACTGTCAAGCCAGACTTTTCAGATTCGTTTGCAAAACGTGACGCTATCAAGAATGGAGTAAAAATAGGTTACGAGATTTTCAGAATTTATGATTTTGTAAGTGTATCGCAATGTTGCCTTAAGTGCAGGTCTCCTGATCACTTTGTCAACAATTGTACCAGTCAGGTGGAAAAATGTGCGCGCTGCGCCGAAAATCACATTTTTTCGAAAGATGCGCCCTGTAGAAATAGACCTAAATGTGCAAACTGTGGCGATTCTCACACTTCATATAGTCTATTATGTCCAGTGCTCAAGTCTCGTATCGCGACCGCTGTGAAAAAATGATGTCGCAAAAATTCTTGGTTAATTCGTACAATGTAAATGGATCACGTCAAAAAGAGCACATCATTGACAAACTTTCGAGCAACTATGACATCGTTTGTCTTCAAGAGCATCTTTTATCTTCAGATAATACCAACTTGTTGAAATGGAGTGCAAACCATATTACTTTTGTGAGTGCTGCAAGATCTACGTTTGGTAGACCTTCCGGAGGCCTTGCCTGTATACTGAGACGTAGCTCCTTTTCATCCACGACGCCTGTGCTGTTCCATAGTGACGAAAACCTCTTGGCCGTGCGAATTGCCGATTTAATACTTATTAATGTGTACTTTCCTTGTGATTGTAAGTTGGTTCAATCACTGAATTAGTTTGCCAAGACCTGTAGTGTTTTTAAAAAGTGACATAATCCGTATCATCTCTTGGTTATCAATTTGTTGTCGCCAGGGATTTTAATGCTGATTTACTGAATTCAAATATTCGGTCTGATATGGTTTTCGATTCTTTATCTGAGTTTAAGCTAGTAGATAAGAATCGTCTGTTTTCTTACATCCATCATTCTGGGAGCCTTACTAATATTGATCATGTTCTTTGCTCTCCTAATCTATCTGTTTCGACTGTTTCTGTACATGAAATAGAAAGCAATATAGACCACCTACCAATTCCCTTCATGCTTAGTATTTCTCTGTCGCAAGATAGTTCTATTAGACGTGGGAATCGTAGATGGTTTACCAGACGAAATTGGAATAAGGCTAATTGGGCTCTTTATATTTCTACCCTTACAGCTTTTTTGTCTAGGATAAAAGTTCCTTTTCAGCTACTTCAGGTTGGATCTAAATTTGTAAATGATAAGAATTTTCTGAATAAATATTATTTTGATATTATATTATTTTGATATTATGCATGAAGGAAGCTGAGAGTGTGGCTGTTCCCGAAGAACGTGTTAAATCTAATACGCGGAAGCCTGAATGGTAATGGGATCCGGGTCTAAAATCAGTGAAAAATAAAGCCAAATTTTGGCTATGTATTTGGGTTTCTTGCGAACGACCACGTAGCGGTGTAGTATTTCAGCTTAAACAGAAAACTAAATTAGAGTAGAAAAAGTATTTACAGTCTGCAAAATCTAAAATTTGCAAATTCCCGTCAAGTAATATAGATTGGAAAAATCTGGTAAGTATGTGGCCATTATGAGGAAATCCTTAAAAGATTTTTCCAAAATCCTATGTATGTGAAGTTGGCATAATATGTAGACAGCTTTATCCTCAGGTAAGAATAACCTGATTCGAGAGATTTGAGTCTCCTCTTGACAGCAACATCAGCTGAAACTTCTTTGTATATGACTAATTTTCTTTCTTCTCAGTACTTATCCATTAGCTGCAACTACTTTCAATGCAGCAATTGTTATTTCATCTCAGCTTCAAACTAGAAAGAACAAACATTCTTTCTCTCTACAATTATCACACTAAGGACTAATACCTTCATGTCTCAACCAAAAACGGAAAATTAAGCAACTATATTTTCTTTTTAATATACTGTAATTTTTCATATCAAAACCAGGTTTTTTTTCTGAGTAAGAGCTATATTACTACTATTATCCCTCATTTCCTCAAAATGCTTTTGGTAAATCATTCTAACTATCTCTCTAATCTGTTTATATGGTTCTGTAGGAGGTTTAAGGAATAAATTTTGTGCTGCCTTATTGGTATATTTATCTGCTCTTTCATTACCCACCACCCCCACATGGGCTGGACACCACAAAAATTGTATCACTAATCCTTTCTTAACAGTCTTCAGAATAGAGCTATAACACTTATGGTCCTCAGCCTTTGGTTTATTTGGAAAATTCTTTAGGGACTGGAAGGCTGATTTTGGGGCACTGCATATGAGGAATTTATTTTGGTTTCAACCACTTCACTCATTTTTTCAAATACCCATTCTAGTGAACTTTCAATTGCTTTTATTTCTGCCTCAAAAACAGTTGATTCTTTGCTAAGTGGCTTTGTTATCTCTGTATTGAATTCTGGAACCACTGCTGAGCAGCCCACTCCTAAACCATTTATTTTTGACCCATCTGTATATATTTTTACATATTCTTCATACTTGCTATTTAATACTGAGAAGAATTTATATTTCATCAAAAGGGGGTTGTTTCCTGTTTTTCCCATTTAACCAATCTCAACTCAAATCCAAGTGGGAGTTTTTGGTGGTTTTTGTAATGTAGCGTTTGGATAATAAGTACTTTTATACCTTCCTGACTAAGTAGTTCTTGTAATTTTTCAAAAGGATTCAGATGTTTCCTTTTCCTATGGTGATTTCTAGTGTGGCTCAGTCCTGGTTTAATTATCAGTGTCTTAACTGGGTGATTGAGATCTGTTTTCCATAGATGGTTCATGTACACCATAAGCATTTTTTCCCTTTTTGTGTTGAGTTTCTCCACTCCAGACTCGCCCAGGAGAAAAGGGATTGGGGTACTCTGGTGAGCTCAAAATGCTAATCCTAGTGTCGTATTCTGTGTAGAATCAAGTTTTCTGAGAGTGGATTCTGGGGCAGTACTGTATATCAAACTCCCATAATCAATTTTAGGTCTTATGTATTTTATATAAAATTGTCTTTCTGTAACTATGTTGACACCATGCTTCCCACACAAAAGCATCTTTATCAAGTTCAGTTGGTTTGCACAGAATTCTTTTAGATATTTGATGTATTGTCTAAATTGAAGTTTATTATCAATGTGTATTCCAAGGACTTTATGACAATTGATTACTTTCCTCACCAAATAGAGTAAGCTGAGGAAGTCTAATATTTCTCTTCGATGTGAACAACATAACTTTAGCTTTAAATGGTTTAAAATCAAGATGTATTCCTAGTGACCATTAGCTTACTCTATTTGATCCAATGTTTCTTGGACCACTTTTTCTGCTTCTTCTACTGTGTTTTGGACTGTCCAAGTATTATTATCATCTGCAAAGATTCCTCCTTTGCAGTTATTGTCTTCTAGAAGGATATCAAATTCTCCAACGTCATAATAGTCTGGCCCAAGAACACTACCTTGTGGAACACCTCTTTCTACTCCTATTTCTTCTGATCTTTCTTGTCCTACAGTCACAGTTATTTTCCTATCTGACAGGTAACTCAGTGTAAATTTCATCAAATTTCCATTAATTTTTGCTTTAGACAAACCTTCTAGTATCTGTCTGTGAACCAAATTATCAAAAGCTCCTTTAACATACAAGAACATTGCAACCATTACTTTACCATTATCAAGTGTATGAATGATGTGTCTGCATTCTGATCAGGTTATCTACTGTATTTCTCTCCCTGCGAAAACCTGTCTGAATATCCAGCTGCAGGTTAGCTTCCTCTGTTGCAAATCTCAGCCTTTCCTTTACTAGTCTTTCGTATATCTTACCTCCAACTGGAAGGAGAGTTATAAAATGATGATTTTCTAGTTTGTTTGGCTTTGGGATCATAATGGCTGTGCCATTCTTTTAAATTGTAGGGAAATTGCCCTCCTGCCACAACTTGTTGATAAGTTGTAGCAAAATAACCTTCCTTTTATCAGACAACCTTTAAAAGAAAACCAGATGTGTTGTCACAGCCTGTTGAAGTTTCTGGTAGTTTCTTTTGGACAAATCCAAATCTTGCTTTTGAGAAGGGTTTATTGTAATTTGATTGTGATTGTTCTATAGAAAGTTTTCTTGCTTAAATGAAAGTTTTTGATTATAGGCTGGTTCCTTCAAATGGATCTTTATTATCTATGGTCTGGTGGAGATGACTTGCCCCTGCTTCAGATTTCATTTTGTTATCAGTATTCACTTGTCCTTGATAGGTTGTTGGCCCTTATGGATAGTGTTACAATTCTCTCCTATTCATCTTTCTAATGAAGCCGTACACTTTTTCAAATTGATCTCTGAAGGTGAGATTCTCAACAAATTGTTTCCAAGATTCTTCTTTAGCTTCTTTTATCGTTTTTCTAAATTCTGCCTGGGCCTGTATTTTCCTTCTACAATTTTCTATTGTCAGAATCTTGTTGTATTTGTTAGAAGCTTGGTTGAGTTTCTTTTTAATTAAGGGACGCAGTTCATTCCACCATAGTGGTTCATTTCTAGTCTTGTTGCCCAGTGTTTTGATAGGGATAGTCTTCTTAGCCACTTCCAGCAGCATATCCTGTAATCTCTCAATTTTCTTCTCTATAGTCATTACTGCTGCCAGTTCTTCTTCAAGACTTATCTTTGTAAGTTCTTCCTGGAAGTAATCCCAGTTAACTTTCTTCAATTTAAAGGTAGGGTGTGTTAATGGGGTTTGATTTCTAGGTATAGATTCTTTATATTCAATTATCACTGGCTCATGATCACTGGTTAGTGTTGGTTCAGGAGTTAAGCTAATATTTAGTTGATTGATTATTGCTACTGCTGAGAATGCCAGATCAATGGTAAAGTATACTCCTGTCATTGGATTTCTTCTAGTTTGGAGTCCAAGTGGGGTCACTAGGCAAATATCATCATTTTTATCAAGAGCACTTAGGATACCTATACAATTACGATTATGAGATCCACATAAATACCAGGCATCTGGATGGGCATTAAAGTCACCAGTAATTATAAAAGGCTCTTTGTCTTTAATCACTTTTTTCACTTTATTAAATATGTCCTCTGTTTGTGGTTCATTTCCATCAGGGTTATATACATGGACAATAAGTATTGTATCTTTCTTACCCAGGAATACTCGACAAGCTACCATCTCAATTTTAGAACTTGTAAATTCTTCAATATCTAGTTTTCAAAACATTAATGACTGTTTAATACAAATCAATATTCCTGCTCTTGACTGGTCTGCTCTATCTTTTCTTATAACTTCATAGTTTCTAAGTCTCCGTGAATCCTGGGGTTGTAGCCATGTTTCTTGGAAGCACCCAATATCAATTTTGTCTTTTTCTTAATAGCCATCTAATAAATCCTTTTTCTCTTTCAAAATAGATCGGATGGTAAAAGACAGCACCTTCAATCTGATTTATTTGCTAGATTCCAAACTTCTTCAACATTGATTTCAATTTTGAACTGCCTTTCATTTCTAATTTTGAACTATCTTTCATTTCTAATTCCTTGATTTCTATCACTTCTGGCACTTTAGATACAAATAACACTATCTGTTGAAGGGTCATTTTGGCACTTTAGATACAAATAACACTAGCTGTTGAAGGGTCCTTTTAGGTTCAAGGAAGGATTGCTCTTTCAAAGCCTTCTTATTCAGTGCTTCTGCATAACTCTGGTATGCCCTAGCTTCTTTTTTCAATGGGCAACTGAAATTTTTATGATTTCACGCTTTTATTGGCGGGCTGGGCAGCTACCAGCTGTTGTTGAATGGTTTTCGTCACAGTTAGCACAGACATACTTTTTGTATTTTCCAGACTCTTTTGTTTCTAGTTTTAAGGGACACTCTTTAGAAGCATGTTTGTTTACGCACCTCAAGCATACTGCATATGGTGACCTACATTTTTCTTGAGTATGACCATACTTTTGACACTTGAAGCATTGTATCATTGGTTGGTTGTACCTCTCAATATTCCTTCTTCTTCCATAAAGCCAAATACTCTGGGGAAGAGAGTTGCTCTCAAATGCAATAGAAATGCTCAGACTGTCTTCTAATTTTTTGGTCTCTCGATTGTATCTTTTCAACCGCTTTAGTTCCTTAATCTCAATATTAGTTTCTGCCCTGAGGTCTGTCAGCAGTTCTTCCTTTGTATAATCTAGTGCTGTTTGCTTGATTACACAATAGCTAACCTGTCTTTTCTCCTCAGTTGCTATTGTCAATCAGTTGAACATTGTCAAACTTCGTTATTTTCATTAAAGTATCCAATGCAGTTTGAATTGAACATATACATATAGCCTATTACTATCATAGTTTCAGTAAAAGTTAAACTTTTCAGTTTGAAGAATTTTCTTTAGTTTTAGAGGGATTGCTCTGTCTGATGGAAGTTTTTCCTGTGAAGTGAAAACCACTGTTAGATTAGCCACTGATTCACTGCTTATAAAATCACTAGTTGCCTCTATTCTATTATTCCTTTTACTGAATTTCTCTAAAAATCTTTCCACTATAGGAGGTTTTATAGTTTTAGAGGTTTCTTGCTCAAGGGGTGAGCCACTTCTCCTACCATTTCTTTTTAGTACATCACTATTCCCTTCAGGCTACTTAGGATTTACAACATTTGTGATGTTCTCCTCTTCTTCTAGGGGGAGGGGAGGATAATCAACTCATAACCCTAAAAATCTGTTATGGACACGTACTTATGTACAAATTGTGAATTCTGGGTTTGGGGGGCATGATATAAATTACCTTGATGACTTGTATATGGCAGAGGTGCATAGTAAAGTGTGGGGCCCCTTGTGTTGACTGAGGATATTGTAAGTGAAAATTTTTTAGGTGGGTGATAGGGCTGTCCAGAGTATACTGGAAGTGACTGGGTGTGAGGTAGTGAATATGCTATGTGTGGAGGTGAGAATGATGTTAGTGGAGATGAGAATCCTATTTGTGCTGGTGTTGACCCTTTCGGTTAAATGGTCTGTCTGTTGTGGATGGCTAGTACCCACTGTGCCCCCGGGGGAACCCCCATTAAAGGGTGGGAATTCATTAATGAATCCTAATCCAATTATTCTTAATGCTTCTACCCAAATTAAAAAATTATAATACCGATAAATCTGAAAAATAAACCTTGGCAAAAATGTATTTTTCAATTTTCCCACGTTTGTGCTTTTTTGTCCGTATCCCTTCAGTTAAGAATGATTTATTTTTTATCAAAGGTCTTAGAAAACCAAAAGACAATAAAATCCTGCTCCACTAAGTCTATTATATCATCAATCTGTTAAAATCACAGGATTGTGTTACAAGTGTTTTGATGCACATACCTTTTCCGAAGTCATGATAACAACGAAAATGGAGACAATTCTTTTGTCATATGTTCTATAGGTCCCTCAATATATGGTGAAATTCTTAGGCATTCTAGGAAATAAAATTTTGTTCTATTCATCCGAAAAAATTACAAAAACCATCATTGTCCCCTCCCCTACAGTATATTCTTACTAATTTTTTTTTTATATCTTAAGAAACAGAGACTACTGTTGTTTCACAGTATGTATAGATCCTGATGGAAAACCTAGCCCCTCATTTCACAGTAAAAAAAAATAATCGAAGTATCAAATATCAAACTACATCTGATACAATTGCTTTACTGAAAATTTTCATTACAAAAGTGCCAAAAAAAGGTCTGAAGATTGTATTAACATTGTCTATTGCAAATGAATATATTTTTATTTAAATCCGTATTTTCTTTAAATTATTTGAGATGCCACCCATGGGTATAGTGTCAACACAAATGATATATCTCAAATTAGCCAGTGAAAACCAACAGAAAATATAAATTTTATTTTGCTATTATTGTAAAATTAGAATGTCAAAAAGCTAAGCATTCAAAAAGCTTGTTTGTTTCTTTTAAGTAAAACAAACCCTGCTGGAGCTTTGCTGATATCTGACTTGCAATGAATGTGTCTAATTAAAATATATTGTCTATGGAAAAATAGTGAAGATTACAGTAAATATGACTTATCTTCCTTTTATTAAAATCTTTTTAATTTTTTAAAATAGTTATTTTTCTCTTGGAGTGTGTGTTTTTTAGTATCTACACAGTATTTATCATCATTAATTTTTAAAAGCATTTAGACAAGACAAAAACTTGACTTAACAGTTTTGCTTAGGAAGAAAAGAGAACAACATTGACTTCCCCTCTTCTACGGGATCCACAAGACCAGACCAGTGTCCATCCTTCTCAAGTGTCTTCTTTGCTGCTTCCTGTCAGGTGTGTTTCTGTTATTCTTTCAATTGTCCCTTTCTATCTTTTTAATTTTTTATCATACTATACAAAAAGTACAGATATATACCTGCACGAGGAGGGAGACAAGGTCACTATAGATGAGTCAAAAGCTTGCAAACATGATTAGATTTAATTAATTTTTCAGGCCATGCTGACTTTCCATGTAACACAAATGTATATTTTTGTGTTATTGTAGAGTGTATAGATTTTAAAGTCAATACTTCTTGAAAAAACGCTTTTCCCCCTTTTATCAACTTTTTTGGCAATAAACCTTTTCTCATTGTCTGAAAATATGCTGGCTCTTCACCAGGGAGTTGTCCTTTCTATTTACACTTAGTAGGGGAAACTAGTCCTCACTCGGACATGTCCATGTTAGGACAATTTCAGTTTTGAGAAATTAGTGAAGGCTGGGTTGGCAGTGGCAATACTGTCCAACTAGCAGTTGTATGTCTTGTTTGAAGACACCATTGTTTCAGCCACTGTTTACTTCATGCTCCTGACGTACTAAAAGTTTGATTCTTCAGCCCAAAAATTTGGTTTTTCAGAAGTGTAATATTTTTTCTGAGGTCATTCAGTATTCGTTTAAGTTAAGTTTTAATAAATTTTTATTATCTATATATCAAGTAATGTTTTTACTCAACAACTTTTGTATTACTTTGTTGAAACTGGTAATTTATTAGAGATTAGAGGCATTATCATAAGCGTACGTTTGGACAGTCCACTTTGGAACACTGCATTGTTTTGTTGGGTTTTATATGGTCTATCTAATGTTGTCATTTCTTTCAGGTTCTATAGATTACTTTTATTGAGAATTCTTATGATTTTACTCTTATACTTATGATTTTACTTCCATTATCTTATGATTTTACTCTTTATGGAAAAAAGTCGTAGAACCCTAGATGACCCAACCTTATTACTATTTGACAATTGTGAGAGTGAATTGTGTGCTGATATTATTAATCTAACAAAGGCTAGTGGTGTCCATATATTGAAAATTTCCACCGAACTTCACCAATAAACTTCAACCATTAGATGTGACACTTTATAAATTTCTCCAGACATTCTATGATGCCGCAGTGGATCCAAGGATGAGTCTGAACCCTTGATAAAACTGTCAATATTTATAATATTGCTACTTGCACTGGATCTGCCAATACTCGAGGCATGACTCATACTAACATATTATCAGCTTTTTTATCAACTAGCATTTTTCTTTTTGACTGTCATATTTTTACTGATGAAAACTTCTTGCCTTCATCTGTGATGGATCATCCTGCACCTGACCGTTCTTCAACCAATAATGACACAATTTTGTCTTCAACTTCAGTATAGTTTTCAGACCATGCTTCTACTGGATATGTCATTGCTCCACCCGTAACATCTTGCCGCGATACCATTGTTTCAGGAAGTAACTCGAGCATTCCTTTAATTTCTCATATAACTCCAGTTAAAGAAGTTACCAGTTGTACAAGTGATAACACCTATCACAGTCCTGAAGAGGTATTTGATTATCCAAAGGCAGGACCACTCCCAAAGGGCAAGAAAAGAGTTGCAGCCTCATAGCTACAGACAACCCTTAAAAAATGAGATTGGAAGAAAATGCAAGAAAGAGACTATTAAAGAGGGTTAAGAAGATTGGGACAAAACACGCTGAGCCCTCAAAAAAGGTAAAACGAATCTTTTATCATTTCAAAAACGTAAGAGTGAAGGCAAGGAAGACTGACGATCCATTGGCTGATAAAATAAATGATTCACAGGGTTTTTCTTATCCTGACTTGGATGAAAGTTGTCAATCTCTCTCTGATTATTCAACAAATGACCAGACTCTCCAATCTGGGACTTTCATCCTCCACAAATTCAATGTAAAAAACTCCATCTTGTTTTACATTGGTAACATAATTGAAAAACTAAGTGGTAAAGAGGATGGTGACTGCAAAGTTTCTTACTTTAGAAAATCTAAAAAATATGTTGGAAAATTTATCTATCCTTCTGCGCCTGATATGAATATGGTGATACATAACGAAATAGCCTAGTTGCTCTTCTTCCTTCTCCAACTGTTACCAAGGGAACAACCTCCAGTTAAAAAAAACTTTTGAATTTTAATGTCTTGGTAAAAGGTGACATTTGTTGAGGGCCAAACAACTTCTCATTATCTATGTATTTAGACTTGTTATAATTTATTCAATGTCCCAACCTAGGCCAAGGAGTGTCCCAACCTGTGCTTATGGCCTACCCAAGCTGGGAGATGTCGAAAAATGTTGTTTTTATTTTAAAAAAGCTGATTCACTGACAATAAACTTCTCGTTCTGAAGAATGAACGAGTATGCCAGTACAATTATGTTAAGCTAAAGATATTAAGAAAAGGTTGATTAATCGTGAAGTAATGGACTTTTGAAATTTGGTATCCCAACGTGGGCTGGTTTCCTCTAATAATTGAAAAAAATTATGGTCGCTCAAAATATTAAAAATCTCACCTATTCTATGAAATCAAACAAGACATGAATAAAAAAAACCATCCTAGTATATCCATTAAATGTAAGATAGAATTGAACAAAGCTTCAGTTATGAATCTGTTTTCTTTAAACAGACAGCAGGGACAAGTCTCCAAGCTTTGACAAATTCAATCTTGCTTTTGGGGTAATGAATCCCAATGTAGGGAAAAACTTGCAAATGAGCTTCCAGTATGAATAAGTCATTTATAAAATATATAATAAAAAAATGGGCATAAATATTCCTGTAGAAATTAAACAAGACATATAAATAAAGAAAAATACCCCTTTACACCCAGCTTTACATATAATATAGTAATGAACAAAGCTTCAATTCTGCATGAATTTTCTTCCAACAAGATTAGAAATTGGGTCATGTCATGCAGATATATTAAGTTCTTGGTACAAATACTGCTATTCAGGAGAAACTAATTGCTCATGTAAATATCGAATTCCTGATTTCTTTAAAGTGGTGAAAACGAAAGTCCATGGGCCAATTAATTGTCAGATATTACACAGGTACATTTTTGAAAGGTGGGATGTACTTGATTATGTTTAATATCGGCCATATTCAAGATTGTATTTGAACATCATAAGAACAATCTACCACAGAAACAACAGTACTCAGAAGGTTGCTAGATTGATTGATCAAGGCATGTGACTAACCAAACAGACCTCCAGAGTATTGCAACTGGAGAGTATATCACAAGCGAAATTTGGGTCTTTACTAGAAAGCCCTTCAAGAGTGACTTACATAATCTCCTAATAAATATTACAAATTTGGTCAAAATTTAAAAGTCCTAGAAGAAAGAGAAGGTTTTTCATTTCTAAAGGAAACCCTATTTGGATTCTTTTTTTTTCCAATTAAGAACAGAGGCAGTACCATTGTATGAGCAACAATCTGCTACTTACATACCCAGGGGAAAAAGCCAAGCCTTACATACCCAGGAAATATTAGTATCACGATAAGGGAAAAAAGTACATTTTAAATATTCTCACCTTTTTGACATTAATAAAAAAATAATCTTCAAAATTCAAGGAATCAGTATATGTGTATTAAACTGGCAGTCCACGGTCATCTTTTTTTTTTTGGTAAAGTGCAAATAGTCTTCTGATTTTCAGAAGACATGCGATTTGTCAACACTATACGTGTTAATTTTGCTTGTTTTGAGTTATTTACTCAAAATGAGTTATTTATTGCAATTTCCGTTCGTTTTGAGATTAATTTATTTATCGGCGGTGATTTGTGGTAGTTTTACGCTTGGAAGATTATTTGACTTCATTTCTGGTCATCTTTGGTTTAATGGAGTTCTTTACTTTTCTTTGGAAAACTTGTTATGTAGAAATTCGTTTTTTAAATTAATTGCTTTAACAATTCTAAAACTTTCAAGACTTTCAGGTATGAATATCAGCATATACTATGCTGTCAACCCCCTATTCATTTGTTCAGTTCCAGCAACCTTGGTAGTGATGGTTATTTATTTCCCATTTCTTTGATATTTTGAAAAATCTAAACACATATCTGGAAATACAGGTTATTTTCAGTTAAGTGCAAACGGCGTTCTGGTCTTTTGGAGACACAAGTGTTGTTAGCCCCGCTCCTCTTTGGGGTAGTTTATGGACGTTTTGAGTTTGACTTGTTATTAATTTTAATTTCTGTTTGTTTTTGGTTTCATTTATTTATTGATGCGACTTATGGTAGTTTCACGCTTGAAAAATTTATTTGACTTTATTTTTGCTCACATTTGGTTTAGCATAGTACTTTACTTTTCTTTGAAAAACTTCTTTTGTCGAAGAAGTTTTTTTTCAAACTAGTTACCCCAAAGGAACATGTCAAATAATTCAGTGAATCAGACCCAGGAACAGTGACGGAGCCTAGTTTAAAATTTATGTTCACAGCACAAGTTTTTGGTATAAGTGACATCATTATTTTGCCTCAATGAATGGAAAGATCTGAAATTAATAGATCCAAGCATAAAACCATTTTCTCCTTTTTTGTGAAAATTATATATGTATACTTATTGCACAATTGTTGGTTTCAGGATGAACATAAATCTGAACTCTGATAGTGCATTTTATCTGGGTTTACTATAATAAACTCAGTCTTTGAATGTTCAATGGCCATGGCAATATTAGATGCACAAATCGGTATTTAGAATTCGTGAGTCTCAAGTTGATTTAGCTCTTTAATATGACCCAAGCACCTGAAAATACAACAATATAAGCACAAAGGAAAAGCAACACAAAACTAATAAGCAAGCGAGCTCAGCGGGATACTACATCTTCCTTCTTCCGAGCATGCTGTTGTCTCTATAACTTTAACCTGGTTGGTTGGATTATTGTTCTACCCAATCTTGTTTCTTCACTCCGCCTCTGTCCGGGACTGGTCTCGTTTGTTGTTGTGTTATAGCGCTAGTAGGGGGAGGGGCACTATTTCCATTACGTTCGACGGGGGCTTCCAGGGTAGGTGAGACTGGATGCTCAATAGGGCTGACTTCGTGTACCACCTCAGACGGTTGAGTGGCTTCTGCATTTTGGTAGTTTTGTTCTGAGTGCATTGTTTCGTCTTATTTCCAGTGGGAGAGTCCAACTCTGTTGCGTTGGAGCGTCAATCCGTCGTAAGTAGCAAATGTGTAAGATTGTGGCTGTGAGCAAACTTCGACAATAATTCCTCTCTTCCAAGGACAGCTGGGTGTCACTTGGACACTCACTCTTGACTCTACCTAAGTTTTGGGCAGGGATTTAGCGGTCCCGTCGTAGTACTCCTCCTGTCGCACTCTAGATTTCTCTGTGTGTGTCTGGATGCTTGTTTGAGGTAGGATGCTCTTCTCTAGATGCTTTTGCCTGACAGGGAGGACTGATCGCAGCTGCCAGCTCATGAGCAGCTGGGCTGGTGCTGCCATACTATTAACGGGCGTGTTCAAGATTCTCTTGCAGGTATGCACGCATTTCTCGACGAGCCCATTTGCCGTGGGTGATAATGCCTAGACGTTTGATACCCCAGTTTTTCATGAATAGCCTGAATTCGCAGGAACTCAACTGCGGCCCGTTATCAGAAGTGAGAATGGCTGATATTCCATGACGAGAAAAGTGTCTTTGAGTTTCGCAACCAATTGAGAAGTGGTGGTGGAGGTTAGGTTGTCCATCTCAAAATAGCGACTGTAACAGTCGACCGTTATTGCATACTACTTCTCATGCCACTCGAACAAATCACATCCCACGTGCTTCCATGGTAGTGATGGGGTTGGCATGGGAATCATTGGCTCTTTTTGGTTGTTCGACATCGTGTGAGTGTAGGCATCGCACCTTCGGATGAACGTTTCAATGTCTTTTCCGATACTTGGCCAGTAAAGGATCATTTGGGCTCTTTGCTTGGTATTTTCTGTGTCCAAATGAGTGGAACGTAGTCCCTTTAAGACGTCGTCTCGTAGACTGGTAGGAATGAAGATTCTTGAACCTTTGAACATCAGGTCACCGTGCGTTGAGAAATCTTGGCGAATTCGCAAGTACTGGACTATGGTGTTCGGGCATCGTCTTTTGCTGTCGGGTTATCCCTCCAAGATGACAGGCTTCAGCGCTTTGAGTTCGTGATCTGCCAAGGTCCCCTGTTTGATTTCCTCGAGTCTGCTGTCCGTGGCGGGTATGGATTTTACAAGCGAAGGTACGAAAATTTCGATCTCTTCGTCTAATTCTTCGTCAATATCTGGAAGATATAGTTTTGCGAGCGCATCTGCGACAAGGATTTCCGTACCGGCTCGGTACTTGAAAGTCAAGTCATATGGCTGTATGCACATCGTCAGGCGTTGAATCCTTGGTGGCGCTGTATGGAGGGGTTTGATTAGTATGGGTTCGAGTGGTCGATGATCCGTGATGACCTGTCCTTACCTTCCGTATAGGTAGTGGTGGTAATGACGGCAGCCATAGACTATGGCAGAGTTCCTTCTCTAGCTGGGAGTAGTTCTGTTCGGATTTACTCAGCGATCTTGATATGTAAGTGAAGACTTTGCCATTCATGGATATTCCGGCTCCTAGTCCATGTTTCGAGGCGTCAACTTCAAGCTCAAGGGTTGGGCTGGAGCTGTCGAAGAAAGCCAGATTGGTTACTATGGACTATTTGAACTGGTTGAGACATGTGGTGTGGAACTCTTTCCATTCGAGATCGTTAGCTTTAATCAGATCCCCTAATGGTCGGTTCTGTATTGCCAGGTTCGGGATATACCTCGAGAGAAAGTTTAGCATTCCAAGGAGAGTCTGCAGTTCGTGCTTCGATTTTGGGGTAGTCATCTCGTTGATAGAGTGTAGTTTCTCAGAGTCTGGTTTGGTGTCAGCATTGGCAATGATGTGACCAAAGTAGCAGACTGACTGAACTGAGATCTGGCACTTTGATCTGTTGCATTTCACCCCCTTCCTTTTAGCTCTTTCAACCACGTCTGCAAGTCTTCTTTCGTGCTCTTCTCGGGTGGCCCCGTAGATAAGTAGGCCATTGACGAGTATTTTAAAACCTTTCAGATCTTAAAATATCTCTTCCATCTTGCGCTAGAACTCGTCCTGGGTTGATATCAGCCCAAAGGGATATCTCTTCCAACTGTATCTGCCGTAAATTATATTAAATGTCGTGATGTCTGAAGCTGCTTTGAGAGCACATGCGATCAATACTCCGAGGTGGCATCAAGCTTTAAGGAATATTTTGCACCGCTCAGATCAGCAATGGCGTCTTCGAAATTCGGGATTGGGTAATGAGGGCGCTTGATGATTTTGTTGAGGTCTACTGGATCGATACAAAGTTTACGCCGCCACCCTTCTTTTCAACTAGCACTATCGAGTTGACTCATTCCGTAGGCTCTTCCACCTTTTCTATTACCCCAAGCTCTCCAGTCTGTCCAGCTCTTGTTTCAATTTCTCACGCATTTCGATAGGCACTTTTCCGGCAGGATATGCTGTCGGCACAAATCCTTCCTTGAGGTGAATCTTGCACTCGCCTTGTATTTTCCCAATGCAAGAGAACAAGGCTTCGTACCGTTCAAGGAGTGGCTCCAGATCTGACGTCGACTTGCTGTCATCTGAGGCATCTATATTAAGGACAAGTTTCACCAGATTCATATTTTTGCTAGACTTGAATCCGAGGATAGGAACAGAAGTTCCGCCGACTATGAAACACCTATATTTCTGTTCAGAGTTTCCATTATAGCTTCATGACAGGTGGCAGGTTCCAGTTGTTGAGATCGTTGAGCCACAGTAGCTGGTTAGTTTTTGCTTTGTTGGCTGTATGAGCGGTTTCGAGCAAGGAGATCGATGTAGTGTTGTGGTATGATGTTTGCCTGAGCCCCAGTATCGATTTTAAAGCTTACAGTAGTCTGATTGTTGATCTTCAGTGGAACAAACGCCACATCCTTACTCCCATCTTGCTATATGACGCATAGCAGTATTTCATCCTTTTCAACAGTTTCTGTTATTCGGCTCAGTTCGTCGTTTTCGATGGCATTCACAAATTTGCTGCAGCATACTTTTGCGAAGTGGTTTATCTTTTTGCAGTTTGAGTATGTTTTCCTTTTGGCAGGACAGCTGTGTTCGGGGCAATAGATTCCTCCAGAGAAGTAGCTCTCTGTGCCTTTTGATCTTGATCTCACGTCTGCTGGTTTCGGTTGTTTCTGGTATACTAAATCCACTTCCTGTTTGATTGGAGGATGGTGGGAATTGTTGTCGAATGACTTCAGCTGTGGTTGGGTCGTTTCATAGATCCTACAAACTTCTACTCTTCTGTCAAGTGTTAGGCTGCTGCCTTCAGCTAAGAGTTTCTCTCGCATTCTTGGATGTCTGATTCAACAGACGATTTTGTCTCTGGTCATATCTTTTGGATCATGGTATTCGAATGGCTTGACTAACGACTTCAATTCTGTGATGTATTTCTCAAGTGTATTTCCATCACGCTGGTCATATTTCTTAAAGATATATCTGGCAAACACTTTATTCTTCCTTGGAGCAGCATAGTCACGGAATTTCAGAAGGTAAGGCTCGATTTTATTTGTATCATCTGCTTCAATGTCGAAAGTTTTGAAAATGTGTCTTCCTTTTTCGCCAATCCATATAAGTAGATAGGCACACTTAATCTTCTCCGATTTACCAGAGAGAGGGCAATTTGTATCGATTTTATATTTATAGCATCATTTTCTAATTTTAGATCACCTAGATTAGTTAATCATTTAGATTGTAAATCAAGATTACAATCATCATCCAGTTATATGCTTTTGTCGATTGTGTACATCTGATATTTACTTCCCAAGCTTCCAAACTCATTCATATAGTATACGTAGTTTTTTTTAAGCGAATATCAAGTTCTTTCTGTACTTGATTCATCATTTGTTTTCAAATAAATTGGCTGATTTTTTGCTTTTTTCAAGTCAGATACATGGTTTTTTCTGATTCTATCAATTTCTTTCGGATTATAACACTTGAAGAATGCAAAATAGTTGCAGTTTAATAGTGTAATTTTAGGTGTATCAAAGTAGCTATGAGAAATATAGATTATTGATGTATTTCGTTTTCTACCTCTCATGAATAAATCTATATTAAAAATAAAAAATCAACGGTGCAACAACACAAACACAGATGCACATCCAAACCATGAAAATAAAAGACAGAGGGAGAAAGTAAAACTGTTTTCTACTTTAGTAAAATAGATCAGCATTTGAACAAGGCCTTAACCTTGCTCATATACCCAATTACATAGATCAAACAGCATAACCAAACACAATCAACCGCAAAGAATAAAACATGGGCAGGCAGTCGTAAATATGTCGTCATATACCGAATATTAAAAACAATAGATAAGACAAATAACTAAGAAAGCGACCACCCACCACAAGGGCTCATCAGGAGAATACACAATTGCCTATAGGGTTTGGAGATTTTAAATTTCCTACCCAGGCAAGTGGCGTGCCTACCATATATTACCTATAGTATCCCCGTGCTAGGTATCACCCCCAAATATATGTCTATGAAAAAAACAAATGTAAAACAACCAAATAACTCCAGAACTAGCTTATCATACCTTATCATAGAGTTTTTTTTATCCTATTCTTATACAAAACCGTTAAATGTAACTAAATTTTGACAATTAATACCTATGTTATCTACATCAGTGACATCGCTATTATCAATACTCACAAGCAAAGGATTCATGTCAGTTTTTTTCTTCCAAGACATTTATGTCAAGTATTAAATATTTATATTCATCTTCTTTAAGATTTTTAGCATGCAGATGAATTTTTTGAAAGTGTAAGTAATCACAAATCAAGTTGAAGGGTAAATTTGTTTTACAACATCGAGTTTCCACAAATCAATAGTTGAAAAGACCATTAAGGTTATAGCAGATATTTATTTATAAAATAATTCTTATTTTCTCCACATTAATAATACTTAAATAAGTGCTTTTCCATCCATTTACTTAGTAAAAAATTTTGTCATATAAAATTCAACTACGAGGTCTATAGCTTAACTTTAATTATTAAGCTTGAAGTTAATACCTAACTAGCTTAACTATAATACCTTAATTAGCTTAATAATACTTTTAGTAGCTTATAGATTCATGGATTTTATAGTACAGAAAATGTCTGTTCTGGACCATGTTACTCATCCATTCAATTTACAATCCATATTACATAATTTTAATATTATATATTGCACATTTTAAACATTTTCCTTCCCAACATTCAAAACGAAATAAGTCCTTGGAAATCAAATCTGGTCTCATTTTTATTCTTTTTCACAATGTAAACACGGGTTCTAGACCCAGCCTAGATCACCCCATCAATTTACCCCCTTTTTAATTAAATTCACACCATTTTAAATGAAGATTTCTGATACTTCTATAATTGCTCATCCTGAGCTTTAAGATCGTACCAGGTATTGTCAAATAAGAAATTGATGAATCTGTGAAAAAATGGTTTCATTATATTCCATTTTTCCTATACTACCAATAAAATGTAATAATTTAATCTTTAGCGGATAGTTTGATATTAATATCTAAATAATTTAGTTTGTCTTTATTTTTTCTTTCAATAACCTTTAAAGTCAAACCTTTATCTAACTTTGTAATTTCTTTTCAAGATCAGCTGCTTTAGAATCAAAGCGTATAGGTGCAAATAGATTAACCAGTTCTCCTTTAAAATCAATAGTAATAAAGAGTTTATTTCCATATTTAGTTGTAACACATGTCATTGCTGTAATTGCTTATGCTATTACAATGTCTAAATCTTCTTTCCTAATTGTTCAATTATATTTTTTTACCATTTTCATTTCGCTTTAAAGTTTCTCCATTTATTAGGTGATCATTTTATTAGATAGATTTTCTAAACCATAATTTTTTATTACCATCCTATTAGTATATATCTCTAGACAAGTCTCCTTAGCGCAACTTGCTAACACGCTTGACCAGGATCCTGAATGTAACGGGTTCAAGCGTAGTAGCTTGAAATTTTTAAGTGATATAATATGTAAAATTAAACGCAAAAAATTGTATAAAATAACCTTGGCTTTCTTTTCAAGAATCTATCACTAAGTGAAAGATTTCTGGGAAGAAATCCGAACACACCTTAGAAATCTGTACACAATCGTGTCTAATTTGTTTATCAGAGCTCTAACCCAGAAGCTGGTTTAACATGTATTCATTTGAAAAGAATTTTCAGCTGTTTAATAAGAACCTTCAGGTAATGACACACTATTTAGTTCGATGGTATATGAGTAACATGTCGCGTAAATAGCTTTAGAAAAAAGATTGTTAGTATTTAAAAGCTTTGGAGAATTAAGTTAAGAGATAAGAAATTTTATTGATGTCTTGAACTTTACAGACCTTTTTTGCAGAGGACCACGCTACATACGCCATCTTTGCTCGAACTGTTAAAAGAAACTAGCCTTTATTTATTTTCCCATCACCTTTTTTTTTTTGTTTGGTCAGGATCATGTTATTTTTTCAATATCTATATCTAACTAATTATTTTTGAATGAGGATTCTTAATATACATAATTCATCAAGTTTAACTAAGCCCATCAAATATTACGAGAAAATTATTAATTACTGGAATCGAACCTATGATATCACTGTGTTTGTTCCCTTGACAAATTTCTACTTAGTTCCGGGGACAATATTACTTGTAAGGCTAATTTTAATACATAGGGGCTATTAGCTTTATTTTATGATTTTTCTACCAATTTTGTGTGTACCTGGAAATTCTAAACCTCAACCTTTCGGTAAAGTCGCCGGTAATGTTAAATCTTCACCTTTAGCGTTTGAAGAATCACTAATTCATCATTAATTTTATTTTCAGCATATGCAACTAATGCAGCAGCACCACTTGTAAGAGTAGCTTTACCTAGTGCAGCTTCTAATGGTATTAAAAATGGAAGTACAGCAAAATTTGAATTAGTTGATGATACAAAATAATTAAATGGGCATCTTTATTCTTAATTTTTCCTTGCTCAATTTGTTTTCTCTTAAGAAATAATTTAGTAGGTTCTTTACCAACAATAAGAATATTGTCTATACGAATTTTGAATTTTCTTTTTTCTAAAAAAAATGATAAATTTTTACTGTTTGAAGAGGGGATAAATGAATTGTGTATTCAATAAAGTCGGTTTTTTTATTGATTTCAAATTTGTCTAGAAGAGATAAGAACGATAATCTTGGATGATTTTGAAGTAGTTGTTAGAAGGATAGATCGATATCGCATCCTTTATTTTCATTTTTATATTTTTCAATCTTAGTCACCTGTCTTTTACGAGGTAATAGTCTAACAGGTTCTCGTTTATTCACTTTTTTATGCGTTATTCGCAATTTAAAATTCCGTTTTGAATCGGAACAGACTTTAATTTTTTGTTTTTGAAATTCTGATAAATAAATTGTATTTTCTTCCACTTATTAGAGAATTCTTTCTATAGATCGAAAACCAAGGTAAAGATTTTCGCAATACTCTTTTCAAAAAACTTCATAGGCTTGATTTTTACTTCAATCTTCCTTTCATTCTCTTTTGAAATACTTCATCAGGAGGTTTTTCAAGTATATTTACAATAAAATTTTTCAAATTGCCTAAATAATCAGATAACTGCATAAGGCCCTTCGAGTATACCAACACAGTTGAAAAATTAACTGCATCTGCCCCATTTTTCGGGTTTGCAATATTTCTAATTCTACTATTTTCTGCATGAATATCTTCTTTTGTTACTTTTTAGGTAACCTTTATTAATAGTCCTTCGTCATCAACTCCAGTGAATATATATTCAGGCATTTTGTACATTTTAGTCAATCTATTAATATCCTCACTTAAATATTGACTTGTAAGAATTTGTTGGTAACAACTTCATGTTTGCAAGAATTTGTTGGTTAAGAATTTTTATGCTTGAAATCGTTTAACCTTGAAACATTGACTGAATTTGCATCATTTTTTGAATTTTCGTTTTTATGGGTTCACGTTTTGGAAAATTATTGCATCTTTCTCTGATTTTTGATCACTTTGATTAGTTAAACGTTCCAATTGTAAATCATGATTACCATCACTATCCAGTAATCTGCTTTCGTTACTTGTATACTTCCAGTATTTACTCTTTAAGCTTCCAAACTTGTTCATTTAGTTGAAAAAAAACTAGTTAAGTGAATATCCAAGTTCTTTCTGTACTTTAGAGATCCATCATTTCTTTTCAAATCTATTAGTAAAATTCCATGATTCTTTCTTGCCTAATTAAAGTAGTTAATGAATTTTCCTTTTTTCAAGTCAGATGCATGGTTTTGACTTATTCTATCAATTTTTTTGGTTTACGAACCATGAAAAATATAAAATAGTTACATCGTATAATTTTAGGTGCATCAAAATAGCCCCGAGAAATATAGAATAAATCTTCAATTTTTCTAATCTTTTTTTGATACAAAATTGTAAAAGATAACTAAATTTTGAACTTTGGGATCTAAGTCATCTACATCAATGATATTACTTATCATTACTCACAAAAACATATCCATGTCGGTTTTTTTACCAAGACATTCATGTTAATAATTAAATCCTTATATTTATCTTCTTCAAGATCTTTAGCATACAGATAATTTTTTGAAAGTATAGGTAATCATAAATCAAGTTCAAAAGTAAATTGGTTTTACCACATCCAAAGTAAAAAAAAAATCCGTAGTGGAAACAGCCATTGAGGTGCTAGCAAATGTTTATTTTTTAAAATATCTTTATTTTTCACACATTCCATATACTTTGATAGGAGCTTTTCCATCCATTTACTAGGTAAAAGTTTTTGCTAAGTAAGTTTCAACTATGAAGCTTATATCTTGAGCTTTGAAGTTTATAGCTTTGAAGATTAAAGCTTTGAAGCTTATAGATTTGAAGATTATAGTTTTGAAGCTTATAGCTGAACTTCATAGGTTATAGCTTATAACTTCAAAGAATTAAATCCCCAGGTTACCGTGTTTACTTTATTTTTCAAAACCTCTCTTTTAGTGTCATTTGGGTCTAGAGCTTTTTTATTTTGTTTACTAAGAACATTGTTTGCTCTTAAAGTATACTGAGTTTCTGATAAGCTTTTCAATCTTCCGAATAATACATCTTTATAATTCTGTAATGTTATCTTACCTTTAACAATATTCGTTTTGACACCATTCAATTTTTTCTTTGCTTTGGTTCATCGTCACCCTCTTTTAAATAAGCATATTCTTTGGATCTTAAACCTACAAACTCGGACATTATCGCTCGAGATAGTTCATCCTTCATCATCCATATCAATTTTTTATTGACTGTAGGGAAGTTATAGGGATTATCTATCTCATAATCTGAAGTATCAAACTTTTGTTGGAGGTCAGCTTTAATGTCTTCATAAAAATACTCAGTTGGAATATCATAAATAAAGCTATCCGTATCCATATAACATAAGAAAATGTGTTCACTATGTTATGGTTTCTTTTAATCATACTGAAATTTGTACACCAGTATCTTAGATAACTTAGAATACAGCAAATCCAATATAAATGGTTTATCTAGATTTATTTTTGACTTGGCCATTCTGGCTACCGAGAAATTCTAGCTATGGATTATTTCCTATCTAAAGATATGTTTTTTAACTACTTTTTGTCTTTGTTCATCAATAGTGATTATTTCAATATTAGCCCTTTTTCTATTATTTTCCAGAGTTTTCCCAAGAGAAACATTATTCATGAGTTTAAAAAATCTTTCTCGAAACCATTTATTTATTTATTTATTACCTTTTGTCTCAATTTAGTATTATGATTGATATATTCTTTTAAATAGGGTGACTCAGGAAAATGATCGTATTCTATGTACATTTTTCAATACTAAGCCATGTTTTAAATAAAATTTTAAATTCTGATAATGCACAACATAATTAATTTTAGTAGTTAAAGTTGTAATTAATTTATATTGAAATTGTTCAGAAGCTAGTGGTAAAACTTTATGTAAATTGTGTAACTTTCTTGGATATTCTAAAAAGAAACCTCGTAAATGGCTCAGTCTTTTTCAGGTAGATTTTGTGACATTGTCCAACCATATAAAACATTAGCACCTAAATAAATTAACTAATTTGAAGAGTGTGTTTCATTGAAGTTTTTCATATATTTATTATTTGCTATAGCATATCTTTTCATACACCTCCTCTTATTCCTTTTTCAATGAAGTTATACATATCTTCGTTAGAAAATAATGGAATTATAGCTTTAGAGTGCCTGAAAAAAGCTTCGCATGTTAGTCATGGTGCTGAGAGGAAGTGCAGTAGATCTAGTTTATAATTGTTTAAACATACGTTTCTAAAACTTTCAACATCTTGTAAAATTAAAACATCACGTTTTAGGTATAATTTAGTGTATTCTAATAGTGTTTGACGTTTAAATATTTTCCAAATAGATTTTGCTCGTGTATATTCTTCCTCACAAATATTTTCCCCTGTTTATCTAGCATAAAATTTGTCTATTGAACGTAATTTTTTATCATTTATTTTTTCATGGCTATCAACATATTCGTAAGGATACATCCCTTTCATTATTATTTCTTTGAATTCTTCAATATTTTTAAATACATCAGAAGTATACTTGATATTATTTCTTAAACAATTGCAATTTATTGTACTTTCAGAAAGCCGATCAAACGATGAAGCCATAAAACGGAGTCAATATATAAAACGCATTTCGTAATGGGTTTCATTAACAGTTATTGTTTTAAAAGACGATATAATGCTCTCCGCTGAATCAAAAATACCGTTATCAGGTACTAATTATCTAAGACACAAATGAGAGTCATGTTTTGAGAGATTATGCATGACAATAGGGATATGTTTAGGAATTATAAAGTTTCTATTACATTCTGCGTGAGAAAATCCACGGATATTACCAGTCATATGGTCATGATCTAAATGAAAATTATTATCTAATATTTCCTTTTCACAAATATGACAGCTTTTAATAGATGTATTATTATATTTTTCTCTTACTTGTTCTTATGTATAACCATAATTTTTCTATTTTCATATTTGTTGGCTATTTCTGTACAAAATTATGTTATGGTAGTTAAAAAATACCCGATGGCATATTCACCAAAGTATTCGTAATGTTTATTTTGTGTTGTATCAAAAAAAAAACATACTTGGAATCAATAAGCAAATTATTCTAGATCTTCTACTTTAATTGTCTTTTTACCTTTCTTTTGATTAAATTCTCCATTATATGATTCAAAATCAGCTATAATACAGTAAAATACTTTCATTAGTTTAGCTAGATTTTTAAATCCGATTTCAGATCCTGGTTTTGACATAACGATGTCAAGATGTTCACATGTATCCCTTTTAGAATGTTTTTCAAACATTCTCTTCTGTGAAATGTCTTCCACAGTAAGTAAACAGATAAATTTTCGATGTAGGTTTAGTAATTTTTAATTGATTAATAGTCTGTCTAGATGATTTTTAGCTGGATGAAAATATGCGAGTACTGACCAAAGAAAGCATTTATTATCATGATTTTTTTATTAATGCAAGCTTTTTTATTTTTTACATATTCAGACGATTCTTTATAAGTACCTCCCACATAATTTGGTAATCTTGTTATTGGATTATCAATTCAATTTACTCTTTCATATTGTGAAACCGATCCGGGTGTATTCTCTATGACTAGTTCATATATATTCCAGTGATTTCTATTTAGATGGGTTTTGTTCAGTGTCACTTTTTATTACAAATTCATGAGTAGCTATGATAATGAATAGGTTCGAGTTCTTCATTATCCTTCTGAGAAAAAAATCTTCCACGTATTGTAAATTGGACTCTGTAACTATCTCTACCATTTATTCAATTTTTTAATCTTTAACAACAGATTGAAAAAGCGTTCAAAAATCAGCTCCATTTGCATTTATTGATACATTAACAGTAAGGGAATTTTCTCACATCCATTGAAAACTTTGATTATTATCGTTTTCTTCTTCTTTAAATATATACTCCGGGATATCTGAAACCTCTCTAGTTTTTTTCTTATTTATATATGAATTTGAAATGTCAATATTTCGTTTTTTTAACACACTCTCTACTACATGCATCTAGAAAGTATTGTCAATTTTTATCAACATCCTTTTTATTAACTTCTATTTGATTATTAAAATTATTTTCGACTTCATTATAATTTCCAGCTCTTGAAATCTATTTTGATTTTAAAAAGTTTTTATGTTCAGTTATATCTTTGTTTCGTGTCCATATAATATAGGAAGTACAAATAAGTTTTAATTTTTTTTATTTCATTTTCTAACTTTTCTTTTAATTCAGGTCAAATGTTGTTGTAATACTGCTTTTTCTCTTTTTACATTTTGTGACCATTGAATATAGTGATCGCGCATTGATATATTATTGTTAAGATGATCATTGATGGTATTGAATATTTAAAATTTTATACCAATAATCTTTAAGTATGGTTTTTGGTAAACGACCAAGGGTAATATCTATATTAGTCGGGGGTAATTTTTTCTTGAGAACATAGAGGTCTGTTAGTATTGATTCAAATGTTTGGTAATTTAAATCTGTTTAATAATTTAAATCTGTAATAAATGGAGATTTATTGTATGCGATGTAAAAACATTACTTCAACCGAGTCTTTAACTCGAACAGTTTCAGAAAGAAATTAAGTGTCAATAATTAAATGTATTTGAATATTTTGTGGTTGCAAGAAAAATTGCTTTAAAAAAGGAAGCAATGAGCAAAAACCCTGGATAAAAGGAAGTGGTATTCCTACTGGCAAGAGTAGCGCAGAAAAAAACTATTAGAACTTTATAATTCAAACTATTCAGGGATCAATAATTTATATAGAAAATTAAATGAATATGGTTTTACCATATCAAAAACTAAAATCAAAGAAGTGTTGAAAAATCAAAATAGTTGTTCTTTAAACAATCCAGCTTATCATACATTTAAAAGAAGGCGCGTTTACATTCATAGTATCGATGACCAGTGGCAAGAAGACTTGGGGGATATGCAGCAGTATATTAGAGGAAATAGTGATTTTAATTATATTCTTACAGTCATCGATTGTTTTAGTAAATATGCTTGGTGTATTTCTTTACAGATAAAACGGGTAAGGAAATGACTAATGCTTTTACGGGTTTTATTTAAGAATAAAAAACCTGAAAAATTGCAAACAGATAAAGAATTTGGTATGAAAAACGTTCAAGCATTTTTTCAGAGCCATGAAATTCATTGGTTCTCATCTGAAAGTGAATTGTAAGATCAAATTGTTTAACGGCTTACTAATGCAATCAGAAAGAAATAGTGGAAATATTTTACTCATAACAAAGCAAAACGTTGGACAAATGTATTACCCTCTTTCATTGACAATTATCACAATTCTTGTCATCAATCCATCAAAATGAAACCAATGGAAGCGAGTAAAAAAGGAAATGAAAACAAGGTCTAAACTAATTTATTTCGTTATTTCGAAGGTCAAAACCAACCATAAGCAAATTCAGTGTTGGTGATTAGGTTAAAATTAATAAAAGTAAGGGTCTTTTTGATAAAGGTTACCAACCAAATTATACAACAGATGTGTTTCAAATGGCTGCAGTGAAACATACAACCCCTATAACGCAAGAGTTGTAAGATAAAACTGGTGAACTCATTATTGGTGGGTTTTAAGAAAAAACTCACGAAAGTTATTCAGTAAAAACTTTTATTTTATGAATGGATCATATAAAGTTGAATAAATTATTAGCGAGTATAGTGAAAAGTAGAGAAATAAAAAGAAATAAAGCTCAAGAACATTCCTTAGAGCAAGCTAAATTTCGGGACTATCCGTGACTATGTTGGGTGCTAAGATCGTTGAATCAGAAGTTAAAAATACAAATATATTACTTATAAATTACATGAAAATGACATAAATTTAATAAGATGATTACAACGATTGGATCAATCTGTAAGCAACGCATTAAGTTTACAAGCAAGCAATCAAGCTCACTTAAGTCAAGCTATTTTACCCCCGAATAAGCCAAATTTCATTGCTAATGTCGATTCTGGGATAGATGATGAATTTTTGAAAGAAATCAATAGAGGACAATAGCCTAAGGATCCCTATTTTAAAATGCCTAGTTTTATTTAGAAAATTATCAATATTTAATAGAGACAATAGATGAATCAGGAGCACGTAATCAAATACACAGATGAAAGATGAAAGGTGTGAGATCCAGTGAATTAGAAGAAGTCTCAGAGATCTAGTAAACTAGACAAAAAGTCTCAGAGATTCAGTGAATTAGAAAAAGTCTCAGTTCGTAAAAATCTACAGAAGAAGTTTAAAAGTTATTAAAGATAACTTTGATGTTATACAACCTCAGCAAGGAACTGGGATTTACATGAATACACGTTATATGATTGAAAAATTACATAATTTACAAGGTAGCAGAACTACTGAAAATACATCTGATGAAGTGAGATATGAAGCTATTGACCTGCTCGATCCATTATTTAGAAAAAAATAATACTATTCACAACAACTAGTTATTTCTTAACTCGTTATTTCAATTCATCCCTTGATCGATGCCCAATAAGTATATCATCCAATCTAGCAATAATGAAATTTGTTATTATTTTGAGAGAGGATTATAAATTTCAGTTATATAGCGATTTATATTTTAGTTTAGGATTTGAAAACAAAGTTGAAATGAGTAGTAAATATAAAGCAGGTACTAAAGTTCCTAATATTACAAGAAATATTGATAAAGTACATATTCACTGCTTGTTAGTGGATAGTTCAATTGTGAATGGGAATACGACCTCTGATATGATCTGGAGTTTTGCTCCAAAAACAGAACCAGGAACGCTACTCTGTGAGATTCCTATAGAAAGACAATATCTTCCAATTGATCAAAACAAATATAAAACGCCATAAAAATTACTATAAACTGATCAATTAGGTAGATTAATTAATCTGAATGGAGATAATATTGAATATGATTTAGATTTTTTTTAAAATTAATGAAATTATTTAATAAAATTTATCTTTGATAAATGTCGATTAATAAAAAGTAATTATTTTATACAAGAAAGTATGGTAGCGGGATTGGAGTTTCTTAAAAAATATCGTCAATACTCAATTTTTCAAGACGTCCATAAAAAATATAAAAGATGAAGCTCGTTCCATGTATAAACACTATGATTAAACCTCGACTGGAATACCTTTATACAAAAGTGAAAATAACACGATTGGAAGGAACAAATATGCGAAATAATGACAAAAGTACTTTAACAAACAGTAAATTAAATTTATTTAGAAATGCTGAATATATTTTGAATGGAAAATGTGTTGAAAGTTTTGATTGTGTTTGTATAATTACTACTATTAAAAATTTGTTAGAATTCTCAGATCACTATAGTCATCTTACAATTAATCTTAACAATTAAATTATATATTCATTTTAAAAGATGCGGAAACTTGGATTCTTCCAATGGATAGTTATCTTTATACAAAAGTGAAAATAACACCATTGGAAGGAACAAATATGCGAAATAATGACGAAGGTACTTTAACAAACAGTAAATTAAATTTATTTAGAAATGCTGAGTATATTTTGAATGGAAAATGTGTTGAAAGTTTTGATTGTGTTTGTATAACGACTACTATTACAAATTTGTTAGAATTCTCAGATGACTATAGTCAAAGTGCAGCTACTAATGTTTTGGTATGAAGACAAAAGCAAATGCGTTGAGTCCTTTGAAGCAGAAAATGAGTTTGAAACCACTTTCACACATGCTGTAGCAGGTAGTGGAATCATCACGATAAAACGAAATAACGCTTTTGATATATTGTTATTTGGGTTTTGTCCAGATATTAATCGTGTTTTTAGAGGCGTTACACATCAAATTAAATTTAAAAGAAACGATTTTTCCAATATGATAATAAAATCTGGAGCTCAAAAATTCAAAGTAGATGTAATGCATTTACCATGGGTGTTACCAGTATTACATACCAGTCTAACCATAGGGACTCAATTAACAGCTGGGTTAGCAACGAAGGTGGAACAATTAAAAGATGGGATAGGAAAGTGCAGCTCACTTGAACTAAGATGGGAAGCTTGTAATACCTATAAAAGTGATAATAAAACGGATAAAGAATTAACCTGGAGGGTAGTCAGTGAACGCTATAATACAACTAAAATTGTTTTTGTGTTACAGAAACCTGAAAAAGATAACAGTTATAGGCATAACAGTATGGTATTTGACCATATGAACACTAATAGAATTGAAGTGAGAGTAAATGGGTATAAATATCCACAAGAAGATTTGAATTGTGATTTCAGTAATGCTAATGGATATTATTCTATAACGGTTAGGATATAAACAACAATGTTGATAGTGGAACAATTGTAAGTTACAATGATTTTAGAACAGTATATCCTTGATTTTGTCTTGATGTTTCAAAGCATGAATCGAATATTTATCGAACTGCTGACATAGAAATCAAAATTTTATCAAATCAAGTACAGCTGGTCCATATATCATTTACTGCGTTATATTTTCAGAAAGAAAAGCAATTATGGAAGTCATTGACAGCAAATTATATTTTAATATATAAATTATTTTCGATTTGAAATTTGTTTAATAAAATTATTTTATAATAAATGGAGAAACTTTTAAGCGAAATGAAAATGGTAAATAAATATAATCGAATTAATAGGAAACAAAATTTAGGCATTGGAATGGAATCTACGAATACAGGAATGGGATGTGTTAGAATTAAATATGGAAATAAACACGTTATTACTATTAATTTTAAAGGTGAAATGGTTGATCTATTTGCAACTAAGCATTTCGATTTTAAACCAACTGATCTTGAAAAGAAATTAAAAAAATTAGATAAAGGTATAATTTTAAAAGTTATTGACAGAAAAATTAAAGATAAAATAAATTATTTATGTATTGATACTGAACTATCCACTAAATATTAAATTATTACATTTTATTAGTAGTATAGGAAAAATGGAACATCATTAAACTCTTATTTCACAAATTAATCATATCCTTATGTCATAAGACCTGTCACGATCTTAAAGCCCAGTATTGGAAATTATAAAAATTTTGGCAATCTTTATTTAATATGGAGTGAATTCAATTAAAAATGGGGTAAATTGATGGGGTGATCTAGGCTGGGTCTAGAACCTGTGCTTACATTGTGATTAAATAATAAAAAAAAACAAGTTTCTTTAACTGAAATTAAGGAGCGACATTAAAAACTAAAAACGAACAGAAATTACTCCCTATATAAAAGGGGCTGTTCCGTCCTCAACACCTCGCTCTTTACGCTAAATTTGACTCTTTCTCTTAACTCTACTTTTTAAAACAGTAATTAAAAAAAAAATTAAAATAAGATTTTGGCTCTCCGCACATAAATAATTAAAACGAAATTTGCATATTAATTTTGCTTGGTTAAATGGCTTTCCCATAGCTTTATTCGGAAGATGTTGAGAAAAAAGCAGCGGGGAGGAGGCCTAGTTGCCCTCCAATTTTTTGATTACTTAAACAGGCAACTAGAACTTTTAATTTTTTACGACCGTTTTAATTAGTAAAAGATATACGTAACTTACGAATTAACTTACGTAACGAGCTTCTATATTCGTATGTTTTTATTACGCATATGAGGGGGTTTACCCCCTCGTCAATGCATAACTCTTTCCACTAAAGCTTAAATTCTGCCCCAATTCCTTAAGAATGACCCCTGAATCACAAAGGTCGTAGAATAATTAGTTGAAATTACTAAAAATACTTTAGAGTAAAGAACGAGGTATTGGGAGGGGGTGAACCCATATATGCGTAAAAATTTCTGTTCGTTTTAAGTTTTAATGCTGCTCCTTACTTGCAGTTGAAAAAACTATTCATATTTATTTTTTCATTGTTCTTTTAAATAATGCAAGAGAATCCTGCGCCTCCTTCATGAAAATTCTCTTCACCCACGGAAAGATCCTCCCACTTACCCCCCCCCAAGCCAAAAAATCCCCCTGAAAACATCTGTACGCTTCCCAATAACCATTAGTATATATAAACACTGGTCAAAGTTTGTAACGTGTAGCCCCTACCACGGGAACTGTGGGGGAGTAAGTCGTCCCCAAAGACATAGTTATTAGGCTTTCCGACTAATGTGAATGAAATGGCCATCTCGGAATTTTGATACGGCTACTTTGGGGAAAAATGAGAGTGGGTGGGGGCCTAGATGGCCTCCAATTTTTTTGGTCATTTAAAAATGGCTCTAGAACTTTTAATTCCCGTTAGAATGAGTCCTCTTTCAACATTCTAGGACCACTGGGTCGATACGATCGCCTCTGGGAAAAAAAAAACAAAAAAACAAATAAGCACGCACCCGTTATCGGTCTTCTGGCCAAAAATACGAATATCCACATTTTTGTAGATAGGAGCTTGAAACTTGTAGCCTATAGTGGGGTTGTCCAACACTCTGAACAGATGGTGTGACTTTCTTTAAGATTTTATGACTTTTAGGGGTGTTTCCCCCTATTTCTAAAATAAGGCAAATTTTCTCAGGCTCGTAACATTTGATAGGTAATTTTAAACTTGATGAAACTTATATATTTAAAATCAGCATTAAAATGCAATTCTTTTGATGTAACTATTGGTATCAAAATTCTATTTTTTACCGTTTCGGTTTCTATTGAGCCGGGTCGCTCCTTACTATAGTTTCTTACCACGAACTGTTTGAAAAAGAATGAAAATGAGACCAAATTTGATTTCTAAGGATGTGTTTTTGTTTTGAATATTGGGACGAAAAATGTGCAATATTTGATATGAAAATGATGTAAAATGGACTGAAAATGTTGTAAATTGAATGGATGAGTTAGGTGGTCCAGAACATATATTTTCTATACTACTGGTTTCTATACTACTTATAGCACTTTTCTTTTCGTGTCATTCATATATAGTAGTCGCTGGGTCACTGGATATGGGGGAATCCCCTAACTAAACGCTCCACGTAAAAGGTGGCCTTGACCTCACAAGATAGTTGGAGCCCACCCATGGGACACTCAATAGTTGGACTCTTCTAGATAATCAGGTCATAGGCCTAGGGTCGGTTGGGTTTGCGACCCTCTACCCGAACCTAATTGCAACGAATAGTTATGTTATTGCCTCGGATGATCGATCTTCTTTTTACCCTTCAAGACCTCAGCATGTCCCCGGGCAGAAATTTGACCATCGTTTGAACCTTATTGACCAAGGTGGTCTTCGCCTGGCCACCTGGAACGTTCTGACCCTTAACATCCCTGGAGCGAAGTCAATGCTTGCGCAAGAACTCAATTGTTTTGGTGTGGCTGTAGCAGGCGTAACTGAAGCTCGCCTTATAGGAAATGACTCTGAGGACACTGGTGAAGGCTATCATCTAATCTGGTCGGGTGATCAGAGAACCAAAACTAATGGAGTCGCACTTGTGCTAGACCCTCGGACCAGGAGGTGACTCCTTTCTTACGAGTAAATAGCAGAAAGAATACTAACAGCTCAAATCCAGCACAAACATGGAAAATGGACCATCATTGTCTGCTACGCCCCAACAAACCCAGCCTCAGATGAGATGAAAGATCGTTTTTTACGCCCAGCTGTCAAGCATCCTAGCAAAAGTATACCCTCATGATGTTTTAACCCTTCTTGGCGACTTGAACGGCACTGTCAGAGATACATCCGGCGTTTGGAACAATGTTCTAGGACCTGTAACATCCGACTGCTCGAACAACAATGGGCTAAGGCTCCTTCAGCTGTGCAACAGCCACGATCTAGTGATCACCAACACCGTTTTTCAAAGGAAAGAAGTTCACAAATATACCTGGTATTGCAATGACGGACGAAAAAGAAAGATGTTAGACTACATAATCGTGTCCCGACGCGGGCGTTCCTCTATAACTAATTGTCGAACTCACAGAAGTGCAAAAATGGAAAACACCGACCACAGGCTTGTCGTATCTAACCTTAGACTACGCCTGAAAGCCCATAAAAGTGATCACCGTCCCCCTAAATAAGACCTGAACAATCTCGCGAACTCCAACAGGCACTAGGTCTATGCTGTCTCCATCTCAAATCGTTTCGACTGTCTTGGTCAAATTTCAGAATCTGAAGAAGCATGGCAACTATTCAAGGACGGCGTATTGCTTTCGGCCGAAAGTACTATCGGTCGTCTGAAGCCCAGAAAAGTCCTGGATATCGCAGGAAACTCTAAATGTTATTGAACAACGTCGCAAAGCACGCCTAGCGAAGGACATGGTTACCTACAGACGTCTAAACGGCGTAAGAAATAAATTCCTCCACAAAGACAGAAAGCTGTTCACCAAGAAAAAGGCCACTGATCTCGAGGAAGCCGCCAGAAAGCGTGACACATATGCTCTATACAAACACCTTCGGGACCGTACAGATCGGAAGCCATCCTCCCAAGGCATTATCACATCTAATGATGGAAATATTCTCACTGACGAGAGCACTCAACTGTCTGCCTGGAAGGATCACTTCTCTTCACTTCTAAACCTGGACTATGTTAGCCAGCCCGACACTGACCTTCTTCAAGTTGCATCCAGCACCCCTGAGGCCCCGTGTGAAAGTTTGCACCACCCTTTCACCTCTACAGAAATCTTGAAATCTCTGAAACGGATGAAAAACAACCGAGCCCCAGGAGTCTGTGGTATCCCTGCATAACTACTGAAATATAGTGGGGCAGCGACCCTTCTCTGGCTCCAAGTACTGTTTTCCATAGTATTTCGTACAGAATGGATTCTAAAAGACTGGCGAGCGGGCATCATTTTGCCTCTCTGGAAACAGAAAGGCAGTCGCAGAATCTGCTCCAACTATCGTGGCGTCACACTCCTCTCTGTGCCTAGGAAGCCCATCATTATGACCCTCCTGGACCGCTGTACCACTTTCCTCAGAAGCCAACGAAGAATACAACAGGTTGGCTTCATACCAAGAAGGTCCACCGTGGAGCAAATATTCACAATGCGGCAGCTGGTAGAAAAGACTCGAGAATTTCAACAAGAACCATATGTTGCCTTTGTGGATTTCAAGGCTGCTTTCGATTTTGTCGACCGGCAATCACTCTGGCTCATACTGAAAACAAAGGGACTACCAGCAAAGTACTGCAACCTTTTCGAGCGGCTCCAAGAAGGAACTGAGAGCTGCGTATAAGTCAATGGCAGACCCAGCTCATCTTTTGAAAGGCAGCATAGCTGTCATTAAAAATATTATCTTTCACAGCCCGTAACTGGCCTTTCACTATGTGCGTGTTCGAGTCAGTTAGCATTTGAAATTCTTTTCTATATGCTTGAATTTGTTGAATAAACGAGTTAAACTGAATTTGAGCATCTTGAATGTACGATCGAATTTCGTCGGGTATCTTTAATGTAACAAGACTCTCCTTTTGCTCATGCTTGTATGACAGACAAGGACGATAAATCACAGCCGGTTCTAAATTTTTTAAGTAAATTATTAATAAGATAATCGTGAGTATGTTCATCCTCTCTATCCATGCATGAAGGAATCTTTGATAAACTCATAGGTCTTTCCTCCAACTCACTCAACCCATCTCGAGTTTTCCCGCAGCCACCACTATTACCCTCAACTGGACCATAAACGAGGGGTATTTCAGTAAAGAAAACTCCAATAAACTCACCTGCTTCAATAACAGATAAACAAGATATAGCTTTACCCTGGAAATTCTGAGAAAGAAATTCAGTCTTAGCAGCATTAACATTAAGTCCTAGGAGGTTAAAACCAGAAATCAAAGAATCAAGGTTTGCCTGTAAAGTAGAAATACTCAAATTGATAAACAGGGCATCAGCTGCATTGCAAATCAAACTTATATCACAAATGCCACTATAAGTTCCACCTATTTGTCCTAGTTACGATGGTTGTAAGAATGTCAAACATAGTAGGACTTAAAATAGATCCCTCCCCCTTTCCTGAGTCCTAATAAGACGTATATTCCAGATGGAAGCCCTTTTTCAATTTTAACCCTAACATAACTACAACAACCAAACAGTTCGTGGTAACGAACTGTAGTAAGGAGCGGCACGGCTCAATATAATCGAAACTCTAAAAAATGGAAGTTCGAGGCAACGCTATAGTGTTAAATCAAAAAGTTTGTGGTAACGAACTGTAGTAAGGAGCGATCCGGCTCAATAGTAAAGAAAGTCTTAAAAAAGGAATTTTGATACCAATAGTTGAATCAAAACAATCGCATTTTTCCGCTGATTCTAAATATATAAGTTTCTTCAAGTTTAGTTTTATCAATCAAAAGTTACGAGACTGCCTTATTTTAGAAAATAGAGGAAAACACCCCCTAAAAGTCAAAGAATGACACAATCAGATTCAGCGTATCAGAGAACCCTATCGTAGAAGTTTCCAGCTTCTATCTGCAAAAATTTGGAAATTTTGTATTTTTTCCCAGAAGACAGATCACGGATACGTGTTTATTTGGTTTTTTTTAGTGGCGATCGTATTAACCCAATTGTCCTAGAATGTCGTGAGAGGGCTTATTCTAACTGAAATTAAAATTTCTTGCGCCCTTTTTAAGTGACCGAAAATCGAGTGGCACCTAGGCTCCCTCCCACGCTCATTTTCCCAAAGTCACTGGATCAAAATTTTGAGATAACCATTTTGTTCAACATAATTGAAAAACCGAATAATTATGTCTTTCGGGACGACTTAATTCCCCACAGTCCCAGGGGAAGGGCTGCAAGTTAAAAATTTTTATCATTGTTTACATACAGCACTGGTTATTGGAATGTGTACAGACGTTTTCAGGGGGACTTTTACACTTCATAGGGGGTCGGGAAAGGGGTACGTGGGAGTATCTTTCCATGGAGTAATTTATCATGAGGGAAGAAAATTTCGATGAAGGTGCCGCAGGATTTTCTAGTATTATTAAAAAAAAACAATGAGAAAAAGAAAATTCAGGTAGAAGTAAGGAGCAGCATTAGAACCTAAAACGAAGAGAAATTATTACGCATATAAGGGGTTCATCTCCTCCACAATACCTCACTATTTACGCTAAAGTATTTTTAGTCACTTCAACTATTTATTCTACGGCCTTTGTGACTCATGGGTCATTCTTAAAGAATTTGGACCAAATTGAAGCTTTAATGTAAAGAGCGAGGTTTTGACGAGGGCGAGAACCCCCTTATATACGCATTAAAAATATACAAATATAGAATTTCGTTACTGAAGTTAATTTGTCAGTTACGTATATTTATTAATAAAAACGTTCGTTAGAAAAAAAAAGCTAGTTGCCTTTTTAAGTAACCACAAATTGGAGTACATCTAGGCCTCTTCCCCTACCCTTTTTTTCAAAATCGTCCGATTAAAGCTATGAGAGAGAGAGAGAGAGGGGAGGATTTATTCATTAAACAGGTAATAAATAAAAAATAGTTACTACCTCCCCTAAAAAACAAAGCGTGTCCGAGGGGGAGATAGAGAAAACAAAATACATAATATAATAGAACACTAGGCCACCGACACCACTAATACCGCCACACTCAACAATAAATATGAAGAAAAAAATAATTACTTTACTTTTCCTCTGGGAACTACATATCATCATAACCCCCACAATGAATAAAATAAACGAATGAATCAAAACTCATTATCTACAAAAAACATTCCCTTAATGGTTTTTTGGAATATAACAGGTTCTCCAATACTCCTTATACTACTCGTCAAACTATTTCATTTCCGTGTACCTCCATATAAAACAGAAAAGCACGAACGTGGAGAAATGTCTCTAGGTACACTTAAATCAACATTACCCCTTGTATCGTGCGAATGAACAGAAGACCTAACGCATAAAAAATCAAACAGTTCGTGGTAACAAACTGTAGTAGGGAGCAACCCGGCTCAATAGTAACCAAAACTCTAAAAAATGGGATTTTGATATCAATGGCTAAATCAAACGAATCGCATTTTACTGCTGATTTTAAATATACAAATTTCATCAAGTTTACTGTAACTCTTCAAAAGTTACGAGCCTGAGAAAATTTGCCTTATTTTAGAAAATAGGGGGAAACAACCCCTGAATGTCATAGTATCTTAACGAAAATCACACCATCAGATCCAGCGTATCAGAAAACCTTATTGTAAAAGTTTCAAGCTCCTATCTACAAAAATGTGGAATTTTGTATTTTTTCCAGAAGGCTGATCACGGATTCGTGTTTATTTGTTTGTTTGTTTGTTTTTTGTCTTTTTTCCCAGGGGTGATCGTATCAACCCAGTGGTCCTAGAATGTTGCGAGAGGGCTCATTCTAACGGAAATGAAAAGTTCTAGTGCCCTTTTTAAGTGACCAAAAAATTGGAGGGCACCTAGGCTCCTCCCACGCTAATTATTTTCTCAAAGTCAACGGATTAAAATTCTGAGATAGCCATCTTATTCAGCGTAGTCGAAAACCCTTCTAACTATGTTTTTGGGGACGACTTACTCCCCCACAGTCCCCGTGGGAGGGGCTGCAAGTTACGAACTTTGACCAGTGCTTACATATAGTAATGGGCATTGGGAAGTGTACAGACGTTTTCAGGTGGATTTTTGGGTTGGGGGAGGGGTTGAGAAGAGGGTGATATCGTATGTGAATGACTCATCGTATGTGAATAATTAAAACGAAATTTGCCTATTAATTTTATTTTTTGGCTTGAGCTAACGAACGAACTTCTATATTCGTACATTTTTATTAAGTGTGTGAGGGGGTTCGCCTCTTCATCAGTTCCTTATTCTTTTCACTGAAGTTCGAATTCCGCCGTTTAATTAGAATAAAATAGATCTTTTGAAATTACTAAAAATACTTTAGAGTAAAGAGCGAGGTATTGAGGAGGGAACGAACCCCTCATATACGTCATAATTTTTTTAATGTTGCTCCTTACTTTCAGTTGAAAAAACTCGTTTTTTATCAAATTTCTCATTGTTTTTTTAATATTGTTGGAGAATCCAGCACCCATTCATGGATATTTCCTTCCCCCATGATATACTCCTCCATGGAAAGATCCTCTCAAGTAACCCTTCCCCCTCCACCACAAAAAAAATTCTTCCTGAAAATGTCTCTATACTTCCCAAATACCAATCTATATATATAAAAGTAAGTTGTCTGTGTGTCGAGTGACGTCATGTTTGTGTGTCGACTGACGTCATATTTGTCGACTGACGAAATTACAGACCGGGACATCGGGACACAAATGACGACCGGGACACCGAGACATCTATCTATCTATCTATATATATATATAAAAATAAGTTGTCTGTCTGTCTGTGGATCAGGTGACGTCATGTTTCTGTGTTGACTGACGTCATGAAATTAGTTGTCGTCATTTTTGCTTTGACGGTGACGTCATTCAAGATATTTAAGACATATGTTCACGTAGAAATCTATTAATGTTTAAGTTTACAATGACTGATGAACTTACCATGGCAAAAGCCGATGAAGATGCTCAAAGAGTCTATGCCAAAAAACTTGCTGCTGATAGAGAAAGTCAGAAAAGAAAGCGTGCCGAGGAATCAAAAGAACAGCAAGGAAACAGGCTTGAGGCTGATAGAGAAAGAAAGAACAGAAAGCGTGCCGAGGAATCAAAAGAACAGCAAGGAAACAGAATTGAGGCTGATAGAGAAAGAAAGAACAGAAAGCGTGCCGAGGAATCAAAAGAGTGCCGAGCAATTACAAGAACAGCAAGAAATCAGGCTTGCTGCTGATAGAGAAAGTAAGAAAAGAAAGCGTGCCGAGGAATCACAAGAACAGCAAGAAATCAGGCTTGCTGCTGATAGAGAAAGTAAGAAAAGAAAGCGTGCCGAGGAATCAGAGCAACCTGAAAGTTATCACCTGGCATTCAGGTACAACCCAGTCGATGATTATAGCTTGAGTAGATGTGTTCAAATCGGGACAATGTCTAAAATTTGTCCCTATTGCAAGGCCTTGAAATTCAATGGTGAAACAATGGGAATGTGTTGCGCCTCAGGAAAAGTTAAACTTCCTCTATTGGCTGCACCACCAGAGCCATTGAAGACGAATGAATGCTTGCCTGAAAAATTCTAATTTATGGGCACACGTAAAAATATTAAAATTAACTACAAATATGCGTGTCCGATTGCAAAACGATGACTCTGGTCAAACATTTTCAGATCAATTGCTGACAATTGGAAACGGAAAGCTCCCAGTAGACTCAATTTCAGGACGTATACAACTACCTGCTGATTTCTGTAATTTAGTGACGTCCAAAAATGAATTGATTGAAAAAGTATTTCCGAATATTCTAAAAAATTATAAAAATAATAAATGGCTAAGTAAAAGAGCGATTCTCGCACCCAAAAATATAGACGTCCACGAAATCAACAATACTGATTTGACCAAGATTCGAGACCAGGCAGTCCTTTACAAGTCAGTCGGCACAGTTTTGGAACCAAATGAAGCGGTTAATTATCCATCTGAATTTTTAAATTCCATAGATCTTTCAGGGTTTCCACCACACGTGCTACAACTAAAAATAGGCGTACCAGTAATACTTTTAAGAAATATAAACCCACCAAAGCTTTGCAATGGCACTCGACTTGCCGTAAAAAAAAACAATGGAAAACCTAACAGAGGCCACAATCTTGACAGGGCCTTTTGAGGGTGAGGCTGTTCTTATTCCTCGCATTCCCATGATTCCAACGGATCTGCCTTTTCAATTTAAAAGATTGCAATTCCCAATTCGATTAGTATTTGCAATCACCATTAACAAAGCTCAAGGTCAATCATTAGAAAAATGTGGTATAGATCTTAATACTGATTGTTTTTCCCATGGACAATTGTACGTTGCATGTTCGAGGGTCGGTAAACCTGACAATGTATTTATATGCAGCGACAATTGGACAGCGAAGAATGTTGTATATTCGCAAGTTTTACGCAGTTAATTTGTATTGTATCTATCTATCTATCTATCTATATAAAAACGAGTTGTGTGTATGCATGTTTGTTTGTTTGTAAAAAGAGCGTTTGCATATGATGTCATTATTAGTACATACGGCTTTGTATATGCAGAGACAATGGGAAAGCCAAGAATGTTGTATATTCGCAATTTTTACGTAGTTTAACTCCTGCAGACGAAATGAATGCTTGCCTAAAAAATTCTAATTTATGGGCACACGTAAAAATATTAAAATTAACTACAAATATGCGTGTCCGATTGCAAAACGATGACTCTGGTCAAACAGTAGACTCAATTTCAGGACGTATACAACTACCTGCTGATTTCTGTAATTTAGTGACGTCCAAAAATGAATTGATTGAAAAAGTATTTCCGAATATTCTAAAAAATTATAAAAATAATAAATGGCTAAGTGAAAGAGCGATTCTCGCACCCAAAAATTTAGACGTCCACGAAATCAACAATATTGTTTTGACCAAGATTCGAGACCAGACAGTCCTTTACAAGTCAGTCGACACAGTTTTGGAACCAAATGAAGCGGTTAATTATCCATCTGAATTTTTAAATTCCACAGATCCTTCAGGGTTTCCACCACACGTGCTACAACTAAAAATAGGCGTACCAATAATACTTTTAAGAAATATCAACCCACCAAAGCTTTGCAATGGCACGCGACTTGCCGTAAAAAAAAACAATGGAAAACCTAATAGAGGCCACAATCTTGACAGGGCCTTATGAGGGTGAGGCTGTTCTTATTCCTCGCATTCCCATGATTCCAACGGATCTGCTTTTTCAATATAAAAGATTGCAATTCCCAATTCGATTAGTATTTGCAATCACCATTAACAAAGCTCAAGGTCAATCATTAGAAAAATGTGGTATGGATCTTAATACTGATTGTTTTTCCCATGGACAATTGTACGTTGCATATTCGAGGGTCGGTAAACCTGACAATGTATTTATATGCAGCGACAATTGGACAGCGAAGAATGTTGTATATTCGCAAGTTTTACGCAGTTAATTTGCATTGTATCTATCTATCTATCTATCTATATAAAAACGAGTTGTGTGGATGCATGTTTGTTTGTTTGTAAAAAGAGCGTTTGTATATGACGTCATTATTAGTACGTACGGCTTTGTATATGCACAGACAATGGGAAAGCCAAGAATGTTGTTTATTCGCAATTTTTACGTAGTTTGAAACACATATATAAATCTATCTATATTCACAGGTGGGACACAGGGACACAACTACAATGGCGCATAACTAATATGGCGCGTAACGACTTACGCGCGCGGGGGGGCTTGGGGGGGTGCGAAGCGCCCCACCAACTAGGTGTTGGGGTGGCACCAAGCGCCACCCCAACAGCTAGTATATATATAAATAAGTTGTCTCTGTGTGTGTCGAGTGACGTCATGTTTGTGTGTAGACTGACGTCATGTTTGTCGACTGACTTCATTATAAGGATTGAGCTGTATGCGTCATGAAGTTGTTTGTCGACTGACGTCATGTTTGTCAACTGATGAAATTACATACCGGGACACAAATGACGACCGGGACACAGGGAATATAAATGACGACCGGGAACCTCAAAGAGAAATTACAGACTGGGACACCCGGACACAAATCACGACCGGGACACAGGGAATATAAATGACGACCGGGACACAGGGACACAACTACAACGGGGACGCCGGGGGCACAGGCGGGATATATAAATGACGACCGGGACACAGGGATTGTTCGAATAGAAATTACAGACCGGGACACCGCGACACAAATGACGACCGGGACACTCAAAGAGAAATTACAAACTGGGACACCGGGATACAAATGACGACCGGGACACAGGGAATATAAATGACGACCGGGACACATGGACACATCATTAGAATAATGAGGCATAGATCTGAATACGGATTGTTTTTCCCATGGACAATTATATTTTGCATGTTCAAGAGACAGTAAACCTGACAATCTATTTATATGCACAAACAATGGGACAGCGAAGAATGTTGTATATTCGCATGTTTTACGTAGTTAAAAACAAGACGCCGGGGGCACAGGCGGAATATATAAATGACGACCGGGACACAGGGATTGTTCGAATAGAAATTACAGACCGGGACACAAATAACGACCAGGACACCGGGACACAGGGAATATAAATGACGACCGGGACGCTCAAAGAGAAATTACAAACTGGGACACCGGGACACAAATGACGACCGGGACATAGGGAATATAAATGACAACCGGAACACAGGGACACATCATTAGAATAATGAGGTATAGATCTGAATACAAATTGTTTTTCCCATGGATAATTATATGTTGCATGTTCAAGAGTCAGCAACATATATATGTATATATATCTCTATTCACAGGTGGGACACAGGGACACAACTACAATGGCGCGTAACTTATATGGCGCGTAACGACTTACGCGCGCGGGGGGGCCTAGGGGGGGGGGGCGCGAAGCGCCCCACCAACTAGGTGTTGGGGTGGCGCGAAGCGCCACTCCAACAGTTAGTAGGGAATAAAAATGACGACCGGGACACTCAAAGAGAAAGCGACCGGGACACAAGGAATGTTCGATTTGCAATCACCATCAACAAAGAACCGGGACACAAATGACGACCGGGACACAGGGAATATAAATGACGACCAGGACACTCAAAGAGAAATTAGAGACCGGGACACCGGAACACAAATGACGACCTAGACAAAAATGACGACCGGGACACAGGGAATATAAATGACGACCAGGACACTCAAAGAGAAATTACAGACCGGGACACCGGAACACAAGTGACGACCGGGACACAGGGAAACAACAACAACGGGGACGCCGGGGGGCACAGGGGGATATATAAATGACGACGGGGACACAAGGAATGTTCGATTAGCAATAACCATCAACAAAGCTCAAGGGCAATCATTAGAATAATGAGGTATAGATCTGAATACAGATTGTTTTTCCCATGGACAATTATATGTTGCATGTTCAACTTCAACTTCAACTTTCAACTTTTTCTTTATTCAACTAAAAAAATACACAAACAATATTATGCCCCAACAGAGAGCAGAGCTCGTAAGGCAGGGGCAGTGCAAAAACATAAGAAAAAACATCAACATCTCATCGTAATAATGATTTCAAAATATAATACAGTAGAAGACACACAAAATAGAAAAAACTCATAAAAGAGAAGTAAATATATAAATATCGGGCAGGAGGGGCGTGGGAGGCCGTCCCAGACACAGGGACACAAAAACAAACACACAAATAAGAAGATCAAATAATTTAAATTTAATAATTCAAGAGTCGGTAAATCTGACAATCTATTTATATGCACAGACAATGGGACAGCCAAGAATATTGTATATATATCTATATTAACAGGCGGGACACAGGGACACAACTACAATGGCGCGTAACGACTTACGCGCGCAGGGGGCTTGGGGGGGGGGCGGGAAGCGCCCCTACCAACTAGGTGTTGGGGTGTCAAGTCTTTCGGGGATCAAGTTCTCTTCAAAGACACATTTATTAGATTTTTCGACTATCTTGAACAAAATGACTATTTCAAAATTGATCCAGCGAGTTTTGGAAAAAAATGAGCGTGGTATGAGAAATGAGCGTGTTGCCTAGTTGCCCTCCAGTTTTTTGGTCACTTAAATAGGGTACCACAACTTTTAATTTCCATTAGAATGAGCCCTCTCACGACATTCTATGGCCACTGGGTCGTTACGATCATTCCTTGGAAAAAAAACAACAACAAAAAACAATTAAAAATATATCCGTAATCTTTCTTCTGGACAAAAAAAAATCAAAATTCCACATTTTTGCAGATAGGTTCTTGAAATCTCTACAGTAGGGTTCTCTGATACCCTGAACCTGATGGTTTGAATTTTAATAAAATTGTTTTACTTTCAGTGCGTGTTTTCTCTTTCTGCCAGGCAAATTTTGAAGATTCTATGACTTTTAGAGGGTGTTCCTCCCTGCTTTCGAAAATATAGAAAATTTTCTCAGAGTTGTAACTCTTGATGGGTAAGACTAAAGTTGATCAAACTTACCTATTTAAAATCAGCGTAAAAATCGTATTCTTTTGATGTATGTATTGGTACCAAAATTTAGCTTTTTAGAGTTTCGGTTACTATTGAGCCAGGTTGCTCCTTACTACAGTTCGTTGCTACAAACTGTTTGATGAGTAATCGGACAATTCAGATGCTTATGAAAACTTTTTTTAACATAGTGCGCATTTACGTATCATTTCAGGCAGGATAAGACTTTCTATAACTGCTTAAAACACTTCAAACAGTAATAGGCGGTAAATACAACAAAAATTCGCAATTTTTTCCTTTTTTCAAATATTTGTTGTTGTGCTAGAACCAAGTGAATCAGTGCTTGACCTATATCAGTAGGCTAATCATTTGAAATAAAAGCTTCAGATGCTCATCGAGTTCAGACGCACTTGCGTACAGACGCACTTGCGTTTTGAAGGTGTTACGACGTGATACCGTCTAACTACAGGGAGCTTTGCGACGCCTGACAAGCCTGTCACCCTGATCATCACTTTTAGAAACAAGAAACATGTTACATTTATGCAATAGAGGGCCAAGTCTACTTTTTAATAAGGCATCACTTCTAGTGTTTAAATTCGAATCACGGGAGCCAAACGTAGGAGAACAATGGCGAAGCCATTATTCACTATTTATTTTTTTTTCTAGAGGCATTTCATATGGAAGGGGTGGCTGTATAAAATTCGGAGAAGGCTCATTCGATTAGAGAACCCTTCAAAGCTTTTTTACCGAAATGCATCCGATAAAAAATATAAGGTAACCATTTTGTCCACAAATATTTTAAATATGAGATAAAACAACTCTATGGTTGACACAACCCCGGAGAGCCCGAGGCTGGCGTTGTAAGATATGCCCTAAAAAAAGAGATCAAAGAGCAATTAGATCCCCCCCCCTCCAAACATATCCGAAAGAAAAATTGTGATAGCCATTTTGTTAAAAATAATTCAAACATTAAATAACAAAAACTCTGGGGTTGACACAGCTCCCCAAATTCCGGAGGCTAGTGCTTTAAGTTATGCTCAGTAGGAATGTAATGTTTTATAAACTTCAGAGGTGGCGCGTTTTATTAGAAATCGAAAGCTCTGGTTACTTTTATATGAGTCGAAAGTGATTGGAGGGCATCCCCCCATATGTACACCCTTTTTCCCCCAAAAGCATGTGAAAAAATTTGAGATTCTCATTTTGTTTGAAATAGTCCAACGATTAGGTAACAAAAACTTCGGGTCATCATAACCCCCCGTGCTGAGGAGAAGGGTTCTAACTTATGCCCCGGGGTATATGAGATTTTTATGGAAGAGATCGTCGTATAAGCTTCAAATGGGATTCAAATGATTAGAAATTGAAATTTGGGATTCCTTTTTTAAGAGTCAAAAGGGATCCAATGGCAATTTGCACAATCCCCCCTACCGTCTTTTATCTGAATGCGTCAGATCAAATTTTGTCTATAGTCTTTTTGTTTAAAATAAACCAAAGATCATATAACAAAACTTGAGGGATAACATAGCTCCCCCTCCCAAAAAAAGCAAGGGGCAAAGGTTGTAATTTATGCCCAAGGGTCATATAAGGCTCTTATGAAAGAGGTAATTGTGTAAACTTTGGAGGTGTCTCATTCGATTGAAACTCGGAATTTCTAGTGCCCTGTCAAAAGTGATGGGAGGGCAACTAGCCCCCTAGCCAAGGCCATTTTTTCTCAATTGCTTCTGATCATAGTTTGAGATAGCTATTTTGTTAAAAATATTTTAAAGGTCAAATAACAAAAGCTCTGGAATCGATACAATTCGAAGAGCCCGGGGGGCAAGTGTTGTAAGTCGTACCGTGGGGACATATGAGGTTTTATTTAACACATGGTCATATAGACTTCAGAGATGGCTCATTTGATTGATTAAACAAAAAAAGTTTTTATTAACAGCAAGTAAGAAGCGACATTGAAACTTAAAACAAACAGAAATGATTTCGTATATGAAAGGGGTTGCCCCCTCCTCAACGCCTGGGTCTTCACGCTACATTTATCCTTAAGAATCACCCCTGAATCACAAAGGCCGTAGAATAAATAGTTGAAATAACTAATAATGCTTTAGCGTAAAGAGTAAGGTATTGTGGAGGAACCCCCTTTTATGCGTAATATACGTGGAACCCCCTTATATACGTAATATTTTATGTTCGGTTTAAGTTTTAATGCTGCTCATTATTTCCAGTTGAAAAAAATTATTTATTTTCTTATTGTTTTTTTAATAATACTAGAAAATCCTGCGCCCCCTTCATGGAAATTCTCTTCCCTCATGATAAATTCCTCCATGGAAAGATCCTCCCACTTAACCCCCGACCAATCCCCACCCCACCGCGAAAAAGTCCCCCCGAAAACGTCTGTACACTTCATAATAACCATTACTATATGTAAACAATCGTCAATGTTTGTAACTTGTAGCCCTTCCCCCGAGAAATGTGGGGCATTAAGTTGTCCCCAAAGACATAGTTATTCGGTTTTAAATTAAGAACTCTGCTTTTTATTCATAATACACAAATGATACTAATACTATAACCATGCATTGCTGTAATACTATCAGGCATTAGTATTGGACGGAAACAGGTAGTTTAATTGCCAAGTGCAACTAACTCCTCAGCCACAGACAACAATTCTTAAATACAAGAAATTGTTTACTTTTCTAGCAAAATTCGATCTTGCCATTTTATTTTTAAATGACTGGACATTTGACAATAATATTTTTGGAAATTGATAGAGATTCACAAAATACTTTACACAGCAATTTCCTGTTTTTCATTTCATCAACGTTGATACAATTGCTGGGTGTCAAGTGGAAACAAAAGGGTGACAAATGGGAAATATATAACATGGGCAATATACTAAGGGGGAGGGAGGGGTGGGGTTTGCTCATACACAAAAATTCGGCGTGGCGCTAATATCGGTAAAAGTCTAGTTTATTGACTTCTTGCTATTTCAGAAAGAGGTTAGGTTAGGAAAAAACTTTTCAGGGATCGGTCTACAGGCTAAAGTGTGTCTTGGTAACATATTTTGAAGTATCTACCTCCACTCCTTCTCCCTCTAGAGGGCCCTGACCTTTGATGACCTTCAAAAATATGTGAGTTATAAAAGTGAAATCCTGCGAAATAGATCTTCTGCTTGAATGAAATACAACGAAATTGTTTTCAGATTCACAACTTCGCTCCAATTTATAAGATTTTAAAGATATGCAAATCCATTTCTTAAATTTTGAAGAAAAAAACATTGATATGGCTCAGAAACCTACTCAAATTATAGCTATTGCATTTTCAGAACCAAAGGCAATAAAAAAGCAACTGGTAAGTGAAAATTAAGGTAAAATGTTGTTTCGTCAAAATTTCAGCCTGTCGTTAGGCAAATTTCACGCCTCTCTAGAGGGAGAAGGAGTGGAGGTGGGTACTTTAAAATACCTTCCCGGGATATACTTTAGCCTGTAGACCCATCCCTGAAAGTTTCATTTTCATAACCTAACCCCTTTCTGAGATAGCTAGAAGTCACTCAACTAGAATTTTACCCTAATTTCCTTTAACAATCTCTACTAGACTATCTTTGGATTTTTGAACTGACGTGGACTTTCTAGAAGCCTGATAATGCCTAAATTAATAAGGGTGAGAATTTTAGTTTCTGATATATTTGAGTTAACAACTAAATATTAGGCATAAATAATACTTTATTAATTGATTAGTTTCATAGATACAGAAATGTCTAGTAAACCATTATTTTCACAGCTAATTTGTCGTTTGGTGATTATTGGAAGAGGACAGTTATTTATTTTCACCTGAACTTCTTAAGAAGAAAAGGAAGATACAACATTAAAATTCCTACTGTGTACTGTTTGATATGGTAAATACAGTCTAAATTATGCCTGGGGAAAGTATATTGGTATCTTGGGCTACTTACATTTTGAATTTGTAGCTGACACTATAAATTAGCTAGGATGAAAGTGGTTCAAGTTCTAGATTAGATGATATTGAGAAGGAAACATGTTAAGAAAATAAAACTTGCAGATTAATTGTAACTAACACATTTTGACTGCAAGTTCACTGTAATTTAACTCCCTCCATCTAATATACAACTATGTAGCCCAAGTTATATTACCTTAATTTGCACTTAGAGCAGAATAAGGTCCAATGTTTGATCTGTTGTTGAGATGTGAGTTAAAAATTTTGGTAAAATTCTAGTTTATTGACTTCTTGCTATCTCGGAAAGGGTTTAGGTTAGGAAAATGGAACTTTTAAGGATGGGTCAACAGGCTAAAGTATGTCCCAGGAAGGTATTTTAAAGTACCCACCTCCACTCCTTCTCCCTTTAGAGGGCCCTGAAATTTGCCTACATGACAGGTCTATACCTATTGAAATTGTGACAAAACAACATTTTACCTTAATTTTCAGTTACGAGTTGCTTTTTCTCTGCCTGTAGTTCTGGAAATACAATTCCTGTTATTTGAGTAGAATTCTGAGCCATATCAATGTTCTTTTTTCAAAATTTAGGAAATGTATTTGCATATCTTTAAAACCTTATAAAATGGAATTGAGCAAAGTTATGAAGCTGAAAACAATTTTGTTGTACTTTAATTAAGCAGAAGATCTATTTTGCAAGGTTTCATTTTTATAACACATATATTTTTAAAGGTCATCAAAGGTCAGGGCCCTCTAGAGGGAGAAGGAGTGGAGGTAGTTGCTTCAAATTACCTTCTTGGGACATACTTCAGCCTGTAGATTCATCCCTAAAAATTTCATTTTCCTAACCTAAACCCTTTCTGAGATAACAAGAAGTCAATTAACTAGACCTTACCTTAGACCTTAGATCCTCCTGAGCCATCAGTGGCACATAGGGCATCAACAAAGTCTCTCCATTCATCACAAAGCTGTGCAGCTGCAGTGATATCTTCCCATTGCACAGTGAGGGAAATTTTTGCCTTTTTTAAGTCCCAATCATACTGCCTATGCAGTGTGTGTTTTGGTCAGCCTCATCTTTGTCTCCCTTCAGGCTGCCATTGATACACTCTTGAGGGAAGGCTGTCTTTGGGCATGCGTAGAACATGACCCAAACATGTCCATCTTTGTTTCTTCAAAACTTGGTCACTATGGGCTGGTTTGTTTTCAGCCAGTTTCTGGTTTGTTTCATTTCCCTATTGGTAATTTTCTGATGCCAACTGATTTTGAGGATCCTTCAAAGGCAAATGTTTTCAAATCCAAGGATACATTTCTCAAGTTGTTGGTTGAGTTTCAAACATTCACTGGCGTACATCAATATAGACAACACATTGCTGTTGAACAGGTGCAATTTTAAATGAAGTGAGTATTTGTTGCTTCTCCAAATTTGTGTTAGTCTGTTGAAGGTGCCTGATGCTTGTCCAATCCTTCTCTTGATTTCAAATGTTACACTCCTTCTCTTGATTTCAAATGTTACATTGCCAGTATTTTCTATCCAGCTTCCTAAGTATTTAAATTCTTGGACCTGTTCAATAGATTTATCGGAGCATTGAAGAGTTAGGGGGGAGCCAGATGTGGACATACTTTTTGATTTATCAATGTTGATCAACAATCCAACCTCTAGGGCTTTTTCTGAGATTTCATCAAATAGCAGCTGTAATCAATCTTATATAATGATTGACAAAAGTTTACTAGGTATTGACATTATGTTAATACCTCTCCAGTTGCCACAAACAAGTGCATTGTCTTTTTTGAAGAGCCTAATAATGGTTCCTTTTGTCCAGTCACTGGGCATTTTCTGTTCACTCCATATCTTGAGTTAGTAGCTCAACCCAAACTGTCATGCAGTCACAGACTGAAGTTTTCAGCATCTCAGATGTAATGCCATCTACTCTTGGCATTCTTCCATTCCTTAGCTTTCTAACAATGGTTATGATTTCTTCTGAAGACAGTGGTTCTTCATTTACATTAAGAATCATAAATGGAGTGTCAGGAATTAGATCTTGGTCTATTTAGTAGGTTCTCAAAATGGGTTGCCCACATCTTGTCAATCATCAAAGGGTCTGTCAAAAGGGCTCCATTCTCGTCCTTTGCTAGATTAGTCCTGTTAGGTTTGACTCCAATCATCTCATTGGTTAATCTATGGACTGTTTTTGAATCTCCCTTCTTTGCTGCTTCTTCTGCCAAAGCTGCTTTCTGTTCAATAAATTGCCTCTTGTCAGTCCGGCACTCTTCTTTACTTGTTTGTCTATTTCTCTTTATGAGACTTGCAGAACAATTAATTCAGATGTGTCTGAGGCCGCCAGAATGGAAAGTTTGGCTGATTTTCTTACATCAATTAGTTTCCAGGTTTGTTCAGAAATCCATCTTTCTTCCTTTTTCTTCTTATAGCCTAATTTCTCCTCTGCAACTTCTCTGGACGTGGGGTTAAGTTTCTCTCACTTGTGCTTGCCCTTGGTTCTAATTCCGAATGCAGGGCTTCAAATCTATTTGAAAGTTCTAATTAGAACATTCATGCTGTTTCCTTGTTGTTCAGTTTCTCAACGTTGAAGGGTTTTTGTGTTGTCAGTTTATTGTTTTTTCTGTGTTGCTTTTAACTTTAAATGGATCTTAGCAACCATGAGGTTATGGTCTGATTGTATATCAGCGCCTCTGTAGCCTCTCATGTCGAGTAGACTATTCTGCCATTTGTGTGAAAAGAGGAGGTGATCAATTTGATTGCACGTGCGGCCATCTGGTGAAGTCCATGTATATTTGTGAATGGTCTTGTGTTGAAACAATGTACCTCCTATGACAAGGTTGTTGTTCAGGGCAAAGTCAACAAGTAGTGCTCCGTTTTTGTTCATATCACCTATTCCATGTTGTCCCGTGACTTCAGGACAGTAATTGTGACAAGATCCTACTTTTGCATTGAGATCACCTACGACACATATGATATTTTGTCTAGGAATTTCTGCAATAACACTTTGTAGTGTTTCATAAAAGTTGTCTTTCTCTATTTCATCCACTTTGTTAGTTGGTGCATAGCAGGCAACAATTGAGATTTTTCCATGAGCTGACCAAAATTGTGTGTAAATAATTCTTTTGTTTACAGGTATCCATTTTAGCATTGCTTGCCTAGCTGCAGGTGACATCAGTACACCCACACCTGCTTGGCGTCTGTTTTCATGTCCACTGTATGCAAGGACATTGCCATCTTGTAGGGGTTCCATCCCGCTACCAAGCCATCTAGTTTCACTAATTGCTGTTATGCCTATATTGTACTGTATCACTTCTTTCAGTATCTGTTCAGTTTTTGAGATCTGGCTCATTGTTCTCACATTCCAAAATCCGAGCTTCAGTTGTTGCTTTGTAGTCAAAAATTGGGTCTGGGGGCATGCTGAGGTTGTTAGGGAAGTAGTAGTCATATCCGAGGCTAAAGTTGATGATTCAGTTGCTGATTTCTTTTTGCAGGGACAGGTAGCAAGCCTATCGCCCCAACCCTCTTCCTTTTGCAACCAGACTTGGAACCGGCTATAGTGGAATTAATTTAATTTTTTTTTTAATTTTTTACTAGAATTTTACCAAAATTTTTTACCCAAAATATGAAAGAACAGCATTTTGACTTTGTTTGTGCTTACAGCTCAGTGCCATGCCTTTCAACTAAGAGTGTGCTAGGATAGATGCAATATAAGCCCACTTAGTAATAGTGACCACAGATAGGGATTATAAAGGGAACCATTCTGTAGTTTAGAGTATCTTCTGTAGTTTATTGTAGTTTATTATTCTTATCTTCTGGGTAAAATTCTAGTTAATTGACTTCTTGCTATCTTGGAAAGGGTTTTGGTTAGGAAAATGAAACTTTCAGGGATGGGTCTACAGGCTAAAGTATGGCCCAGGAAGGTATTTTAAAGTACCCACCTCCACTCCTTCTCCCTCTAGAGGGCCCTGAAATTTGTCTACATGACAGGTCTATACATATTGAAATTTTGACAAAACAACATTTTACCTTAATGTTCAGTTACTAGTTGCTTTTCTCTGCCTTTAGTTCTGAAAATGCAATTCCTTTTATTTGAGTAGAATTTTGAGCCATCAATGTTTTTTTTTTTCAAAAAAAAAAAAATTTTATAAAAAAATTTAAAAAAAAAAATTTTATTAAAAATTTTATGCAATTCCTGTTATTTGAGTAGAAGTTGGAGTCATATCAATGTTTTTTTTTTCAAAATTTAGGAAATGTATTTGCATATCTTTAAAACCTTATAAAATGGAATTGAGCAAAGCTATGCAAGGTTTCACTTTTATAACACACACATTTTTAAAGGTCATTGAAGATCAGGGCCCTCTAGAGGGAGAAGGAGTAGAGGTAGTTGCTTCAAAATACCTTCCCGGGACATACTTTAGTCTGTAGATTCATCCCTGAAAGTTTCATTTCCCTAACCTAAACCCTTTCTGAGATAGCAAGAAGTCAATTAACTAGAATTTTACCATCTTATGTAGTTTAGAGTAGACACAACTTCACAACATCGATTTCTGATAGAGTGTGAGTTGGTTGGGTATGACAAGCAGCATCAGCATCTTAGCACAAATTTTCATTCCAGGCTACATAGATCTATATGTTAATCACTATTTATGAGACATGATGTCTCCTGTTGTATATTAAAGGTTTGGCTTCCCATTTTTTCTCAAGTCTCATGTCTCCTCACTTAAACAGTTCCAATCATTGATGACCCTTTGGCTAAAGAAGTCTTATCTGATTCTACAGTTAAAACCAGACCTATGAAACTTCTTGAATAGCTTTTTGTTGGGTAACTGGTTAAAGAGCTTGTTTTGGGGCTGGTCAACAAATTTAAATGTGAGTAGCATGTCACTCACCTACATTGACATATATAGGGCCTACATTAACATTGCTAAGGATATTTGGTATAGGATGAGGGCAGTCCAAGGCAACCAACCAGCTGGTGGAAAGTTACATTGTGGTCTTAGTTTTTAGCAAGGCACATCCAATTTAAGATTTGAAGTATTTTAGTGAAGTTGACAAACTTTAGAAGTTATCAATCAATTTAATAAGGGGTGCATTGGTGAAACCTTATTTAACTGATATTATTGCATACTCTCACACAAAGCATGATATCTTCCTAAACCTAGCAGAAAAGCTCACAATTACCTCTATAGTTAAACATACTGTCAAATCAATGATCTGAATTTGGTTATCTTGACTATAAAAATTCAGATGTTTTTCAAAGTGAATTCAAGAATGTGTGTCATACTTAAAGAAAACTTGACTTAGTTCCAAGAAATTGCCTCTATTCTTGGATGAAGAGTCGTCTTAATACCATCCTAAAGGTAAACCCTGACATAAGGTTCAGTTGAAAAATATTTGAAAAAATAATCTCCATTTTCAATAATGTCCTGCTCTTGTTGTTTTAGAATTCATTGGCAGACCACTGGTAAACTAGATCTAGGAGGACCCTGACCCCCTCCCTCCTGATGTATCTATCTGTCTTCACTCTTTTGTTTTAATAAATTTGTTATTTTGGGCTAGAAATCCCTAATTCACCTTAATCTGTCTGAACGCTTTGAGGTCTTCCAGACCTTTAGTGCTCTTATGTTGATTACTGCCCATTGAATCTCCACTACTTCTTCTCCTACTCCTTGTCAAGTTGTTTTTTGAAGTACTGGATGGAGAGAGCACTGACAGTTGAATTTTTAATTGATTCCAGTGGTTTATGACTCTTCTCAAAAAGAATGATTGGCAAGTTCTTGATCAGGAGCTTGACTTTGGTAGCTTTTTGGATTGTCCTCTTGTGTTATGCTGGCTGGAACTGAGATTGCTGACTTTTCAATCTGCAGCTTGTAAGTATGTATCATATTGCTGCAAAGTATCTGTAATCTAAAGTGGGTAGTTCAAGGTACCTGAGGTGGTCCTCACATGAGGTTGATGTAAGACTTTTTATGTATTTTGTTGCTTGTCTTTGTACATTTTTGATGAGCCTCACATCTTGTCAATAAGAAGAACCAGCAAGACACAAGCCAAAATTGAGATGGGGTCTGACAAGAGCTTGGTAAGATTATAACAAACAGTATTACAGGCTTTCGTATAAAGTGAATATACCACTTGATGCCTTTTTTATGCTCTTTACAAATATAATAATCGCTTCTACCAGAAATTCATATTTAAGCACTTTTTAACCTCTTAAAAATGACCTAAATATGGGGTATAAAAAAGGCTTAAAACACTGGTCTCAGACTTATAACATTGGACTCAAACTTACTGTTTCATTATAAATCCATTTTTTTAATGTTATATTATCCACAAGCACCGATTTTCCACAATTAAATTGGATAAATAAATTTTATCAATGTTATGGTGTTTTCTTCTTCCCTGTCACCGAAATTTCAATTATAGCATGCGTTTTTGGTCGTTTTTTACAAAATAATAGGATATTTGAAATTGCAAATCTGTAATAGTTTAGAAACAAATTTGGGCTATATATTTGCACATCAGGGGGGTGGGGGTAAAGCATAGCATATATTAAATCCGTAAACTAACCATTGCTGCATTTAATATAGTTAAATTTATAGCAAACAGTATAACTGGCGTTCATAATAGCTGGCTTTCATATTTTCGACCAAAAACGCATGCTTTTATTTAAAATTTGATGTCAAGGAAGAAGAAAACGTCATAACATTTGAAAAATCAATTTATCCAAATTAATATTGGAAAATCAGTACTTGTGGATTATATAACATTAAAAAAAAATTGATTTATAATGAAACAGTAAGTTTGAGATCAATGTTATAAGGTATTTAAGGTTCGAGACCAATTTTCTTTGCCATTTTATACCCCACATTTAGGTCATTTTTAAAAGGTCAAAAAGTGCTCAAATCTGAATTTCCGGTAGAAGCGACTATTATATTTGTAAAGAGCATAAAAAAAGGCATTGAGTGGTATATTCACTTTATATGAAAGCCAGTAATACTGTTTGCTATAATTGTACCAAGAGCTTTACATAGTTTTTTAAATATAGATCCCTGTCTGCTATTAATAGTCCATTTAGTAATCCAAGACTAGAGCTTGCACAGGAAACAACATCCTGAACATGGCTATGAAATTTAAACTTATCACCAATGATCATGTCAAGATCCCTTTCTTCTGCTCTGCTCTCTTACTTTTGTGGTGGGATTATAGATTGTATAGTTAGCCATTGGGTTATTAGGTCCAAAGTGTAATGCAGAGCATTTGCCTGTGTTAAATTGGAGAAGTCAGTCTTGGGTCCAATCTTGTAGCTCATCTATGTCATGTTGGATGCTTTGGGGGTATGCAATACCAAAGAGTTTGACACCATCAGTGAACAGGTGCATGCCATTGTTCATATGGTTAAATATGTCATTGATGTAAATCAGAAAGAGAGTTGCACCCAGTACAGTATCCTGTGGTACTCTGCTCATTACTTTGGCCTTGTCAGAGTAAATTGGTTAGTCATCTGTTGCAAATAAGCAAACCTTCTGCTTGCAATTTGTAAGAAATTTCATTGACCAGTCTACAACAGCCTGACTGATACCTACGGTGGATATATGTGCTTGAGTATTTTGACTACAACTGAAGTCAGGCTAATAGGCTGATAATTTTCAGGCTTTGTTTCTTGAAAACTGGTGTAATATTGGCTATTTTCCAGTCTGCTGGCAGCTCTCTAGAAGTAAGTGATTTCTGGAAAATTTTCCTAAGTGGTTCTGCTATGATTGCTGCAGTTTCTTTTTTAAAAGCTTGGGATGTAGGTTATCAGGTCCTGGCAACTTGTTAGTATCTAACATCTCTAAGCGTCTGAGAACCTCTGTGAGTGATAAAGTGATGCTATCCATTGGGGTTTTTACAATCTCTTCTGGTGTAGGAAGTAAAGGACCATTGGACTCAGTAGTATAAACAGAAACTAATTGCTGATTTAATAAGTTTGAAAGTTTGTTGATGTCAGTTATATCTTCATCTTCCTCTGACACCACTTTCCTGATGCCTTGTCTATTATAGTCTTGGCTAGAGACATATTGCCATAATTTCTATGGGTTTGTTTTAGCTTGATCTTCAAGATTAGATTCAAAGCTTGTATACAAATTGCATTTCAAGTTTTTAATCTGTTCTTGCTCTTTGAGAATTTAAGAGTCCTAAAGATTTTTGACAGATTATATTTTTTGCACATTTAAGATGGACTAATGGCTCTACATACTTTTTAGAAATTTTTTTTCCTATTGTTCTAAACTATTTTCATAAATTTTTCAAGTTGATCATTACCTCCTTCCTCAATCAATTGCCTATGCACAAAACTGTAGACCATGTCTTCCTCTGTTTTAATCCAGCCAGCTGAATTGTTTATAGTATTCAAAAGCATCTCAATGGATTGATAGAAAAGCTTCAAAATCATAGAACTGAAAATTCTCAGGCCACCAAAAATTGGTAAATTTTCAGTTTACATCTTAGTTTAGCTAGAATGATAGTGATTTTATCACTTCTTGTCTTTTTTACACTTGTTCATAATTCAGTAATTTCTTTTTGGTGAAATTACATTTTGAGCCCTTAAAGGGCTTATAACAGCCCATAGTAACCAGTTGAAAAGTATGTTTCTTAAAAAAAAAAAGACTGGCTAGTGAGAAAAAATTGTCATTTGTAGCTGAATCAGAAGTGGTAATTATTATCTTCATTAGTTTTTGTAGTAAAATGTCATCTTGACATCCAATTTAAATAAATTTCTAAAAAGAACTAGAAACCCCCAATGTTATTTTCAAGATAACATTTTCCTATTGAGATTACAGAAAATAATAATTACCTATTGTGAATGAACTACATATGACAATTCTTTCTCACTAGCCAGTTTTTTAATGATTTATTTTTATTTTTGTTGCTATAGACTGCTTTAACCTTTTGGGGTCCCATTAAGGTTTCAAAATAAAAATTGCCCCAGAAACAATAACCGAACTAAAGAAAAGGTATTTAGTGATGTATCCACTTTCATTTTAACTAATTATATTGAAAACTGCAAACTTACCTAAAAATCTTAAACAAAGTATGTGACTTGACAAAATGAAAATCTTCCACCTAGAGGGGAAAAATAAAATGATAAGTAATTTTTTTTGTCAGCTCATTCTTTGCTTTCAAACATAATTACCAAAAATCAAAATAGTATTCCCGGTTCTATATATCTTTGTAGTTTTTGTATTTGTAATAAGAAATTTTAAAATAATTTTCTACTGTCTTTCTGCATGCTTGAAATGAAGCAACAGACTCTAACAGGGTCTTGCAAGCATCATTAAGTTTGGTGTGTCTAGCTAGCAAGTCAATTAGACCTGGCGATTGGTCTACTGCAGTAGGTTACCTGAATGGTTTGCTCAGGTACTTCAAAACATACCAGACTCAAACTTTGTCACAGTGTAAATATAAGATAGACAAGAGCAGCAGTTTGTCCCCTCTGGATGAAAAAACAGCAAAAAAAAAATGTGCAACTATAATTCATTCTGCTGCATGCCTCAAGCATGTGAGATACATAAAAAATATATAATTTTCTTATTCATTTTTTTTCTTAAAATAAAAAAAAGGCACACTTTTCCAAGAATAAACTTCCTGCTTTTTTAAATTAATGTGAATTTCTTAGATATTTTGTCTATCTTTGTGTTGTATTTCAAAATAATCCTATTTTGTTTTGTTTTTTCACTTCAAATGTTGATTGTAGGCAAGAAGCAATTGATAAAAATTTATTTTACAGTAAAAAACAGTGTTTGAACAAGGTCATTTACCTTTGCTCATGCCCAATAATTTTCAGTAAAACCATTGCCTTGTTCTAAAAAAAAAAAAATATTGATGTAGAATTACATTCAATTAGTCCTCAGTACTAGTTCTTTAGACTTGTTCAGCACCTCCCAGAAATCCTCATAATCCACAATGTAGTAGGCTAGTCAAGTTTATGTTGCAAAAATTCAAACACCTTAGAATACCAACAAGATGATATTTTGTGTACGAAAAAAGGTTATATTCTCACCTATACCTGCAAAGAGCTAGAAGGTGGAGAGAGGATTCCCTACTGAATAAGATTAGTCTGAATTATCCTCTGCTGAACAAACAAGAAATCTAAATGCAGTCATGCAAAATCAAGATCAAAATTGCAAACATAATACATGGTGCAAACAAAGCATATGGACAATGACAACCAGACCCCTCCCCTCACGATCTTTTTTCGCCAAATATGTTAGATTAAAATTTTGAGATGAAATTTTGGTAAAATTCTAGTTAATTGACTTCTTGCTATCTCGGAAAGGGTTTAGGTTAGGAAAGTGAAACTTTCAGGGATGGGTCTACAGGCTAAAGTATGTATTGGGAAGGTATTTTAAAGTACCCACCTCCACTCCTTCTCCCTCTAGAGGGCCCTGAAATTTGCCTACATGACAGGTCTATACCTATTGAAATTGTGACAAAACAACATTTTACTTCAATTTTCAGCTACCAGTTGCCTTTTCTCTGCCTTTAGTTCTGAAAATGCAATTCCTGTTATTTGAGTAGAATTTTGAGCCATATTAATGTTTTTTTTTCAAAATTTAGGAAATGTATTTGCATATCTTTAAAACTGTATAAAATGGGATTGAGCAAAGTTATGAAGCTGAAAACAATTTTGTTATACTTCAATTAAGCAGAAGATCTATCTTGCAAAGTTTCAGTTTTATAATACACATATTTTTAAAGGTCATCAAAGGTCAGGGCCCTCTAGAGGGAGAAGGAGTGGAGGTAGGTACTTGAAAATACCTTCCCAGGACATACTGTAACCTGTAGACCCATCCCTGAAAGTTTTATTTTCCTAACCTAAACCCTTTCCAAGATAGCAAGAAGTCAATTAACTAGAATTTTACCTTCTAGTTAATTGACTTCTTGGTTTATGAGGTTTTAAAGATATGCAAATACATTTCCTAAATTTTGAAAAAAAAAATGTTGACATGGCTCAGAATTCTACTCAAATAACAGGAATTGTATTTTCAGAACTAAAGGCAGAGAAAAAGCAACTAGTAACTGAAAATTGAGGTAAAATGTTGTTTTGTCACAATTTCAATAGGTATAGACCTGCCATGTAGGCAAATTTCAGGGCCCTCTAAAGGGCTGAAGGAGTGGAGGTGGGTACTTTAAAATACCTTCACGGGACATACTTTAGCCTGTAGACCCATCCTTAAAAGTTTCATTTTACTAACCTAAATCCTTTCCGAGATAGCAAGAAGTCAATTAACTAGAATTTTACCGAAATTTTTTTCCAAATAGTACAAAGGTCATATAACTATGCCTTCAGGGTTTACAAAGCCCCCACAGCCCCAAAGGCACGGACTGTAAGTTACACAACTGGTCCATTGTTAAAATGTTAGGTTTTTTATGGAAGGGTTGATCATATAAACTTTGGAAGGGGCCCATTCAATTGGAATTGAAAGGTTTCTTGCATATTTTCAGAGTCAATGGGATCGGAGGGAATTCAGTTCCCCCCTCCCCTTACACTCTTTTTTCCAAATATATTCGATCCATAATTTTGATATTGGCATTCTGTTCAGAATAGTCCAAAGGTCAGTTAACTATGCCTCCGGTATTGACACCCCTCCAGTCCTTGGGGCTATGGCTCTACTAGGTCACCAAAAAGGCTCAGGGGATCAAGGTGACACTTAAGGAAATGTTGAGTGCCGAGCACAATCAAAGCACTATGTTCTTGCTGGTTGTTGAAAGGGAATATCAGCAATATCTAAGGAATGGCTGAGGGTATTAAGTTGGAAAATTTAATGTATGTTGAGGAGATGTTGAAGGGAAATTGGTGGGCAACCCTCTCCCATCTTTGTCTATTTTAGGTGCCCCCCTCTGCTCAACAGTTACCAAAACTTTGAAATTGTCATTCTGTTAAACTAGTCAAAAAGTCTAATAGCTTAAAAAAGGGGGAATGTTTGATTATGGGTTTATCCAAAACGACTAAAGGCAAAAACTTGTACCTCATTAAAAAGTTTCATGTTATACATATCTGTAGATAGCCAAGCGCCAATCTGTCCAACTTACGGCTTGGAGGTATGACTGAACAGAAGATTATCTTGAACCTGGTTTTAAAATTTGTATCAAGGTCGATGCTTGATGTATTAAGAGCCAAGACAATTGTCAGAAAGGCAGTGAGTTCTTCACCCACGGCGCTCTTTTAAAAGCTAAAGAGGTATTACACGGTGAGCTTGCAATCAGTTCTAGATTAATCAAAGGTCAAAAGGACGATGATAATGTTTTAGATTTATGTAAATGGTTTGCTAGTGGCTGAAGAGAAACGAGTCATGCCAATATTTGTAATTTACTTGCCGAGTGATATAGCAACTGGTGCAGCAACTGGAGTCCCTTCAACTCCAGTATTATAAAAGAGTGTTTGGTCTACATCAGACAACTCATTCACAGATTCTGAAAGGTGATATGGGCCGGTTTTCTTTAAAGCTAAGTAGGTATATTTTAATGCTTAGATTCTGGTTGAAGTTAACTAAGAGTAATGAAGATAGACTAGTAAGAGTGGCATTTGAAGAGATGTTGAAATGTGGTTTAAAAACCTCGTGGCTATCCCAAATTAAATCATTACTAGAAAAAGTAGGAATGCCTTATTTATGGAATAATGGTCTTTGCTCTCATGATGTACCAACAAATTTAGAAAGCCAGGTACGATTTATATTAGAGAGTCAGGAAATTCAGCATTGGCAAGGGCTGGTTTTTAATTCTACAACACTACAACATTATAATCAGGCAAAACCTAGTTTTGGGGAGGAAGTTTATTTTAAATTTAATTTACCGGCTATGGTTCTACGTCGTTGGATTCAGCTTAAGGCAAATTGTCTTCCAATCCAGAACAGGCAAAAAACGTTCGACAAAAATAAAATGATAGTTGGTCCTGATAGGCGGTATGTTTGTCCCCTTTGTAAAGTTGATGATGAAGACTTGGATCATTTTCTCCGGAAATGCCCGGTGCTCTTGGATTTACGGGAAATTTATTTGCATGGAATTAATTTGATGCTTCCGGGTACTCTACAAAATAGTAACCCGACCACAATATTTCGAATGGGAGTATATATAGATAAATCTTTAATAAGAAGAAAAAGTTTTATATGATTAATTTCTTTTGTAGTTAGATTAGGTACTTTTTGCGTTGAATTCTGTTTTTTTGTGCGTGTTCCTACTGTTGTTAATTTCCTTGGTTGTTTGTTATTTATTTATATTTTTGTGTGTATATGGCCCACGGGTTTTTGAAATACACTATCTATCTATCTATCTATACCTGTTATTGGTGATACGGTTACTGCTTCTGTGGTCTCGCAAGTGAATGAACTCAATCGAAGAATCGACGGGTTTATCCAGGCAAAAACTAATAAACAGGAGGAATCTGGCTTTACTACCCCCCACGCACCTCCTAATCAACTCCTGCGTAACGCAAAAGCACTTGCATATGATCTAATTTTGAAGAACTGTCCATGCTTGTCTTCACCAGAACAAGGGAAGCAATTTTAGACCGTCTACCTCCGGTTGCTTCGAAAGATATTGAACAACTAAAGCGTTGAAAGTTGTCATACGAAGCTAAAGTGCAGCCAATTATGTTGATGAAAGTGTGAAACAGTCCCAGAAAAATATAACAGCCTCATATAAAATTTACTGTTTAAAAAAGTAGGGTTGAGAGAAAGAGTCAAACTTTAGCGCAAAGAGCAAGGCGTTGAAGAGGGAACAGCCCCTTTCATATACGGGGTAATTTCTGTTCGTTTTAAGTTTTAATGTCGCTCCTTACTTTCAGTTAAAAAAACTTGTTTTTTTATTTAATTATTATTATAGACGAGTAAATAAATCTTAAAATGACTAAAATCAAATTGAATTTTCAAATAAAACTCAAAAGCAACAAAATTACTATGTGCCCTTAGTCTAAATCGTAAAAGTCTAAAGCTTGTTGCGTCATTTGTGGTTTACTGAAAACAAAAATTCATTACAAATATTCTGTTTTATGTTAAACATTGAAATATAAAAATTTAACTGCAGTGAATTAAAGCTTGTATTGCTGAGTTTCCGTGAATTATTATTAGTCTATATTAAATATTCATTTAATTTTTATAACTTCCTTCCAGTTATCTTGATTATTATAGTGGTATTTTATTTATTTGTGGTCGATGTTACGAAAAACAAAAGCTTAGTGTTCAATATACAGATAGCTTAACACAAAACGTAAATGACTCACCAGGGTTTAGAGTTTTACGGTTAGCGATGGGGGGAAATGGCAGTGGGCAAACTTTTGATTGGAGCAACTTTGTTCGTTTTAAGTTTTACTTGAATATTCATTTCAATTTTTGGTCATTTTAATATATGTTTATTCATCTTTATTAGTACCTTTCATTTCTATGTTTGCCATCATCGTTTATTCTAATTTCTGTTCGTTTGGATTTCATCTATTCTTTAATAGTTCTGGTCGTTTTGGGTTTGAAATACCGCATTATAAGAATTTATTTTAGCTAGTCTTAAGTTTAATACGGGCCTTTGCTTTTCTTTGAAAAACTTTCTTGCAAAAGTTTTGCTTTAACGAATTTTAGGAAAAGTCGGTAAAAGCTTGTCAGATAGATTTAAAAGAAAGAATACTTAGACCTTTATGTAGAGAAATTTAATTAGCCATGAAATTTCAAGGTTAAATCATTTTTGGATACAAGTAGTTCTTATAGAACTGAAAAAATGAATTTGTTGCTTTTTTTCTTAGCTGGCTCATACAAGAAGAACTCTGAGTTTAAATGTGACAATTCAACAAGTTTCAAACCAGTTGCAGCTGGCCTGTCGCTCTTTTTCCAGTGGTAATAGAAACAATCCTAATTCTGGGATTTCAGAAGACATTGCAGAAAAAGGCAGGTATTTCTTATTTTTTCATCTTTGGGAACATGTACTTAAAGAAAGAGTGCTCTATAGTTGAAAATCAACTGTTCGGCATAAAAGATACACGCCAATTATTGGTGTTATTTATATTGTAACCTTCATAAATGTTAAGCAATAAATCATAATAGTCTTAAATGCATTAAAATAAAAAGATTTTGCGAATTTAAATTAACATATTTTTTATATGTGTTAAAAAATTTAACGTAATACAACTGTTGATCTTCTTCCTCTGCTAAGCTTTTCAGCCTAATAAGATTTTCAGTCAAAACTGTTCAGCCCTTTTCCTTTTGACTCTTTATAAGAGATGCGTTGTGGTAATACTGGCTGCGTTGCAACCACTACTACGAGTGGTTGCCAGTTGTTCATTGTGAGATAGCTTGGTTTCAATTAAATGTCTTGCTGTAAATCTTTTGATTCCAGGAACTGAATGATCAAGGTGTGTATTTCGAGTTCACTACTCTTTGTGGGGTTAAGGCTGTTAGGTCATTGACTGATGGTGGAATTTTCTGGTATTTGAAGTACTTTAACAGTTTACTTTAAAGGACAAGCTGTTCAGGCGTCAGCATATTGCATTCATATAGACAATGGCCAATTGTTTTATTTCTTATATTGCAATGTCTGCAAAGTGGGGAGAGGAAATTAAACTAGCAGAATTTGAGAACTGATAGGATAAAGCCTATAGTTCTAGCTCATTAGCACCTGAACGGATTCTGTGGCAAATTTTTAAGTGGTACTTATTGGGGAAAGGTGATAATTTTGATTTATTATTAGTAGATGAGCCTCTGATAATCTCATCTGATATGTATATCTGACGGGGGTAGGTATCCCACTTGGCTGGTCAATATTTAGGAATACTTTTTCCTATTTTATCTGCCTGATGACAAGTGCCTTGGAATATGCTGGAATTATGTCATTATTCCTATTTAAGTAAGTGCATTTTTGAGACTAAGACAATAGAAAGTATGTGTCCGTTTTGTATTTACATGCCATATCCAGGAAGTCTAGGCTTGACGTTGAATCTGAATACATCATATTTGTTTTTGTATATTATGACTCATAGTATTCCTAACATATTCCAAAGTCATGGTGTTTATCTCAGCTGACATGATAGAAACATTATCAAAGAGTTTCTCTCACCCATTGTAATATTAAGGGATGAGAGATAAGCTCCAAATGAAATCTTAATATTTATTGTAGTCTCATCAACAGAAATTGGGAAATGGTTATTGTAAGTAATTTTATTATGTTAAGCAAAGTTTTCCTGTGTAGCATATATTAGGTGGAGGTAAGTTCTTTTGTCCAATATGAGAAATTCGTATTTATTATGAGAAGGGTTCAAATCAATGGAGGGGTTAGGGAGAACGTGGGGGCAATAGATCTGGCTAGCACTGTAAGTCAAATTTGAGTACTTGTAAACTCAAGTGTGATGGCTCTATGAGAACCCGACCGATATGGATTTTTGGGGTGCGATACCGAATTAATTTGCCGATAAGTTGCCCTCCGGAAAAAAGCCTTGCATTATCTATCCATATTCATGCTCACATGTTTGTTCCTGGTCTATTGCACACCAGAGAACAGCCTCAATAATTTATTGTGGATTCCAAATAATGCAAAACCGATTTATTTAGAAAAGATCAACAAAAACAATTAAATCAAATAATGTTCTATTCTGGACAGTGGTTGATAAGCACAGTCCAAATGGAGCAAGTTGTAATGGAGAAAGCACAATTTTTCAACATTTTCTCCTTTAAAGACCTTCGTTTTATCATCATAAGCGTTCCCATCTGTGCACAAAACTCTTTCGCTAGAGACATGAGAAGGCGGGCAGCAGAGATATTTCCGAGCAAGTTGTGCTAGTCTCTTGAAACGACTGTTGGCACTCGAGTACCTTTCTAGTTTCTGATTAATATTATCTGCTGACTCTTCTTCCTTACTTGTTGAAGTTGCGAGCGGGTTGTCAAATAGGCAGTCAATTAAATTTGATGTGTCTCTTCTCCTTTGTTTCAGATTTTCCTCCTCTTCTGTTGCAGTGGCTAATTTTGTTTCTTCCAATTTCTGACTGTGTGTTTCTTCTTGTGGCCATCTTTTAGCGTTACAGAGTGCCTCTTGATTTAGGGAGTCGGCGCTTGTATCTGGGATCAAGGAGACAAGCAAGAAAAACTCTTCTGGTTGTACGCTCTTGAACTCACCATACATTTCGAACATAGTTGCACCGGGTATGTATTGATAAGTCTTGACTTAACAAATATACTTGGACTTCATTTGACTCACCTCTGCTGCTGCTCTTTCCACCATGGTCAGACTTAACTGGTGGCTCTGCCCCAAGGACTTGACAAACAAAACTTACCTGAGGAAAACCGGCACCATCTTCTGCATAAATTGCACAAGAACAAAAATTGGTCGGTATCCGGTAATTTTTTCCTATAACCGATAGTGACACTGACCCCCATATTGGCCAGCTGATACATTGGTTGGACCTTAGCTTATATACATGGATGGAACTCTTTGCCAGTTATGCAGGGTTTGTGAGCTGTTGGCTTCGATTTTTGAGAAACAATTAATTAGGAGGAATTTTCTTCTGTCATTTATTGATGATAAACTACTCCCTTTATGCAGAAACTTAGCGATTGTATGCAGAAAGAAGTTGAAACACGCTTGCCTTTGTATTATTATTATCATAACAGATACTATTATATATTCATACTGGAGAGGGTCAGGGGAAGTCTTCTCATAAATGTTTTCTTTGCTACTTATTTTATTTTTCAAGTTGGTGCCGTTTTGACCACCAGGCTTTTTTGTGTGTTCTGGTTTAATGTTCTTTGTTTTGTCTTGTGGAGAGCATGATTTGCTGATTTAGTCAGAATAGATGTTAAAACTATGGCGTGTGTATCAAACGTATATTTGAAAGATATGACCCCTGAGAGGGATTTAGGATTTGACCATTTAGCTTATCCTCGAACTTTGCCCAGTTTGCTTTTAGATTTTATGTAGTGGGTTGTTTGTGGCTAAACTTTTGCATGTTCGTTTATTGTAGAAATAATTGTAAAGTGGCCTTTGAGGATATTATCTATATTGTTCACGTGAATTTTATTCTATATATTTTTATTTTGTGGAACAATTTATGTTTAATTGTGAAACTTTTCACTTATAACATCAAAGTAGGTATTTAAATTTGAGGAAGTTGCACTTGCTGATCAATATTATCTTATATGAAACTTTCAGTAAATTTTACTACTTTATTTGTTGCTTATTCTCCCAAAGCAGGTTATGGGCATTAAAATACCCACATGCTATTAGATTTGTCAACATATTAGAATTAATTACATTAATGAAGGAATTGGTAGAATTTGCAATTTGGCCTTTAGGGTTATAATAGCTAATCATATAAGGATTGGTATTATTCAGCCACACTTTGAGTTCAATGGCATCAATATCATTATTAAGTACTAGAAAATCAATTCTGCCAAATTTTATGTCATTATTTATTCTTATGGCCACACAACCACCTTTTCTCTCAGATGGCCTGTCCTTTTTGAGGATAACGCATCCCGGGATTTTGGTCTGCCGGTTTTAAGCATGGTTAGCCGGTTTTCAGTACTATTTTATTCATGAAAGATATTAATTCATTAAATTTATTTTCTGAAAGTGATCTTACGTTCAATCGAAGTATTGAGACGTTTTGCTATGTGGCTTTAGTGTTCATTTGATTGGATTTTGATGTTTAAGTTTGCTAGGTGTAAAGCAAGGACCTATTTTGCTTGGCTGAGCATGTAATTGAGTAGGTACATTTTCGCCAAATTATTTAACTGTTGTTTTACGTGGCTGTGGAAGATTGAATGTGTCTATTGTGTCGAAATTTATTTTTAGTAAAAGACACATATTAGGCGTCAGCTTATTTAAGTACTCATTAGAATTGTCATTAATTATAGTGTTGTTTCCTGGTAAGGTTTCTGTTTAATTTCTGTTTAGGAGTGGTAGCCAAGGAAGGGCCTTTTTATATGAGGAGGAAGATGGGTTGGTTTGATAGAGGTTTTAGAAGGGAGGGCTGTTGCTCTGGGGAAGCTTAAGTTGGTTGTTCTTTGTGTGGCAGTCTAAGTTTGTTTGGTAGAAATTAGTGTCTGGATTGTGTGTACCGGTTTTGCTTCCTGAGCTGCAAATAGGCAAAGTGTGACTTTTTCAGCTGCTATTTGGAGAGTTAGTTTTTTCGTTGTCAGGGCTAAATCATTTATTTTTATATTCAGGGAGGCCTTTGCAGTTCATGCAAGTTGGGTGATCTTTCATGCAGTTTAGCGTTTCTTTGGGATCGGTTCAGAATTCAGAGTTTTAGTTATTCATTACCAAGTTTATAAAAAAAAAAAAAAAAAAAAAAACTTCGACATACTCTCCCTCGTAAGGTTCTATGGCCAGAAAAGAAAAACAGGAGGAAAAAAGTGAAGCAAATACAAAAAAAAAAACATTTTCAACGTAATGCATTTACATCTCGAAGATACTCAACATACGCTCACACACAAACGAACCAAAAATCCAATCATCCACCTCAAAATTTTCGAAACCATAACCTAGCCAGGGGAGTATCACATGATCTCAAAATGTTTTAAATTGCATGTATGAAACCAAGCCATGAGAGATGCAGTCTACCTATAAAATTGGTTATTTCGATAACTACCAGTCAATAAAGAAAGAAGTCGTTCTTCAAGGTATAAAATATCGTTAAAAGCAGAACGAAGTAGGAACATTCGCCTGTAACCAGAAAGAAAGGGTACTTAACGGTTATATAATAGATACTCGGGAAGTGAAGTTCGATGAATGCTAATGAAATGAAACAAAACATGATGAATGTATGATAGTTTAGAAACAAATTTGGGTTATATATTTGCACATTAGAGGGGAGGGGGTAAAGCAGAGCATATATGAAATGCGATAAAGCTAATGAAATAAAACAAAATATGATGAAAATATAATACTTTATTAGGAAAATTGTAAAATTTTAACTTAGAATTATGTACCCAGAACGCAGAAATGTCGTTAAGAATCGCGTTATAAGGAGGTCTTCCTTCTGCCATTGCTGCCGCTCGCCACATGTACTCTACTAAGTATGATTGTAAATGATGGCGCGATGTGCCTCGGTGTGGTTTATTACGCCACTTTGCGGAACCCCACATTCTCTCTACTTTTTGGGTAGGTAATGTAGCTTCTCATATGAGTACGGGTATACCTCATGAAGGAATTTTTGTACCAAAAAATGGATGTCATATACTTTGATCAGCTCATCAAGAGCTATCGATTGCCGTCGAAAAAAATATATCTGTCTTAATTCAAAAGTTGATTTTTTTGCCGTAGGCCAACTTTCTTACGTCACCACTTAGAAAGGAGCAAAGGATAAGCTCCAATTTCTTTAGCAGTGTGAGAACTTTTAAAGTTTATTAGGCACATCTGTGTGGCCGGGTAACTGCCGCATATATTTAACACTTATAGATTTTAAGCCATCTTCAATTTGAAAGTGATGCCTGCCTGCTTGCCTGCTAGAACGGAGCTTTCCACTCGAAAGCAGAAACATGGCTTGATGAAACGAAAGCTTGGCTGCAGAACTTCAGATACTCCTCTCTGACATAGGCTATATAACTCCCCTTCGCTTCGGACACCATAGGCTCTGGCTCGTGGACAAGCAAAAACCATCCTTTTTGGCCCCAGGCAAGAGTTCTGTGGAGCTTTTCAAAATGTAATGTCATATTCATCAATCCGGCCTGAGGTCCACACTTTCCGTAAAAACCGCACAGGTTAGACCCTTACCAGTTTCCAGGAATAAGCTGAGATCGGCGGCATAGAAAAAAAAAAAAAAACGGGACAAAACCAAAGTGTTGCTCTCGCAACACAATTACACGCACTTTTTGCTTATGTGTTTATCTTTTGATCCCACTTTGCCATTAGACCTTTGTTTATTCACTGAAACGAACTAGTTGGGATGAAAGTGAAATCAAGTCTGTCTTGAGATAACACCCTAATTCCAGCTGGGTGAAAAGCATTATCCAGTAGAATCAGTATAAATTCTGGATTCGTTGCTTGGTGATTTCTTTTGTTGCTTTAGTCTTAGGTAATTCTTTTTATATAAACTAAATAAAAAAAAACAACTATTTTTCAACTGAAAGTAAGGAGCGACATTAAAACTTGAAACGAACAGAAATTACTCCGTGTATGAAAGGGGATGTTCCCTTCTCAACGCCCCGCTCTTTACGCTAAAGTTTGGCTCTTTCTCACAATTCTACTTTATTAAACAGCAAAAAAATTTGTAAAATTCTAGTTAATTGAGTTCTTGCTATCTCAGAAAGAGTTTAGGCTGGAAATTGAAACTTTCAGGGATTTCAGACGTAGTTGCCCTCCAATTTTTCGGTTACTTAAAAAGACAACTAGAACTTTTAACTTTCAACGAACATTTTTATTAGGAAAAAATATATGTAACTTAAGAATTAACTTATGTAACAAACTTCTATATTTTTATTATGTATATGAGGGGTTTGTCCCCTTGTTAAAGCTTGCTCTTTACACTAAAGCTTAAGTTTTGTCCCAGTTCTTTAAGAATGACTCCTGAATCCGAAAGGCCGTAGAACAAATAGTGGAAATTACTAAAAATACTTTAGCATAGAGAGCGAGGTATATATGAGGAGAAGAACCCCTCATATGCATAATAATATCTGTTCGTTTTAAGTTTTAATGCTATTCCTTACTTTCAATTGAAAAAAACTTTTTCATGTTCATTTTTTCATTGTTTTTATATAGTAATGCTAGAAAATCCTGCGCCCCCTTTATTGAATTTCTCTTCCCCCATGACATATTCCTCCAAGGAAAGATCCTCCCACATAGCCCCTTCCCCTCAACCCCCCCCCCCCAAGCCAAAAAATCACCCTGAAAACGTCTGTACACGTCCCAATAACCATTACTGTATGTAAACACTGGTCAAAGTTTGTAACTTGTAGCCCCTCCCCCGGGGACTGTGGGGAGTAAGTCATCCCCTAAGGCATAGTTATTATGGTTTTCGACTATGTTGAACAAAATGGGTATCTCAAAAGTTTCATCCATTGACTTTGGGAAAAAAATGAGCGTGGGAGGGGGTCTAGGTGCCCTCCAATTTTCTTGGTCACTTAAAAATGGCACTAGAACCTTTCATTTCTGGCGACATTCTAAGACCACTTGGTCGATTGTCTTTGTCTTCAACAAAAATGCGAAATTTAACATTTTTGTAGATAGGAGCTTGAAACTTCTACAATAAGGTTATCTGATACGCTTTATCGGATTGTTTGATTTTCGCTGAGATCGTATGACTTTTAAGGGGTGTTTCCCCCCTATTTTCTAAAATGAGGCAAATTTTCTCAAGCTCGTAACTTGTGATGGGTAAAACTAATCTTGATGAAACTTATATATTTAAAATTAGCATTAAAATGAAATTCTTTTGATGTAACCATTGGTATCAAAATTCTATTTTTTAGAGTCTCGGTTACTATTGAGCCGGGTCGCTCCTTACTACAGTTCGTTACCACGAACTGTTTGACCAGTGGGTAAATTTTTCGTTGTTCATATTATTGACTGCGTTTTCGGTAAAATATCGAAAATACGAAACCCGGCGGAAGAAGTTGTAGAATGGTTAAGTTAGGTTATGCTATTTTAAGCCTTTTTTATACCCAAAAACTAGAAATATTTTGTTCATTTTTCAAGAGCTCAAAAAGGGCTTAAATTTGAATTTGCGATAGAGGCAATTATTATATTCGTAAATTTCTGTAAAAAAAGGCAACGAGTGGTATGTTCACTTTAGTCATAAGTCAATGATACGAACAACGAAAAACTTACCAACCAGTGGTTTAAGTACCACCTTTTTGGTTACACATTTACTAAAATCTTAATTTTTTGGAGAATCTTATAAAAAAAAAATATGAAGAATTGGCTGGGATAATGAGTTGCTACCCTGCAACAAAATTTAAAAAAGCTTAAAAGGAAAAGTGTGAATTTTAGTTTGTAAGCATAAGCCGACTGCTACTGGTAACAACTCACTGGAAAAAAAAAATTCCCCTTAGACTAACACAGCTGTGCACACTCCCTCCATCCCAATTGATTCAACCCCCCCCCCCTTTACCCTCCCTAGAAGTTCCCATTTTCCCTAAATCTTTCCTTACGACATCCCTCCCATGTGGGGATGACCTGCTCTTCGTTTCCGAAAAGCATTTCCGAAAAGTGTTTGAAATTCAAAATATTATATTCGTTTCCGTCGCAAATTCAGTTTGTATATTTCTATATACTATTCTATGTATATCCATATCACATGTTTCCCATACATTTATTGATTCTCGATTTTGTCACTGTCGATTCAATTTACTAGAAAGCCGTTTTTAACAAGATTGGTGTTAACATGGGTATATACATGGGTAAAATAAGAGAAAGAAGTATTATCTTTGACGGACCGTAAAGGACTTCAAATTGAATTTGCGACAAAAATTAATGCCATATTTGGATTCAGGAAGAAAATCTGATTCTATTGATAAGTATATTTCTTAGCTATCGGAATTTTTCGTTAATATAAATATTTACCGCCGTGGATGGGTGGTTGCCCACTTTGATAAAATCTTTTGCTTTGATTCGGCTTCTTTGCTTATATTTGATTTGGGAGGGGGCTCTGTAATTAATTTTCCCCCAGACACCATCAGCCCTAGGAATAGCTCTGACTGTGATCTCTATCATTTTATGTAGGTTTAATTTGGCTCATTTAAAGTTTTTGTGTAATATTGTTTTTGCACGATTGGGATTTTTGATCCATCTTTTTATTTTTGATATAATTGGCCAATTGGTCTATTCCAGTGGCGTCGTTGAGGGGGGAGGCAAAGGAGGGGTAGTTTCCCCCCAATAATTAAAAACAATTATTTATTAAGTAGTTATAGGACTTAGTAGCTATGTAGTGTTGCTCATTTTGGTAAAATTCTAGTTAATTGAATTCTTACTGTCTTGGAAAGGGTTTAGGTTAGGAAAATGAAACTTTCAGGGATGGGTCTACAGGCTAAAGTATGTCCCGGGAAGGTATTTTAAAGTACCCACCTCCACTCCTCCCTCTAGAGGGCCCTGAAATTTGCCTACATGACAGGTCTATACCTATTGAAATTTTGACAAAACAACATTTTCCCTTAATTTTCAGTTACTAGTTGCCTTTTCTCTGCCTTTAGTTCTGAAAATGCAATTCCTTTTATTTGAGTAGAATTTTGAGCCATCAATGTTTTTTTTTTTTCAAAATTTAGGAAATGTATTTGCATATCTTTAAAACCTTATAAAATGGAATTGAGCAAAGTTATGAAACTGAAAACAATTTCGTTGTACTTCAATTAAGCAGAAAGTCTATTATGCATGGTTTCACTTTTATAACACACATATTTTTAAAGGTCATCAAAGGTCAGGACCCTCTAGAGGGAGAAGGAGTTGAGGTAGTTGCTTCAAAAAACCTTCCCGGACATGCTTTAGTCTGTAGATTCATCCCTAAAAGCTTCATTTTCCTAACCTAAACCCTTTTTGAGATAGCAAGAAGTCAATTAACTAGAATCTTACCCTCGTTTTCAGTTTCGAACTTGCTCTTTATTTTGAGCAGATAATTTTTTTTTTATTAATCAGTGCTCATTTTTAACATATGGAAAACGAAAAAAAATAGCGGTCAATTACACTTTATGGTATGTTCGAATTAATATTTTTCTAAATATACTCCCTTTGAAACCTTATCATCAAGTAAAAATGTGAGTTTAGTTAATGGGAAAATTGAAGAATGTTCTATGCTTCCTGTTTTGCCAAACATGTTCAGGTGAATTTTCCTAAAATATATCAGTTCGAGATTAGATTCTCTTGTTTTAAAACTAGCAAAAGTGGAAATCAATAGTTGAATACACCCTCATCATCTGCAAAAAGAAGAGAAAGGGAATCATTGAAGAATAAGAAACTAAAGATACAGTGAATAGAATTTCCTGAATGAAAAAATAAATCATTAGAAAGAAAATAAGACTCAGTGCTTTTTATAATGGTATTCGTATTATAACTAGATTGACCAAATCGGTTGTAGTTTGGTCATTGAATTTGGTAGAGGGGGATCCGCTCCAGGAATCATTAATTGCTCTAATTTTTATTTCCAGTATTTAGTTGAAAATGTGATTATTTTATTAGTCACTGAAACGCCTAATAAGCGCTGATAGAGTCCTATTCCTTGCGTATTGGAATCACATACTAAAGCATAGATATTGAACAGCCTGTATGTACAATACCATCCTGACTTCTCACTACCTTCGCTTTTCTAAATGTGTTAGGAATTACGACTGAAATTTGTTGCATTTCACGTAACGTCAGCGCTACTTGTGGGACATTTATCTCTGCATCAGCATGCTGGAAATATCTGCTGAGGATAGAATAAATTGGATTTAAACAAAATATGTATATCTTTCTCAAAATTAGAAATTTTGTGAGCACGTATAAGCGGTACCAACCCATTCTCTTTCTATCATTATCAGTTTTACCCTAGGAGAACGTGCTTTACTTGTGAAGGGAATTTTAGACATAAAAACGATATTCAGTGTAACTCTTCCCGGAAATCTGTCCACCTCCTACCCTGATTCACACAAGAAAAACTTTCGTGCAATTTTTATAGGATTTGCTTTTTTTTTTAACAAATATACAAAAGGGAAGTTAGTTTTCAAACTCAAGGAGTCATTTCTTTCATTCAATTTGGCATCCCTGATAATTTTTAGTTAATTTAAGGTTTCTGCAGTAATGTTGCCAAGAATTGTTCAGATTTTCTGGATATTCTTAGTCAAACAATACCCAAGGGATAAATTAATAATTTTAGCTCTAATATTCGAATACTTTCAAATCTAAAATACTGTCGCTATTTAAATGCGGGGAATATGTCACAATACAATGTTTCACAATATGTTATAATACTTTGAATTATCCTGTATATTTACTTAGACAACGCTATTGCGCTGCCTATGTTTTCTTTTTCGGCTTTGAACCGCTGATATCAATGCTATATTAATATAAATCCATAAACCCGCAAACAGATCGATTTGATAAAAACGTAAATAATATTGCAATAAACCACGTACATTATAAGTTTAGTAAAACAAATTAAATATTACAGAGTCAAAATCCATTCAGGATTACGAGCAAATGAATAGCGCGATACCCGGGGCTTTTAGAATAGAGCTTGGTGCAATTATGAGATTGAGCATCCTGTTCTGAGGGTGGGGGTCGGAGATGCCACTTTTCTTTGAGCCAGAACTATGTATATTCACGCCATGGTGGCAATATGTGGCTAGCCCACCCTAGAAAACAATTCCAGGGGGTGGGTTATTATTAGAGGTAAATTTAAGCCCTATATAGAGGTATTTCTGGAAGGTCTTAATGAAAATGTCTTGTTTCTGATGCTCTATTAGCCACATACACATAGTTTTTAACCACATATAAAAAGTTTTGGCTCAAAGAAACGTGGCATTTTCATTAAAACCTTTTGAAAATAACCGAATGCAAAAATATTTTTCTTTTTTCTTTATTTGTTTTTCATTTTCTCAAATATGATTTTGCTAGCATCAAGATTTAAATTAATGGAATGTAACAGGCCGGTGCATCCAATAGAGTAATTGCAACGAAGCATTTTTATTAAGACTTCACAGAAATACCTCTTAATAGGGCTTAAAATTCCCTTAATAACAACCCACCCCCACTGGAATTGATAGCTAGGGTGGGCTAGCCACATATTGTCACGGTGGTGTGAATATGCATAGTCTTGGCTCAAAGAAATATGGTATTTTCATGAAAACCTTTTGGAAATAACCTAATGCAAAATTTCGTTACTTTTTTCTTCGTATGCGTGCTTCATTTTTTTTAATGTGATTTTGCTAGTATCAAGACTTAAATTAATGAAATTTAACAGACAGGCGCAACCAAGAGAGCAATAGAAACGTTGTATTTTCATTAATACCACCCGGAAATACTCCTTAATAGGGCTTTAATTTACCTCTGATAACAACACACCCCCTCTGAAATTGCTTATTAGGGTCGGTAGCCACATATTCCCACGTTGGCGTACATATGCATAGTCTTGGCTCCATGAAACGTGGAATTTTTGTTAAAGCATTTCGGAAATAACCGAATGCAAAAATTTTTTTCTTCATTTGTATGTTTCATTATTTTTAAATGTGATTTTGCTAGTATCAAGATTAAAATTATTGAGAAGTAACAAGCAGGTGCATGCAATAGAGCAATATAAACGAGGCATTTTCTTTAATAACTCCCAGAAATACCTCTTAATAGGGCTTAAGTTTTCCTTTAATATCAACCGCCCCCTCTAGTATTGGTTGCTATGGTTGGCTAGCCACACATTGTCACGGTGAGGTGAATATGCATAGTCGTAGCTCACAGAAGCGTGGTATTTTCATTAAAACCTTTAAGAAATGACCGAATACAAAAATATTTCTCTTTTTTCTTCATTTGTATGTTTCATTTTTAAAATGAGATTTTTCTAGTATCAAGGTTTAAATTAATGGAATGTAACAGAAAGGTGCATCTAATAGAGCAAAAGAAAGGAGGCATTTTCATTAAGACCTTCCAGAAATATGTCTTAACACGGCTTAAATTGACCTCCAATAGACACCCACCCCTCTAGAATTGCTTGCTAGGGTAGGCTAGCCACTTATTGCCACGGTGGTGTGAATATGCAGAGTCTTGGCTCCAAGAAATGTAGCCTTTTCATTAAAACGTTTCAGAAATAACCGAATGCAAAAATCTGTCTATTTTTTCTTCGTTTGCATGTTTAATTTTTTTGAATGTGATTTTCTATTATCAAGATTAAAATTAATGAAATGCAACAGGCAGGTGCATCCAATAGAGCAATAGAAACCAGGCATTTTCTTTAAGACCTCCCAAAAATAAGGCATTTTCATGAAGACATACCAGAAACTTCTTAATAGGGCTCAAATTTACCTCCAACGACAACCCATCCCCTCTTGAATTTCTTGCTAAGGTAGGCTAGCCACATAATGCCCTGATGGCGTTAATATGCATAGTCTTGGCTCCAAGAAACATGGAATTTTCATTAAAACCATCGTAAATAGCCGATTGCAAAAATCTGTCTTTTTTCTTCGTTTGCATGTGTAATTTTTAAATGTGATTTTGCTAGATTTAAATTAATAGAATTTAATAGGCAGGTTTATCTAATAGAGCAATAGAAATGAGGCATTTTTAATTGGGCTTAAATTTACCTCTAATAACAATCCACCCTCTCTGGAATTGCTTGCTATGATGGGCTAGCCATATATTAATGTGGGGGCGGAAATATGCATAGTCTTGGTGGCTCAAAGAAACATGGTATTTTCACGAATACCTCTCAGAATTAACCATATGCAAAAATCTGTCTCTTTACTTTGTTTCTATATTTCATTTTTTGAATTTGATTTTGCTAATACCAAGGTTTAAATTAATGGAATCTAATAGGCAGGTGTCTCCAATAGAGCAATTGAAGCGAGGTAGTTTTATTAAGACCTCCAAGAAATACCTCTTAATAGGTTTTGAATTTACCTCTAATAAAAACGCACCCCCTCTAGAATTGCTTGCTATGATGGGCTCGCCACATATTGCCGTAGTGGCGTGAATATGCATAGTTTTGGCTCAAAGAAAAATGGTATTTTCATTAAAACCTTTCTGAAATAACTAAATGCAAAAATCTGTCTCTTTTTTTCGTTTTCATGTTTCTTATTTTAAAATTTGAATTTACTAGCATCAAGATTGAAATTAATGGAATATAACAGGCAGGTGCATGAGTCTATTTACTAGGATGGGCTATCCGATTATTGCCATGGTGGTGTTAATAAGCATAGTCTTGGCTAAAAGAAACGTAGCATTTTCATTAAAACCTCTGAAATAACCGAACCGCAAAAATCTGTCTTTTTTCATCGTTTGCATGTTTAATTTTTTAAATGTGATTTTGCCAGCATGAAAATTTAAACTAATGAAATGTAACAGGTAGGCACATCCAATAGAGCAATTGAAACGAGACATTTTCATTAAAAAATCCCAGAAATACCTCTTAATAGGGCGTAAATTTACATCTATGAACAACCCATCCTCTCTGGAATTGCTTGTTAGGGTGGGCTGGCCATTTATTGCCATGATGGCGTGAATATGCATAGTCTTTGCTCAAAGAAACATGGCATTTCTATTAAAACCTCTCAGGAATGAGCGAAGGAAAATTCTCTCATTTTTCCTCGTTTGCATGTTTTATATTTTAAAATGTGATCTTGCTAGCATCAAGATCTAAATTAATGGAATATAATAGGCTGGCGCATTCAATAGAACAATAGAAATGAGACATTTTCATTAAGACCTCCCAGAAATACCTCATAATAGGGCTTAAATTTACCTCTAATAACAACCCATCCCCTCCGGTATGGCTGGTTAGGATGGTTTAGACACATATTGCCACGGTGCGCGTGAATATGCATCGTCGTGGCTCAAAGAAACGTACCATTTTTATTAGATATTTCGGGAATAACCGAACGCAAAAATCTCTCTTTTTTCTTCGTTTGCATTTTTCGATTTTTTTTAAATGTGATTTTTCTAGTATCAATATTTAAATTAATCAAATGTAACAGGCAGGCATATCCAATAGAGCATTAAAAACAAGACAATTTTATTAAGAACTATCGGAAATACCTCTTAATAGGGCTTAAATTCACCTCTAATAATAAAGAACCCCCTATAGAATTGCTTGCTAGGATGGGCTAGCCACATATGGCCACAGTGGCGTGAATATGCATAGTCTTGGCTCAAAGAAACGTGGGATTTTAATTAAAACCTTTTGAAAATATCCGATGCAAAAATCTGTCTCTTTTTTGTTTGTTTGCTTGTCGCATTTTTAAATATAATTTTACTAGTATTAAGATTTAAATTAATGGAATGTAACAGACGAGCGCGTCCAATAGAGCAATAGAAACGAGGCATTTTCATTAATACCTCCCAGAAGTATGTCTTAATAGGGCTTAAATTTACCTCTAATAGCAACCCATCCCCCCTGGAATTGCTTGCTAGGGTGGGCTAGCCACATATTGCGACAGTAGCGTGAATATGCATAGTCTTGGCTCAAAGAAACGTGGCATTTTCATTAAAACCTCTCAGAAATAAGCGAATGCAAAATCTTTCTCTTTTTTCTTCGTTTGCGTGTTTCATTTTGTGATATGTGGTTTTGTCAATATAGTAAATGTATAAAGTACTAAAATATGAACTGAGGAGGTATGAAGTGAGGGCCTTGGATAAAATTGTCGAGCTTCTGGAAGATGCAGCTGGACGGCATAATAATAGAATATTTTACCTGCATGTTAATACCTTAAAAGGGGGTAGTCAGTCTGGACTTGTCCCAGTTAAAGATAGGAATGGGGGCACAATTATTGATAAGAAAAGAGTTAAAGAGAGATGGGCAGCACATTTTTGGAATATGCTAAATCGAGATAGAATTGCAAGAAAAGATATAGAGGAAAATGAAAAAATTTGTGATACCTTGGATGTGAAGGAAGATTTATTTTGTGACGAAGAATTAGTCTGGTCTCTGTGGGTAGCAAATTACTTTGTAATATGATACTTTTTAGACTGAGTGATGCTGTAGACAAAGTTTTAAGAAAATAACAGTGCTGTTTTAGAAAAGGTAGAAGATGTTCGACCAAATTTTCCCTCTTAGGTTAGTAATTGAGAAGTGCCTTAGTTTTCAAACAACTTTGATCCTCAGTTTTATAGATTATGGGCAAGCGTTCGATTCTTTTAATAGAAGAGCTTTAGCAAAGGTCTTGTATGGTATAGCAGACAAATACATTAAGTGATTAGTGATATGTACGAGAATAATGCTGTTGTGGTTAAGGTAGGGAATGAGGTTGGCAGCTGGTTTTGTATTAAATCAAGAGTTAAGCAGGGCTATGTTCTATCCCCCTTTATATGGATAATTTTTATTGACTTTGTCTTATAGAGCTCAGCAAAAGCAATGAGAGACCACGGAATCAAATGGGGAGGAAAAACTCTTCTGGACTTAGATTATGCTAATGGTTTAAGCATCCTAGATGAAAGTGCTAGCAAAATTATTTAACTTTTAGAGGTTTGCAAGTTCAGAGTGCTAGAATAGGTTTGAAAATAAATGTTAAGAAAACTAAGTCACTAAGGCTTGGAATAACTGAAGATGAAAAGTTAATGTTGGGTAAGAAAAAGATTGATCATGTGTACAGTTTTACTTACCTTGGTAATATTGTTAGTAAAGACGGTGGGAGTAGTGAAGATGGTAAAAGTAGAATAGCCAAGGCTAAAAAGGTTTTTTCGCCGTAAAAAAAATATATGGAAGAATAGGAAGATAAGTCTGCAAACCAAGATTAGAGTTTTAGAAGCTATAGTGATGACAGTGGTCAAATATGGCTCGGAAGCTTGGGTTCTCCGAAAAGCGGACGAAGATCTGCCAGATTTTTTCCATGGAAATTGCCTATGAATTCTTCTGGGTTCTAAGCTGACTGATCGTATTTCAAACAGTGGGCTGTACAGAAAATGTGGTTCAATATCACTTTCTATGGCTATAATGAGAGAAAGGTTGAGATGGCTAGGGTATGTTCTGCGGATGAAGGGTGACATATTGCCAAAGATTGTCCTTTTCGGTCAGCTTTCTAACGCTAAACAGAAATCAGGTCGTCCGCGGTTGGGGTGGGAGGATGTCATAAACTAAGATTTAAAGGAAATGGAAACTTCCTAGGAGGGTGTAAAGAAGGAGGCTTGGAATAGATTGGGCTGGAGGAGGAGCGTGCGTATCTTTGTTGGTCTCAGGTGGCTTGTTGCTGTGGTTAGTTGTTAGTAGTAGTAGTGGTAGTATTAGCGTGGAATCGCTGCCTTTTTGGTAAATTGATCATCTTCCTATTCATTTTCTGAAAGTTCGAGATTAATATACTGAGTCATTTCTGAGTTACGCCTTTTTGACAACCCGTATGCACTGAATGTCCATCGTCTTTTTGGAAAGTAAAGGTCAAACATGCTCACCTTTCTCAGTAACATAAAGTATCTCTAAACAATGAACATCCAATTTCCAATCAAATGGGCCCCATCTGAAGTTTATACGACCACACATTCTATTAAAACCTTATATCCCTTCAGGGCATAACTTACAGCCTTTGCCTCTGGGAGATTTAGCCTGGAGGTATTGTTATATATTCTTTGGAATATTTTGAACTAAATGATCAGATTGGTCTGAGGAAAAGAGAGTGTCGGGAGGGGGACATATTTGCCCATTCATCACTTTTCATTCTTAAAAGAGAAACTAGAACTTTCAGTTTCCGATCAAATGAACCTCCTCAAACGCTTATACGACCACCCCTTTCATAAGAGCCTTATACTCCCCCCGGTCATAACCTACAACCATTGCCCCCTGGTTTGGGATGTTGTTTCAACTCCGAAGGCTTTGTTCTATCGAAGGCATTTGAGCAAAAGAGGCCGTGGTGGGGGGGGGTCTATTTACCCTCTGATCACTTTTGACTCTTTAAAAGGGTTTTCGAACTTCTGATTTCTAATTGAATGAGCCCCTTCCGATGTTCATACGGCTGCTCCTTCCATAAAAACCTGATGAGATATTAATGGGCAACTAGTGTAACTTACAGCTCTTGTCCTGTGATTTGTACGGGGGGGGGGCTGTCATGCCCAAAGATGTGAGCAATATCGCTGTCTGTAAATTTTGATTGGATGTGTTTTTAAAAATTATGGCCGTGGGGGGGGGGCTAGTTGCCCTTCAATCACTTTTGACTCTTTAAAAGGGCTTCCAACTACCAATCGAATGAGCCCCTTTCAAAGTTTCAACGACAACTCCTTCTATACGAAGCTTCCTGGCCTAAAAAAAATATTGTACCCGCATCGCTCTTTGCTTAGGCAGCGCTATTGCGCTGCCTATTAATGCCAGGAAAGGTTTATTTTTTGTTCCTTTGCTCTCTTTCTTTTTGAGGGAAGCTGAGGCGGTGCTATATGATGAGCTATTTCCAATTTAGGTAAACTTTTTGTTATATTGATTAATAATTATTCAAGGTATTTTAGAGCCAACAATACACCATTTGGATGTAAAACATATACTTTTTGGGCCTACGGATTCGCGCTTGCCATTGCCAGGAAATATTGGTTTCTCGTTCCGTCTTCAGCAGCAGTTGCCATTGCAGAAGAACCAGAAGTCAACGAAACATTGTGATGTTCTCACTGGAGAAACAAACTACGACAGACAAGTAGCTGTAAGTGTTGTCGTCTTTTATCAAGAAATAGTAATATATAGTATGAAAAACGTATTGGAAAATAGTAATATTGAATGATTTCCAAAAAAAAATGAAGTAATAGCGATAAATAATTGGTAAGATTTATGAAACTTATAGCGACTCGTTCACTTGTCGAGTTTATTTCTTTTTAAGTTATATTGACCATAACAGTGATATATGATACTATAGTTTGAAATTAAATAATTGGAAGAATCTTTTCAAAATATAGCTTTAAAATATGAAATTGGTTACTGGTTCTGAAAAAAAAATCTTTCGGGTCTTTAACTAATAATTTTCATTAATTTCTCTTTTTTTATGGTAATACTAACCATAAGTGTGACATTATGTATGATTATTTTAGTTTCATTGAAAGGAAAGTATTTATGGGTTATTTCCAAAATATGAAAACTATTCAAAGACTCATAAAAATCGTTCCTTGAAAACAAGAGTATCGGCTCCTCATGAGTCACCAACTTTTTTCGGGGGAGGAGGGATTAAATTCACTGTAACATTGAGATGTGAACATTTAAAAAAAAGTTTTAAAAGTAAATCTTTTGGTTGAAAATACGACTTTCAACTGCGAAGCTTATTTATGGGTCCCTGCGAAAAAAAAAAAATAAAAAAAGATAATAAATGTCTGCTGCTCTTGACTCCTTGTAACTTATTGTTATTTTTTTAGGCAAACAGACCATAATGGTAGCACTTAAATCATCTAAATTTTTGTATTAATCATTGCTACGATCTTTCTAAATACAAATTTAAGCATAAAAATTATTTAATGGCGCTTAAAACAGTCGACTGATAGAGTAGGAAATAGGTTATCAAAGTTCTTTATTTTTTAGGTCTAATTAGGCAAAACAGATCCAGTTGTATAATAACCTGAGTTTTAGTGATGTGAAATTTAATTTCACACTGCTGGCTTCAATCTAATCTTTACTAACAGTTTATTGTCACTCGGAGAAAATATGAGCGTGGACAAAAAAATAGTTGCTCCTTGATTTGTATAAATATAAAACATGCTACGAAATTTTGAGATGCAACCTCCATGTGTAAAACGAGACATGGTTAAGCATTTTTCTGTGGATAGTTTTTACCATAATCCTGGGCAGAAAATAAGATGAAAAAAATATATAAATAGCGATAATAAGGGAAAGTAAATACCCCGTAGATGTCTTGCTATAACAAGTGCTCGTAACATTTTATACCAACATGGGCTGCAGTCTAACAAACACTTATTGTTAAGAAAAAACTGTAACTGTTTTCTGGCCCAATAAAAACTATTCAAAATTTGTCCTTTCCCCTCCCACTTCTCTACGAATTTTTTTATTTTTTTATTTTCTGATATTATTTTTTGCTGAAATACTGATGGAAAAGGACATTGCTCCTGTTTGAAGATCAACCTTCCGGCTTTGACAAGAAATTATTAATTAGTCATAAGTCATTACCAAAATTGCCTTTAAAATTCTAATAAACTTGTTCTAATTGACCCTTGAAAAACTACCTTTTAAAGTTTATGTTTTTTGTGACAACTAATCAAGGTCTTTGAAACCATGTCAGCTTTAAGACCGGTTTAGAACACCGCTAATTAGATATGTATAACTCAATTTGCAAGAAAATTTGTTTATTATCCCTTATTTCTTTTAAGATATTGGATCAAGAACTCCGACGTGATTTTGAAGATACGGAGAGCCTTGAAGAGCTGTATGAAGAAGAACTGAAAGCTCGATCAAAACCAGGGGAGATGCTGGAAGTCAAGTTGCAGGAATGCCCAGAGCTGCTCAAAAAAGGTAGTTGTTATGCCCCAGCAAAAATTAGCAAACTTATGAACATGCTCATGAAATCTACCTGTATTTTATGGGCAGAGGTTTGTTTATCAGTCCGGATATCATGACTGAAGTTTGGACAGAGATTCTTTAGACCTATCTCGTTGCTATTTGTTTGTTTATCAGTCCGGATATCATGACTGAAGTTTGGACAGAGATTCTTTAGACCTATCTCGTTGCTATTTGTTTGTTTATCAGTCCGGATATCATGACTGAAGTTTGGACAGAGATTCTTTAGACCTATCTCGTTGCTATTTGTTTGTTTTGTCAGCAGAATCCTTAATTTCAAACTAGTTGCTAATTTTAGACGCTCTGATCCTTGCCACAAAAATTAGTAAGCTGTAATTTCTTTAGCTGTTTCCGGTTTAAGCATAGGCACTGTTTCTGGTTTCTGTTCTGTTTTCAAAGTACCTTTCTCTGTTCTGTTGGCCTGTTTTTTATTTACCTGTTCTGTTTTTGTTTTTATAATAGCTATTTTGTCTTGTTTCTGTTTTTTTTCTACCTGTTTTAAATCTGTTCTCGATTTTACTTTAGTGATAGAGAATGAGATATTCAGAACCTTCGAATTTACACAATAGTGTTTTAAATCATAATTTGAAATTGGGAAGAAGTGTGGTTACGCCCCATACAGTTTTTGGAATTTGAGCGTCAATATAAAGAAGAAGTAAGTAAAGTAATGGCACTCAGTGTGTCTAACATATCAAATAGTGCTTCTAAAACTGTTTCAGCTACGCAAAATTAGGGCCTAGGAGGCAGAGGAGAGTAGGTATGTGTGTAAATGGGAGAACGGTAAAGCTATAGTTTATTTTCACTAAAAGAACTTATTTCGTACAGTATATTATTCAGTCGATTGAGCAGCAAAGTTGCACAGATACTGTCCAGGTGAAGCAGAATACAAACAAATACCTTATTACTGTATATCTTGGTTATATCGGTAGGGTATCTGCATCCGAAATTATATGGAAAGTAGTCTGCACCTTTCATCGGGAGAAATTTAATTTAAGCGTTTTTATTGATGTTATGCTGCTAGATAACAGTGAATTGCTATTAATATCATACTAGCTGATGCATGGTAAATACCGAACATTAATTGCAAATTTTCTTAAATGCTTAGTCAGAGAGGAATGTAAATGTATTGAAGTCTTTTTCCAGTAGAAATATATATTTTTGCTGGCAAATCTTTATTGCATCAACATAACATGATAGTCAAATATACTTTCTCTCATGCTACTAAAACCATCTCTAAAAAATCAATGGAAAACCTTTCAAGGAAATGCCTGTGTGTGTGTGTGTGTGTGTGTGTGTGTCTATGTGTGAATTAGGGTCGCTTTGGCCGGGTGACTTTGTTACAAGTTTCAAACTGTGCAGGAAAAGTTTTATGACCCATTTTTAATACAATGCAATTGTTTTATCGAGTTTTTATTGGATATTTCAGTCTCAATAACGTAAAAATATAATTTTCCAGATGATGAAAACATGTTATGTCCATTTTTGGAGCCTATTCTTTTGGGTTCGTGCCCTCAAACCAATCTACATTAAGGCTTCATTGGCCCTAGGACTTGTGGGGTTTTTTTTATCAAACATTTTATATGACATTTTACATTTTAATAAACATTTTATTAATTTTATATGAATCGGATTTTTTTTTTTTTGGGGGGTGTGTGTCAAAATGGTTACTAGTAAGTAGTGGCAAATACCAACTACTTTCTATTCCTATGTTTCCTATGGTGACTGATTTATCCGATAAAAGCTTATAAATTTTCTGCAAAACAAGCAAACGTGTGACAAATTAGGTTATCTCTCTGGTATATCATGATGCAATAAAGCAACGGCATTGATACTGCAGTTGGTGTTTGGTTTTATAATGAAATCTAGCTAAATCAAGTAGTATATTTATTTCAAAAAATAACATATGCTTTAAGTTCAAACAGTTATAATAAAATACAGGTAAACCAGGTTATTTATTTTTAAAATATGAATTTAAAAGGTTACAGTAAGATTAACTGTAGAGAATAACTAAGGTTATAAATGGACACAGGTCAAGAAATCGTACGCATTCTTTTAATTTTCTTCTTTTAATGTTATTTTTCAGCTGGGAAACCAGGTCCATTATTACTCAACTAGAACAGCTCAGAACGTCCGAACACCTTTTCCCATGTCCATACGATCTACCTTTTCTTTCAGGCACTTTTGACTTAAATGTTGGTTAGATGTGCCTGAAGATATTAAACATATTAAGGAATTGTCTGAGTTTGTGTTTCTAGTGAAAGGACTTTGTTTTAGTATGCATGGGTAAAAGGATTACCCTCCAGTCATATTTTGTAGATGTACAAAAATGAAAATGACTATTTTTGTGTGTATTTAAGTTGTTAATTATTACTAATTTTCCTTAGTAAAGTTATGCATATTTAATGTTTAAAAGTAAGATTATATCGAGAATTAACCCTAAAACAAACCTCGTTGAGGTCTCTGGGTATAGAGTTGTTAATTAAAATCCGTAGTGTCTGTAATGTTTTCTTTTTCTCTGTGTTTTCTGTTTTTCTTGTTTTAATAAACTTGGGGAAAGTCGCCGAGGATTTCAATATTATTTTCACTCAATGGTGATATGAATATATGCAGGCCTACATCAGATTCAAAAAGTCTAATATAGAGATTCAGTTTTGAATGTCGGATTTTATATTTTGTATATTTTAGTTTTTGGTTGACAGAATTATTGGTCCAGTCATTCATTGACGATGAAACTCTGAAAAACAAAGAAAATTATGTTTTCTTTTTTTCTTTTATTCTTTTCCAATTATATTATTTTTTGGGAAATTTAGTAATAAACTGGAACTATTGAATCGACAATGTATGTCGAAAAGGGTTCTTGTTTGGTAAATATTTAGTATTTACATATCCAGTAACATTTTTAATGTTTGGTTAAATATTTGGCTTTTTGTTTAATTTTAAGGTTAATATTTAGGTTAAATTTTGATCCTTTAAATCGATGGTTTATCTCAAAGTTTTCAATCGATAGCAACTTTGATAAAACCTTATTTTGCCAAGAAATGACAAATCTGTATTTGTCAAGAATGACAAATTTGCAAAAAATGACCTAGGTATTTGTCATTTGTATTAGTTTTAAACAGTTTGTGGTAATGAACTGTAAGGATTGCCTCAGGCCAATAGTACGCAAACTTGAAAAATGGAATTATGCTTATTTTAAGCGTGGACATGTTAATAGTAATTGTCCGGGATCAATTTTCAGCAGTATTGTATTGTCCAGCGGATATTTCCATGGGGAGGGGGATTTTTCCGCCCGATTGTCTGTCATTTTATCTTCTCTTCTACAAAGTTATCTTCTCTATTTCAATGCGGAACAAAATTATATTCGTTTTGCCGGGCAGAATTATATTCGAGGGCCAAAAGGAAAATAACTATTTTTTGTTTGTTTCAAACTGATGAGACATCTATTTATATTTGCCTTATTATTTTTGTTATTTCAATGATAATATTTGGTTCTTTGGCAGATGTTCCTTCATGATGCATTATTCGCATAGGCCCGAGGCCAAAGCCGATAAGTAAAGAGTAGAGTGCGGTTTTTTAATTGATTTTTTTAACTAATCTGGCTTCTTTTTGGCCAAAAAGTATGGGAAAGTGATAGGTGACAAATTTCAGGGCCGGCTCTTAGAAAATAATTAACTAACGCCCTCTACCAATTCTCAGAAAATATGTAAATTCAAGAAAGCATTTCATACCTGTCTCTTAGTTAAGCTATTGTAAATTAGATTTTAATCTATATTCCCCTTCATCTCCATTGATACTTATAACCCATAGTATTCTTAATTTCCGTTATTTCTCGGAAACTTTCCGGAACTTCATCAGAAGTATCAATCATCTTCATCTGATCAAATAGCATACTAGGGTGCGGAAGATCAAACAAATGCTCTGCCACTGCTGATTCAAGAGTTTTTGTTTTTTTAATTATATTTTAAAGAACTATCTGTTGTATTTTTATGTTGACATAATCCATTTCTGAAATTTTGGCAGTTCTTCCCACATAAAATTTTCCACAAGAACAAGGTATTTTGTATACCCTGCTTCTTACACTTTTTGGATTAGTATCTTTTCCGCTATTCAGTAAAGCACTATAGCTAGCTGGGTTTTATTGATAGACATATTGCTCTATAATAAGTCTAAAATAATGAGTAGACTAGGATTCATAACTTAGAAAGCTCTTAAATACGAACTTTAGTGGAAACCATGTGACGCGTCTATTGGCTATGTTTCGTTTTTAGCATCCCTAAGCAATCTTTTGCTATCTCTCAGCAAGCTCCGTACTTATGTATTCTTTTCTTACTTGTAGATTTTGCTACCTTACTTCCGGCTGTGAATGTAGCTAAAAGCAATCTTTCCGTATTAACGTTTACTCAAAAGACCATACATGATATGTCCAGTTGGAGTGAAGATACTGAAGAGGAAAGAGAAAAACTAACAGAATATGTAAGTCATACACCTTATTTTAGACGTAAATATAAAAAAGGCTCCACATTATGTTGAAGATGTGATGAAAGTGCATATGTGAAAGTCCGCTGTTTTATGTCAGTTGTCTGCAGGGAATTAGGACCGGAAATAATTTTTTTTTCAATATGTCATCAGAAATTTTTGTTTGTTTGATTAAAAAAAAAGGAAAAGAAAACTTAAAATAGATGCAGAAGTAAAGAAAATACTGTATACAGAAAATGACGTCAAAGATTTTGTACCTTGAATTATATTCGAGGGCCAAAAAGAAAATAAGTATTTTTTGTTTGTTTCAAACTGATGCGGCATCTTGTTTTAGTTTTGCATTATTATTTTTGAAATCCCAATGATAATATTTGGTCCTTTGGCAGATGTTCCCTTCCCAAAGCTTCTGCAGTTCCTAGGTTGGGATTAAAGGATCATAGTTAAGGCTACCATTCTCACGGCTGTGATGTGATTGTAGCTAATGAGGCTCTAAAATCCGTCCCTAGACAGCAGTGGAAACCCGTCAGCGCATCTCAAAGTGACGAAGTGGTGTAAACACCATTTAGCTCCACGCTGAGCGAGATGGTGGCAAACGCGCTCCGGGTGACTCGAAAGATTGGGGTCCTTGTGGTGAAATAGATCCCCATGAAACATCTATGGATTTCATACCTTGTAAAAATTTGAATATTTTTTGTCGCGAGCAGGCGACTCGACTTCAAGTATGGCGCCGAAGTTGAAAAATAAGCGAGCCATAACTATAGATAAACCCTTTAACACTATTTGGCAAACTAAATTAAAACTAAACATCGACTGCTAGAATGTGCAATCTGCCAAAAATGAAACTACTGAAGTCCTCCTCGCGCACGAAAGAAAAAGATACATAACCGATGTACTCTGCCTTTCTGAAACAAGAATATATGACTTTAGCTCCACGCGGAGCGAGATGGTGGCAAAAGTGCTCCAGGTGACCCGCAAGATTGAGGTCCTTGAGGTGAAATAGACCCCCATGAAACATTATTGGACCTCAGATCTCGTAAAAATTTGAATATGGGTACGGCGTCCCCGGTATGCGACGTGGCCCCCATATGGGCGCGGGTGTAGGGAAGTAACCTAGTCCATCATGCTACGGCGTTCCCGGCAGGCGACGCGACTTCGAGTATGGTGCTGAAGTTGAAAAAAAGCGAGCCATAACTATAGATATACCTTGTACCACTATTCGGCAAACTAAATTAAAACTAAACATCGACTGCTGGTATGTGCGATCTACCAAAGATGAAACTACTGAATTCCTCCTCGCGCATGAAACGGAAAGACATAAAATCGATATACTCTGCCTGTCAAAATGTGGCTTTAGTGCAAAAGTTGTTTCTGCCCCTGATTCACTCCAACAGTTCTGTCTCTTCTATTCAGGAGTAGAGAACAACTTAGGACTCCACGGTGCAGGATTTCTACTAAGCCAAAGAGCCAGAAATGATCTTTTAGAATGGAAACCAATTTTCCCCCGCCTAGCCAAGATTAGATCCAAGGGTAGCCAAGCTAGCAAATCTGTACTGTCAGCCTATACTCCTACGCGTGATGCACTAGACGAAACGAAAAACGATTTTTACACAGAACTACGGACCGTGACTTCAGCTATAGCCGCACGAGACTACCTAATTGTAGCTGGAGACTTCAATGCAAGAGTGGTACCTAAGGACCAAACCACTAGCAAAGTGCTTGGTAACTTTGGATTAGGTCAACGTTGTGAAAATGGCGAAAGGCTAGTCAATTATGTCCTAATGAACCAATTGACTGTTTCCAATACTGTTGCCAAGCCACCTAATAACTTGGTACTCCAGTGATGGTGTTACAAAAGCTCAAATTGACTATGAACTCATCCGACAGCGGTGGAGAAGTTCTGTTCTAGATTCACGTTCTATTCAGGGAGCAGTTAGTGGATCGAAATCTGGGTCAGATCATAGACTGATCATCACAAAAATTCTCCTTCGTCTTGCAGTACGTAGAAAGAATAAAACAAAACCTCGCATTGATAGCAGTAAACTCAAGGATGAAACTGTCAAATATGCCCTCAGCTTAGAACTGATTAACCGCTTTGATGTGCTAGATTGGGATTCATTAAGCCTTGAGGATAAATGAGGATTGTTCGAGACAAATATGTCGGCGACAGCTGGTAAGTTTTTAGGGAACACAAAGCGAAACGACAACATTGGGTCTCTACCAAAACGTTTTTCTTAGTTGAGCAAAGGAAGAATATGATCGGCCCCTTAGAAGCAATCAACGACCTTCGTAAGCAACTTTCACTATTTAGCTTAAAAGAAAACCCCTAATACAACACAATGGTGCCCAAATTGGAAAAAATCTGCCCTTGACCGACTTGGATTACGCTGATGATGTCGAACCCCTCTCTGACCCTAAACATGCTCGAAAAATGCTGGATGATATTATCGAACGGTCAAATCTCATTGGACTTAAAGTATGCGCAGAGAAACCTAAATTCATTATCATGAATCATCCGACCCAAATATCTGTCAGCGTAAACTTAAATCAGCTAGAAGGGGTTGAGTGCTTTACCTACATAGGCTCAATACTTTGCACTGATGGCTCTTCAGACTTAGACATCCAGCAAAGTAATACATAAGACGCAGTTTACTTTCGTGTCCCTTCGAAAATCCCTTTGGAACCGCCGATAAATCTCTATTCAGACTAAATGTCGAATCTATACGGACATGGTTCGAACCATCTTACTCTATGGATGCGAAACTTGGTCCTTGAAGCTTCAACACGAGAGAGCACTAGCTGCCTTCGAACATGGATTCTTACGCCAAATACTTAGAATTCGCCGGCAAGATTGTACATCTAACTCCAATATGCGCCAACTCTGCAATATTAAAAGAGATATGTCTACCACCCTAAAAAAGTGCCGCTTAGAGTGGCTGAATCACGTCCTGCGGAGACCACCAGAATCCATGCCCTGTCGAATCTTTCTAGTTGAGCCCTACGACTCGTGGAAGAGGCATCAAGGAGGGCATAAGAATAACTGCTGGACCCTGATCAAGTTTGACCTGCATCTCATTGGTAGCTTTAAGAAATTTGGACATAGAGGGTCGGCCCAGTGGCTTCTGTTTGCAGAGCTATGGGCAGCAGTACGTGAAACCTGCTCCAAAGAGGTCATGAGAATCCTGGATGCTGGGTGAGGCAGAAACGCCTATATCCCGCCACAAGCACAAGTAATTAAGTTCCTTCATGATGCAGAATTGCATGGGCTCAAGACCAAAGCAGAAAAGCAAAGAATGGAGCACAGATTTAATTTACCGTATTATTTTTATGTGATCCAAATGACAAGATTAGATGTTTTGCAGGCTTTCTAAAAGATGTAGTAGACGCCCTTAATGCTTGCGACAGAAACTTCTTTTCCAAGTTCCCCCGTACTGGTCTAAGATTTTCAATATGCTCCTTATTTCCACCAGCGCGGCTGAAACCATCTTTCATACCCCTAAGCCGATTGAAAAAAAATTACCTTTCCTTCGAATATATCTAATAAATAGATTTATTACCACCTTAGGTTTATCCAACCCCCACTCTCGTAGTGAAAAGCTCTTTTCGAGACTTACAATTTAAGTGCTATCCAGAATATTCATAGACAGTTAGGAATTGAATGATTTTTTGATGGTTATAAGACTGAAACCAATCAACTCAATAAACTTCCAACTCTAAATCTTGCACGGGTATATTGCACGACCTTCTATTGTGAAATAAAATCTTTGAACTCTACATGTAAATCTAAACTTATTCATATCTAAAGCTGAATTTAATCCCACGTAAAACGGATGAATTTGCAGCTTGGGCAGTACTGTATGGGTAGTCCAAATTTCCCTTTGTAATATTTTCAAAAACCAGCAAACCACCAACTCCCTGCATAGTGCCTTACAGGATTATTCTATTCACCATGATGAGAAGTCCTATGGATTGTTTTACAAACACTATGAATTTGGACAAATATTCTGTTTGTAACCTTTACGTGTATCTAGTTGGTTGCTATTAGTTTAATACGCCATTTAGTTGAACCCTTCAACCAGCATCCAAACTTGTAACATAAACTGTTCAACAAAATTAGCTGTAGTACCACCATGTCGTCTTTGGCTACTAATGGTGGTATTTTTTTTCAGTCCGAACCGTTTGGACTAAAGCCGAAGTAGAGGGCCGATTGGCTGCCTGAATTCAAGTGAAGAATTATTGTGGGCTATTGAAACGATTAAAGTTAAAGGTTTCAAGCCAAAACCAGTTCTCCGTAAACCGTAAGCGTCAGGCTGTAGATTGCGATGGAATGTTTCAACTGCTTTTGTTTTATTTATATATATTTACCGGGACAGGTTGTAGTCCTGTGTCCCAACCTTCTGGAAGCAGAAAACGAACTCGGAAGCTTACATTCTCAAGGAAAGCATCAATCCACTTTGCTACCATATGGTGTTTGAAGGTCAAAGAATTTTATAATAACAGGGGGGAAAAAATCATATGGAGGACAGACTTATATTGGAAATGTTCCATTGTGATGGCGTTATTCAGACGGCGGTGAAATCGTAAAAATGCAATAGAATTTGTTTATCTATTAAAGAAAAAAACTTAAGTGGAAATCCAGACAAAATGAAAATCAGCAAACTGAAGTTGAAGGAGATCCACTTTATAATCAAGCTGCATGTATCAAAATATGCTTGAATGCGTGTAAAGCACTAAGGAGGTAGATAGGTCAGAAGTACTTACGGAGAAAAGATCAATCAACTTTAAGTCTCCACAAGTCCTATAACTTGGATCAGAAAGAACTGCAAATATTAACTTTTTAGACATTTGTAATAGATTGAATCCTTTTACAGAGCCATGCTAGGGACTACCTACTAGCTGAGCTCGGAACTAAAGGTATACTTGACAGTTGTAAACAGCTTACTGTCAAGGGTAGGTTTACACGGGAACAGGTCAGACTATTCTGAATAAATATATCAAAGTTAGGTGTTTTCAATGCCACGGGTATAGTACTGTACTTCAAAAGGAAAACAAAGTTCAGTGTATCTTATGCCCCATCGTTCATCGTTCCCCATCGTTCTATTTCGCCTATTGTAACGGGCTTCTAAGCCCTGGGCATAATACTTTAAGTAGAGAGACAGAAGCTGTAAATTCAAAAGCAAGTAGTAAACGCGCAAGACAGCGTCTTGAAATAGTAGTAGCGCGTGAAATAAAAAATAAAAAAAATATTGTAAGCTGGCTAGTTATCAAAGAGAGCTAGAGATGATACTGCTCTGCAAAAATGGGGGTGGGGTCTGAGATCAAGCTACTATGTACCAGGGCTACCAATGTCCCAGATTTTCTGTAGGACTACTCAAAGTTTCCTTAAGTAGCGGTCTTAGATTCACAGATTTTTACCATTGAGCAGTGAAAAGTCACAGGTTTCAAAGGTGAAAGTGGGCGTAAATCTACTACAAATTGAGTTTGTCTGAGTTGCATTCTACAGAGTCTGGTTTTTTTTTTGCAAACTTGAGACTTAGCTGCAAGGAACTTTTAAATGATCTCTGTGTTATTGCATAGCAGTGGATAATCAACAATTATGCATCTGTCAAAGGTTTTTCGTTTAGAAACATGTGGCCTTAGCGCAGAATTTTTCTTAACTGCTAGCGGAGCAGTTAAAAATAGATGGCTCCAAAGGTTTTTCTTGTGTGTGATAAATAACCTCTTAAAGGATTTGTCTCAAGAAAAGAGCAAAATTTTATTACATGAAAGAATGGAGTATGGGAGCTTTCAAATTACAATGATAACTTTTGACTTTATTGGGATTGACCTCCGTATACTTATCTTTAATCACTGTATGTTGTACGTGCCATTTTCCACTATATATATATATATATAAATATATATATATATATATATATATATATATATATATATATATATATATATATATATATATATATATATGTATATATATATATATATATATATATATATATATATATATATATATATATATATATATATATATATATATATATATATATATATATATATATTATATATAAATATATATATATATTTATATATATATATATATATATATATATATATATATATATATATATATATATATATATATATATATATATATATATATATATATATATATATATACACATATATATATATATATATATATATATATATATATATATATATATATATATATATATATATATAGTTATTTATATTTATATATATATATATATATATATATAGTTATTTATATATATATATATATATATATATATATATATATATATATATATATATATATATATATATATATATATATATATATATATATTATATATATATATATATATATATATATATATATATATATATATATATATATATATATATATATATATATATATATATATATATATATATATATATATATATATCTGGCAAACTGAGATTTTTTGGCGTGAAAAAACAAACTAGATAGGTCACGAGTTGGGGAAACTCGTTTAGGGCCATAATTCTATAAAACACTTTTCATAGGAATGGCGACATATTCATATGCATTTAAAGAGCAAAAATACATGATAATATTGCAATGACATAATATAGTTATATAAAAGTCTGCAAACAGGTTAAAATCCATAAATGACAAGTTAATTTCCGAAGATTTGATAAATATATATTGTATAATTCAAAAGCGTTTTCAGATTAAAGACAAATGATATATGTAAAGAAAATTTTGAACTTTCAAAACTTATGTTAAGTAGGCTTTACAAAATGATTAAATAAAAAAAAAACAAGTTTTTTTAACGGGAAGTAAGGAGCGACATTAAAACTTAAAATGAACGGAAATTGCTTCGTAGCCTATATGAAAGGGCTGCTTCCTCATCAACACCCCGCTTTGACTCTTTCTCTTAATTCTACTTTTTAAAACAGTAAAAAACTTTAGCGTAAAGAGCGGGGCGTTGATGAGGAAGCAGTCCTTTCATATACGAAGTAATATCTGTTCGTTTTAAGTTTTTAATGTCGCTCCTTACTTCCCGTTAAAAAAACTTGTTTTTTTTTATATTTATTTTCTGACCGTTTTTGAGTCAATGCATGTTTTGATTTTGGCTCTCCGCAGAGGAATAATAAAATGAAATTTGCATATTTTCTTTCGGCTAAATGGCTTTCTCATAATTTTGATCGAATGACTTTGAGAAAAAAAGAGCGGGGGAGGAAGCCTAGTTGCCCTCCGATTTTTTGGTTACTTGGTTAATTAAAAAGGCAACTAGAACTTTAAATTTTTTACGAGTCTTTTTATTAGTAAAAGATATACGTAACTTATAAATTAGCTTACGTAATGAACTTTTGTATTCTCATGTTTTTATTACATATATGAGGGGGTTCGCCCCCTCGTCAGTACCTCGCTCTTTACACTAAAGCTTAAATTTTGTCCCAATTCATTAAGAATGACCCCTGAATCACAAAAGCCGTAGAATAAATAGTTGAAATTACTCAAAATACTTTAGCGTAAAGAGCGAGGTATTAGGAGGAGGTGAGCCCCTCATATGGGTAATAATTTCGTTTTGTATTAAGTTTTAATGCTGCTCCTTACTTCCCGCTAAAAAAAACTTTTTCATATTTATTTTTTCATTTTTTTTTTAATAATGCTAGTAAATCCTGCGCTCCCTTTATGGAAATTTTCTTCCCCCATGACATGCCTCGATGGAAAGTTCCCCCACCATATCCCCTTCTTCGCAACCCCTCCCCCAACCAAAAAAATCCTCCTGATAACGCCTGTACACTTCCCAATAAGCATTACTATATGTATAAGTGCTATATTACTATAAGCTCTGGTCGAAGTTTGTAACTTGTTGCCCCTCCCACGAGGACTGTGAGGGAGTAAGTCTTCCCCAAAGACATATTTATAAGGTTTTTTGACTACGCTGAATAAAATGGCTATCTCAGAATTTTGATCCGTTGACTTTGGGAAAATAATTAGCGTGGGAGGGGGCCTAGATGCCCTCCAATTTTTTGGTCACTAAAAAAGGGCACTAGAACTTTTGATTTCCGTTAGAATGAGCCCTCTCGCAACATTCTAGGACAACTGGGTCAATACGATCACCCCTGGGAAAAAAAAAACAAACAAACAAATAAACACGTATCCGTTCTGACAAAAAATACAAAATTCCACATTTTTGTAGATAGGAGCTTGAAACCTCTACAGTAGGGTTCTCTGATACGCTGAATGTGATGGTGTGATTTTTGTTAATATTCTTTGACTTTTAGGGGGTTTTCCCCCTATTTTATAAAATAACGCAAATTTTCTCAGGCTCGTAACTCTTGATGGGTAAGACTAAACTTTATGAAACTTATATATTTAAAATCAGCATTAAAATGCGATCCATTTTTTAGAGTTTTGGTTACTATTGAGCCGGGTCGTTCCTTACTGCAGTTAGTTATCACGAACTGTTTGAAATAAATAGATAATGCTGAAGGGCGTAACGAAAGGTGCATGATAGAAAATAATTAAATGGATTTCGAATATAAATATTAATTTTAAAGATTTACTTGTTTTGCTTAGTGACTGAAGTTGAATGTTTACTTCAATTTTCAAGGACTATATTTCTAGTTTTTTTTTTATAGTTTGTTGAGACAGCCAAAGAAATATGTCGGCGAATTCGCAGCCAGGGTCACTGGGCGGATTTTGTTGATCCAACTTCTGGTCGTCCATATTTGGGAGATTATACGCCAGCCACCTTCTTTGAAACTGATTGTCGGTACAGACAGTTTGGATTCACGATTGAGGACCTAGGTTGTTGTAAAGTCTTACGTCATCACAAATGGGGAACACACTGTTTTGTTGGTAATTTTTTTTTGTTATTCTTTCTTTGTCTTGAAGGACTTTCTATGAGGTAGTGGAGATAAGGATTGAATGTGTTGGCTCCAACTCTGAAGGTGGAGACTGCTTTTGAAGCAAACAAAAGAAAATGTAAATTAAATACAATTAAATTAAACAAGAGCACTATAAAATTCAGATTCTACATCAAAAGCTGCTGATTTAGCTGTTAAAATTTCACTTCACTGTCGTCATGCTAATATAGACAATTATTTGTCTATTATTCATAAAATTATATGCAGTGGTGTATATTAGCACTATGGCTATTAAAGAGGAGAGCCAGTAGATCTTTTGGTAATCTATGTCCAAATCTTGAACTTTTCTTCAGTTTTTAAGTGAATATATTTATTAGTTTTTAATCTCTTCATTCCAAGGAATTTTCTTGGACTAAGCCACTAATGTATGTACTGGGGGTTATAGCTCACTTCTCATGGCAGATATTTTCATTTTAACTTCTAAGATTCTATTCATATGCTCACTGGGTCAAAAAGGAGAGAGATGTAGTCATCGTGATTGCCTATAGGAATTTTCCGGGGGGGGAGGGTAATTTTTACAATGACTTATATTTTTGGCAAGATTAAAATAGTACTACTTCCTATTTTCCTATATTTGCCGATTTTTTATGTCTTCCTGTTTCTGAGGGGAGGGTGCATTCCCTCATGACTCAATCTGCCGTTGTTCATTTGGGAAATCCCCTACAAAAAGATTTGCATGAAGAACACTTTAAAAACCTTTGAAAGGATTTTTTTTTAAGACCCCTCCACCTGAAAAATATTTGAGGGAGTGCACTTTCTAGGGATGATAATCACTTGATGCATGGTTTTACAGATATTAAACTTTAATGTAAAAAAGGGAGTTGAAGAAAGGTGTTGTAGCCACCCTCGCGTTTATTTGAGATAAGAATCAATCAGTTATTGGTATCAAACTGTCAGCAAAGAGCGACCCTTGAAGCCGAAACTCTTTAAACGATGTTATGATTGTAATTTATGCAACAATAAAAACCTCTTTTCTACTTTTCTTTTCTCGAAAATAAAAATTATGTAATTTTAGAATAAAAGGGTCTATTCGAATGAAAATTTATAGATCTACCACCCATTTTTTTTAACAAAAGAGATCATGCCACGGGGAAGAACTGAATTTGTATATTTGGACCAGTAAGGCATCCATTTTGGACCAAATAGGGCCAAAATGTTACCAAGCAAAAATTCTGACAACAATTGATTCCTATATTTACTATATATACATATATAGAAAAAACTATATTGTATATACTATATATACATACGAATTAACTAAGTCACAAATTTATCAATCGATTTCTTTTCTTATAAAAATCCTGCACAATTCCCGACACTTTCACTGGATTTTTGGTTAGCAGCATTTGTGATGCTGCTTCTAAATTTACGAAATTTACAAAAATAATTTGTGATTTTAGAAAAAGGGAATAGACTCCCCCACAAAGGGGTGGGATCTTGGTGAAATTTATCCATTGAAATAAAACATATGTGAGACCCCTTATTCTCAGAGGCCCATACACGTGTGAGGTATTCCCTTAGTCCCTAAACATGCTTGTAGTGCATTAAAATTTAACATTTATCATGGGTAGTTTATCCGATAAAACAAAAGTGTATTGAATACTTTATAGTTTCAAAAAGTCGATTAGGTTGTTGGCAAACGGAATCATTTCTGGCGTAAAAGGCTTTTAAGGCCTTACAACAATGTTTTAGACTCATATTCTCAAACCTTCTATGAAATGTGTTTCAAATGAATAGAATGAGTTTTCAGATGTTGGTAAATTTAAGTCTGGTCTCTCTTTATTAGCAAGAATGTATAGGACGTGGGATTTAGTATCGGTGCTAAGAGGGCAAAAGTATCTGTCTGATTGCAGACATCTTAGTTTGTTTTAAAATTATTTCTAAAAGCTAATACAATAAATGAGCTCTTTTTCTCTGAAGAATTGGTCTGCAAACATTAAACTTCAATGTAAAGCTTGGGTTTTGAGTGGGCATTAGAGCATTTAAGACAATTCTGGGCATGATATTCAAATCAAATGAAAATAAAGAAAAGGGACGGAAATGATTATATACGCTAAAATTTGACATTTTGGCCACAATGCTGCTGTAAACAGCAGGGTAATGGGTTGGAAAAGCCTATTGATGGGGATTAGCTTTAAACAATGCAATTTTCAGCTTATGTTTTTGTGGCACTTGGTATTAACCAAATGACATATAGCGATCGCAAATTCTGTCGGTCTGTCTGTCCTGATTTTTCTACTTTAGGCACTTCCAGGTAAGCTAGGACGATGAAATTTGGCAGGTGTATCAGGAACCAGGCCAGATTAAATTAGAAATTGTTGTTTCCCCTATTCGACCATCTTGGGTGGTGGGCGGAGTGGGGGGACGGTTAAATCGGAAAAACTAGAAAAAAGAAGGCATTTCTAACTTACGAACGGGTGATCGGATCCTAATGAAATTTGATGTTGGGAAGGATATCGTGTCTCAGAGGTCTTATTTAAAATCCCGACCGGATCGGGTGACATTGGGGGAAGTTGGGCTGGGGAACCTATAATCTTGGAAATCGAGTGGAGGGATCGTGATGAAACTTGGTGGGAAAAATAAGCACAAGTCCTAGATGCGTGATTGACATAACCGGAACGGATCCGCTCTCTTTGGGAGAGTTGGGGGGAGGATTAATTCTGAAAAAGGAGGTATTATTAAATTATGAAGGAGCGATCGGATCTTATTGAAATTTGATATTTCGAAGGATATTGTGTCTCAGAGCTCTTATTATAAATCCTGGCCGTATCCGGTGACATTAAGGGGAGTTAGGGGGAGCTTAAATTCTTGGAAAACGCTTAGAGCCGAGGGATCGGGGTGAAACTTGGTGGGAAAAATAATCACAAGTCCTAGATACGTGATTGACATAACCGGTATGGATCCGCTCTCTTTGGGGGAGTTGGAGGGAGCGTTAATTCTGAAAAATTAGAAAAAAATGAGGTATTTTTAACTTACGAAGGAGTAATCAGATTTAATGAAATTTGATGTTTGGAGGTAAATCTTGTCTCGGAGCTCTTATTTTATATCCCGTCTGGATCTGGTAATATTGGGGAGAGTTGGGGGGGGGCAAACATTTTGGAAAACGCCTAAAGTGGAAACTTGGTGGGGAAAATAAGCACAAGTCCTAGATACGTGATTGACATAACCGGAACGGATCTGTTCTCTTTGGGGGATTTTTTTTTTTGGGGGGGGGGAGGATTAATTCTAAAACAAAAAAATAAGGTATTTTCAACTTACGAAGAAATGATCGGATCTTTATGCAATTTAATATTTAGAAAGATCTCGTAACTCAGACCTCTTATTTTAAATCTCGACCGGATCCAGTGTCATTGGGGGGGGGGGGGGGAGGCAGAAATTTTGGAAAACGCTGAAAGCGGAGAGATCAGGATGAAACTTAGTGGGAAGAATAAGCACAAGTCCAAGATAAGTGACTGACATAACCGGACCGTATCCGCTCTCTTTGGTGGAGTTGTGGGGGGGGGAGTATTTCGGAAAAATTAGAGAAAGTGAGGCATTTGTAACTTACCAACCGGTGATCAGATCTTAATGAAATTTTATATTTAAAAGGATCTTGTGTTTTAGAACTCTCATTTTAAATCCGACCAGATCCAGTGACATTGGGGGGAGTTGGAGGGGGGAAACTGGAAACCTTGGAAACTGACTCTCCTGGAAAACGCTTAGAGTGGAGAGACCAGATGAAACTTGATGGGAAGAATAAGCAAAAGCTATAGATACGTGATTGATATAATTAGAACGGATCCTTTCTCTTTGGGGGAGCTGGGGGTTGTTAATTTGGAAAAATTAGACAAATTGAGGAATTTTTAACTTAAGAACGGGCGACCGGATCTCAATGAAATTTGATATTTAGAAGAAACTCATGTCTCAGAGCTCTTATTTCTCTTATTTCATGTCTCAGAGCAGCCACCACTATTACCCTCGTCTGGACCATAAACGAGGGGTATTTCAGTAAAGAAAACTCCAATAAACTCACCTGATTCAATAACAGATAAACAAGATATAGCTTTACCCTGGAAATTCTGAGAAAGAAATTCAGTCTTAGCAGCATTAACATTAAGTCCTAGGCAAGTTTAACCCTAACATAACTACGACAATCAAACAGTTCGTGGTAACGAACTGTAGTAAGGAGCGGCACGGCTCAATATAATCGAAACTCTAAAAAATGGAAGTTCGAGGCAACGCTATAGCGTTAAATCAAAAAGTTTGTGGTAACGAACTGTAGTAAGGAGCGATCCGGCTCAATAGTAAAGAAAGTCTTAAAAAAGGAATTTTGATACCAATAGTTGAATCAAAAGAATCGCATTTTTACGCTGATTCTAAATATATAAGTTTCTTCAAGTTTAGTTTTATCCATCAAAAGTTACGAGACTGCCTTATTTTAGAAAATAGAGGAAAACACCCCCTAAAAGTCAAAGAATGACACAATCAGATTCAGCGTATCAGAGAACCCTGTCGTAGAAGTTTCCAGCTTCTATCTAAAAAAATTTGGAAATTTTGTATTTTTTTCCAGAAGACAGATCACGGATGCGAGTTTATTTGTTTTTTTTTTTAGTGGCGATCGTATTAACCCAATGGTCCTAGAATGTCGTGAGAGGGCTTATTCTAACTGAAATTTAAATTTCTTGCGCCCTTTTTAAGTGACCGAAAAATCGAATGGCACCTAGGCTCCCTCCCACGCTCATTTTCCCAAAGTCACTGAATCAAAATTTTGAGATAACCATTTTGTTCAACATAGTTGAAAAACCGAATAATTATGTCTTTCAGGACGACTTAATTCCCCACAGTCCCAGGGGAAGGGCTGCAAGTTAAAAATTTTGATCATTATTTACATACAGCACTGGTTATTGGAATGTGTACAGACGTTTTCAGGGGGACTTTTCCACTTCATAGGGGGTCGGGGAAGGGGTACGTGGGAGTATCTTTCCATGGAGTAATTTATCATGAGGGAAGAAAATTTCGATGAAAGGGCCGCAGGATTTTCTAGTATTATAAAAAAAAACAATGAGAAAAAAAAATTCAGATAGAAGCAAGGAGCAGCATTATAACCTAAAACGAACAGAAATTATTACGCATATATGGGGTTCATCTCCTCCACAATACCTCACTATTTACGCTAAAGTATTTTAGTCACTTCAACTATTTATTCTACGGCCTTTGTGACTCAGGGGTCATTCTTAAAGAATTTGGACCAAATTGAAGCTTTAATGTAAAGAGCGAGGTTTTGACGAGGGCGAGAACCCCCTTATATACTTATTAAAAATATACAAATATAGAATTTCGTTACTGAAGTTAATTTGTCAGTTACGTATATTTATTACTAATAAAAACGTTCGTTAAAAAAATAAAAAGCTAGTTGCTTTTTTAAGTAACCACAAATTAGAGTACATCTATGCCTCCTCCCCCACCCTTTTTTCTTATCAAAATCGTCCAATGAAAACTATGAGAGAGAGGGGGAGGATTCATTCATTAAACAGGTAATAAATAAAAAATGGTTACTACCTCCCCTAAAAAACAAAGCGTGTCCGAGGGGGAGATAGAGAAAACAAAATACATAATATAATAGAACACTAGGCCACCGACACCACTAATACCGCCACATTCAACTATAAATATGAAAAAAAATATCATTACTTTACTTCTGGGAACTACATATCATCATAACCCCCACAATGAATAAAATAAACGAATGAATCAAAACTCATCTACAAAAAACATTTCCTTAATGGTTTTTTGGAATATAACAGGTTCTCCAATACTCCTTATATTACTCGTCAAACTATTCCATTTCCGTGTACCTCCATATAAAACAGAAAAGCACAAACGTGGAGAAATGTCTCTAGGTACACTTAAATCAACATTACCCCTTGTATCGTGCGAATGAACAGAAGACCTAACGCATAGTAAATCAAACAGTTCGTGGTAACGAACTGTAGTAAGGAGCGACTCGGCTCAATAGTAACCAAAACTCTAAAAAATGGGATTTTGATATCAATGGCTACATCAAACGAATTGCATTTTACTGCTGATTTTAAATATACAAGTTTCATCAAGTTTACTGTAACTCATCAAAAGTTACGAGCCTGAGAAAATTTGCCTTATTTTATTAAATAGGGGAAAACAACCCCTAAATGTCATAGAATCTTAACGAAAATCACACCATCAGATTCAGCGTATCAGAGAACCTTATTGTAAAAGTTTCAAGCTCCTATCTACAAAAATGTGGAATTTTGTATTTTTTGCCAGAAGGCTGATCACGGATTCGTGTTTATTTGTTTGTTTGTTTTGTTTGTTTTTTTCCCAGGGGTGATCGTATCAACCCAGTGGTCCTAGAATGTTGCGAGAGGGCTCATTCTAACGGAAATGAAAAGTTCTAGTGCCCTTTTTAAGTGACCAAAACAATTGGAAGGCACCTAGGCCCCTCCCACGCTAATTATTTTCCCAAAGTCAACGGATTAAAATTCTGAGATATCCATCTTATTCAGTGTAGTCGAAAACCCTTATAACTATGTTTTTGGGGACGACTTACTCCCCCACAGTCCCCGTGGGAGGGGCTACAAGTTACGAACTTTGACCAGTGCTTACATATACTAATGGGTATTGGGAAGTGTACAGACGTTTTCAGGTGGATTTTTTGGGTGGGGGAGGGGCTGAGAAGAGGGTGATATCGTATGTGAATGACTCATCGTATGTGAATAATTAAAGCGAAATTTGCATATTAATTTTATTTTTTTGGCTTGAGGTAACAAACGAACTTCTATATTCGTACATTTTTATTACGTGTGTGAGGGGGTTTGCCTCTTCATCAATTCCTTATTCTTTTCACTGAAGTTCTAATTCCGCCGTTTAATTAGAATAAAATAGCTCTTTTGAAATTGCTAAAAATACTTTAGAGTAAAGAGCGAGGTATTGAGGAGGGAACGAACCCCCCATATACGTCATAATTTTATGTTCGTTTTAAGTTTTAATGTTGCTCCTTACTTTCAGTTGAAAAAACTTGTTTTTTTTATCGAATTTCTCATTGTTTTTTTAATATTATTGGAGAATCCAGCACCCATTCATGGATATTCTCTTCCCCCATGATATACTCCTCCATGGAAAGATCCTCTCAAGTAACCCTTCCCCCACCACCACAGAAAAAAATCTTCCTGAAAATGTCTCTATACTTCCCAATTACCAATCTATATATATAAAAGTAAGTTGTCTGTGTGTCGAGTGACGTCATGTTTGTGTGTCGACTGACGTCATATTTGTCGACTGACGAAATTACAGAACGGGACATCGGGACACAAATGACGACCGGGACACCGAGACATCTATCTATCTATCTTATATATATAAAAATAAGTTGTCAGTGTGTGTGTGTCGAGTGACGTCATGTTTGTGTGTCGACTGACGTCATGTTTGTCGACTGACGTCATTGTAAGGATTGAGCTGTATGCGTCATGAAGTTGTTTGTCGACTGACGTCATGTTTGTCAACTGATGAAATTACATACCGGGACACAAATGACGACCGGGACACAGGGAATATAAATGACGACCGGGAACCTCAAAGAGAAATTACAGACTGGGACACCCGGACACAAATCACGACCGGGACACAGGGAATATAAATGACGACCGGGACACAGGGACACAACTACAACGGGGACGCCGGGGGCACAGGCGGGATATATAAATGACGACCGGGACACAGGGATTGTTCGAATAGAAATTACAGACCGGGACACTCAAAGAGAAATTACAAACTGGGACACCGGGACACAGGGAATATAAATGGTGACCAGGACACATGGACACATCATTAGAATAATGAGGCATAGATCTGAATACGGATTGTTTTTCCCATGGACATTTATATTTTGCATGTTCAAGAGACAGTAAACCTGACAATCTATTTATATGCACAAACAATGGGACAGCGAAGAATGTTGTATATTCGCATGTTTTACGTAGTTAAAAACATATATATATATATATATATATATATATATATATATATATATATATATATATATATATATATATATATATATATATATATATATATATATATATATATATATATATATATATATATATATATATATATATATATATATATATCTATCTATCTTTATTCACAGGTGGGACACAGGGACACAACTACAATGGCGCGTAACGACTTACGCGCGCGGAGGGGGCGCGAAGCGCCCCACCAACTAGGTGTTGGGGTGGCGCGAAGCGCCACTCCAACAGCTAGTCTATATATATAAAAATAAGTTGTCAGTGTGTGTATGTCGAGTGACGTCATGTTTGTCGACTGACGTCATTATAAGGATTAAGCTGTGTGCGTCATGAAGTTGTTTGTCGACTGACGTCATGTTTGTCAACTGATGAAATTACATACCGGGATATAGGGAATATAAATGACGACCGGGAACCTCAAAGAGAAATTACAGACTGGGACACCCGGACACAAATCACGACCGGGACACAGGGAATATAAATGACGACCGGGACACAGGGACACAACTACAACGGGGACGCCGGGGCACAGGCGGAATATATAAATGACGACCGGGACACAGGGATTGTTCGAATAGAAATTACAGACCGGGACACCGGGACACAAATAACGACCAGGACACTGGGACACAGGGAATATAAATGACGACCGGGACACAGGGACACATCATTAGAATAATGAGGTATAGATCTGAATACGGATTGTTTTTCCCATGGACAATTATATGTTGCATGTTCAAGATTCAGCAACATATATATATATATATATATATATATATATATATATATATATATATATATATATATATATATATATATATATATATATCTATTCACAGTTGGTGGGGTTGAAGCGCCCCACCAACTAGATGTGGGGGTGGCGCGATGCACCAACCCAACAGTTAGTAGGGAATATAAATGACGGCCGGGACACTCAAAGAGAAAGTGACCGGGACACAAGGAATGTTCGATTTGCAATCACCATCAACAAAGCACCGGGACACAAATGACGACCGGGACAAAGGGAATATAAATGACGACCAGGACACTCAAAGAGAAATTACAGACCGGGACACCGGAACACAAATGACGACCGGGACAAAAATGACGACCGGGACACAGGGAATATAAATGACGACCAGGACACTCAAATAGAAATTACAGACCGGGACACTGGAACACAAATGACGACCGGGACACAGGGAAACAACAACAACGGGGACACCGGGGGGCACAGGGGGATATATAAATGACGACGGGGACACAGGGAATGTTCGATTAGCAATCACCATCAACAAAGCTCAAGGGCAATCATTAGAATAATGAGGTATAGATCTGAATACAGATTGTTTTTCCCATGGACAATTATATGTTGCATGTTCAACTTCAAATTTCAACTTTTTCTTTATTCAACTCAAAAAATACACAAACAATATTATGCCCCAACAGAGAGCAGAGCTCGTAAGGCTGGGACAGTGCAAAAACATAAGAAAAAACATCAACATCTCATCCTAATAATGATTTCAAAATATAATACGGTAGAAGACACACAAAATAAAAAAAAACTAAATAAAGGTTAAGTAAATATATAAATATCGGGCAGGAGGGGCGTGGGAGGCCGTCCCAGACACAGGGACACAAAAACAAACACACAAATAGGAAGATCAAATAATTTAAATTCAATTTAAATTTAATAATTCAAGAGTCGGTAAACCTGACAATCTATTTATATGCACAGACAATGGGACAGCCAAGAATGTTATATATTCGCAAGTTTTCCGTAGTTAAAAATATATATATATATCTATCTATATTAACAGGTGGGACACAGGGACACAGCTACAATGGCGCGTAACGACTTACGCTTGCGGGGGGGCTTGGGGGGGGCGCGACCTGCCCCTACCAACTAGGTGTTGGGGTGGCGCTTTGCGCCACCCCAACAGCCAGTACTCTATGTAAACAAAGGGGAAAGCCCTTCTCTCAGGGACTTTCGGGGATCAAGTTCTCTTCAAAGACGTAGTTATTAGATTTTTCGACTATCTTGAACAAAATGAATATCTCAAAATTGATCCTGCGAGTTTTGGAAAAAAATGAGCGTGGTATGAGAAATGAGCGTGTTGCCTAGTTGCCCTCCAGTTTTTTGGTCACTTAAATAGGGTACCAGAACTTTTAATTTCCATTAGAATGAGCTCTCTCACGACATTCTATGGCCATTGGGTCGTTACGATCATTCCTTGGAAAAAAACAACAACAAAAAACAATTAAAAATATATCCGTAATCTTTCTTCTGGACAAAAAAAAAATCAAAATTCCACATTTTTGCAGATAGGTTCTTGAAATCTCTACAGTAGGGTTCTCTGATACCCTGAACCTGATGGTTTGATTTTTAATAAAATTGTTTTACTTTCAGTGCGTGTTTTCTCTTTCTGGCAGGCAAATTTTGAAGATTCTATGACTTTTAGAGGGTGTTCCTCCCTGCTTTCGAAAATATAGAAAATTTCCTCAGAGTTGTAACTTTTGATGGGTAAGACTAAAGTTGACCAAACTTACCTATTTAAAATCAGCGTAAAAATCGTACTCTTTTGATGTATGTATTGGTATCAAAATTTAGTTTTTTAGAGTTTCGGTTACTATTGAGCCGGGTTGCTCCTTACTACAGTTCGTTGCTACAAACTGTTTGATAAGCAATCGGACAATTCAGATGCTTATGAAAACTGTCTTTAACATAGTGTGCATTTACGTATCATTTCAGGCAGGATAAGACTTTCAATAACTACTTAAAACACTTCAAACAGTAATAGGCGGTAAATACAACAAAAATTCGCAATTTTTTCCTTTTTTCAATTATTTGTTGTTGTGCTAGAACCAAGTGAATCAGTGCTTGACCTATATCAGTAGGCTAATCATTTGAAATAAAAGCTTCAGATGCTCATCGAGTTCAGACGCACTTGCGCACAGACGCACTTGCGTTTTGAAGGTGTTACGACGTGATACCGTCTAACTACAGGGAGCTTTGCGACGCCTGACAAGCCTGTCACCCTGATCATCACTTTTAGAAACAAGAAACATGTTACATTTATGCAATAGAGGGCCAAATCTACTTTTTAATAAGGCATCACTTCTAGTGCTTAAATTTGAATCACGGGGGCCAAACGTAGGAGAACAATGGCGAAACCATTATTCACTATTTATTATTATTTTTTTCTAGAGGCATTTCATATGGAAGGGGTGGCTGTATAAAATTTGGAGAAGGCTCATTCGATTAGAGAACCCTTCAAAGCTTTTTTACCGAAAAGCATCCGATAAAAAATATAAGGTAACCATTTTGTCCACAAATATTTTAAATATGAGATAAAACAACTCTAGGGTTGACACAACCCCGGAGAGCCCAAGGCTGGCGTTGGAAGATATGCCCTAAAAAAAGAGATCAAAGAGCAATTAGATCCCCCCCTCCAAGCATATCCGAAAGAAAAATTGTGATAGCCATTTTGTTAGAAATAATTCAAACATTAAATAACAAAAACTCTGGGGTTGACACAGCTCCCCAAATTCCGGAGGCTAGTGCTTTAAGTTATGCTCAGTAGGAATGTAAGGTTTTATAAACTTCAGAGGTGGCGCGTTTTATTAGAAATCGAAAGCTCTGGTTACTTTTATATGAGTCGAAAGTGATTGGAGGGCATCTACTCTCCCCCCATATGTACACCCTTTTCCCCCCAAAAGCATGTGAAAAAATTTGAGATTCTCATTTTGTTTGAAATAGTCCAACGATTAGGTAACAAAAACTTCGGGTCATCATAACCCCCAGTGCCGGGGAGAAGGGTTCTAACTTATACCCCGGGGTATATGAGATTCTTATGGAAGAGATGGTCGTATAAGCTTCAAATGGGATTCAAATGATTAGAAATTGAAATTTGGGATTCCTTTTTTAAGAGTCAAAAGGGATCCAATGGCAACTTGCACAATCCCCCCCCCACCGTCTTTTATCTGAATGCGTCAGATCAAATTTTGGCTATAGCCTTTTTTTAAAATAAACCAAAGATCATATAACAAAACTTGAGGGATAACATAGCTCCCCCTCCCCAAAAAAAAGCAAGGGGCAAAGGTTGTAATTTATGCCCAAGGGTCATATAAGGCTCTTATGAAAGAGGTAATTGTGTAAACTTTGGAGGTGGCTCATTCGATTGAAACTCGGAATTTCTAGTGCACTGTCAAAAGTAATGGGAGGGCAACTAGCCCCCTAGCCAAGGCCTTTTTTTCTCAATTGCTTCTGATCATAGTTTGAGGTAGCTATTTTGTTAAAAATATTTTAAAGGTCAAATAACAAAAGCTCTGGAATCGATACAATTCAAAGAGCCCGGGGGCAAGTGTTGTAAGTCGTACCGTGGGGACATATAAGGTTTTATTTAAGGCATGGTCATATAGACTTCAGAGATGGTTCATTTGATTGATTAAACAAAAAAAGTTTTTATTAACTGTAAGTAAGAAGCGACATTAAAACTTAAAACGAACAGAAATGATTTTGTATATGAAAGGGGTTGCCCCCTCCTCAACGCCTGGCTCTTCACGCTACATTTATCCTTGAAAATCACCCCTGAATCACAAAGGCCGTAGAATAAATAGTTGAAATAACTAATAATGCTTTAGCGTAAAGAGTAAGGTATTGTGGAGGGGACGAACCCCCTTATATACGTAATATTTTATGTTCGTTTTAAGTTTTAATGCTGCTCATTACTTCCAGTTGAAAAAAATTATTTATTTTCTTATTGTTTTTTTAAATAATGCTAGAAAATCCTGCGCCCCCTTCATGGAAATTCTCTTCCCTCATGATAAATTCCTCCATGGAAAGATCCTCCCACTTAACCCCCGACCCATCCCCACCCCAACGCGAAAAAGTCCCCCCGAAAACGTCTCTACACTTCATAATAACCATTACTATATGTAAACAATTGTCAAAGTTTGTAACTTGTAGCCCTTCCCCCGGGAAATGTGGGGCATTAAGTTGTCCCCAAAGACATAGTTATTAGGTTTTTCGACTACGCTGACACAGAATGGCTATCTCAAAATTTTGATCTGGTGACTATGGTGGAAAATGTGCATGGGAGGGGGTCTAGATGCCTTCCAATTATTGTGGTCGCTTAAAAATGGTACTATAACTTTTAATTACTGTTAGAATGAGCTCTCTCGCGACATTTTAGGACCACTGGGTCGATACGATCACTCCTGAGGAAAAAAACGAACAAATAAACACGCATCCGTTATTTGTCCTCCGGCAAAAAATACGAAATTCCATATTTTTGTAGATAAGAGCTTGCAACTTCTATTGTATGGTTTTCTGATACGCTGAATCTGATGGTGTGATTTTGTAGGGGGTATTTTCCCCTATTTTCTAAAATAAGGCAAATTTTCTCAGGCTTGTCACTTTTGATTGATACAACTAAACTTGATGAAACTTATATATTTAAAATCAGCATTAAAATCCGATTCTTTTGATGTAACTATTGGTATCAAAATTTCGTTTTTTAGAGTTTCGGTTTCTATTGAGCCGTGGTAACGAACTAGAGTTCGTTACCACGAACTGTTTAAAAACTGAAAGTTCTAATTACCTTTTTAAGTGTCATCAAAAGTGATCAGATGGCATATATCCCCCCCCCACTCACACAGACGACTCCCCCCCTTACTTTTCCCTAAATGTATCCGATCCAAACTTGGAGATAGCCATTTTGTTTGAAACAGTCCAACGATCGTATGACAAAAATTGGGGTTAATTTAGCCCCCCCCCCCCCAAAGCTCAGGGAAGGGTTGTAACTTATTCCCCGGGGTCACGCACGGTTTTTATGGAAGACGTGGTCGTATAAACCTTTTAGGGGACTCAAATGATTAGAAATAGAAAGTTCGACTTCGCTTTTTTTCAGTCAAAAGCAATCTTAGGGCAACTAGTCTTCTCTCACCAAGCCTAAGGCCATAAGGGTCTAATGTCGTTGTTTGTTTTTTTTTTCAGAGCCACTCCATATAGAAAGGATGGTCGCATAAACTTTCAAGGTGGCTCATTCTATTGAAAATCAGAAGTTGCAGTGTCCTTTTTATGAGTCAAAAGTGATCAGAGGACATTTACCCCCCACACACACACCCTTTTTTCCCCAAATGCACCCGATCAAAGTTTTGGGATAGCCATTTTGTTTGAGATATTCTGACAGTCAGATGACAAAAACTTCGGGGTCAACATATCTCCCCTAGAACCCTGGGGAAGGGTTGTAACTTATGCCCTATTTAATTTGTATTATACAAGACTGTTGAAAACATATATAGTTTTTACTAAGCTTCAATGACGCCGTAGGTTTTAGACTTACAGTGAGAGGAGGCACAACCCAAACTGTTGTTTATAGTGATTTCTGTTCGTTTCAAGCTCGCATATTTGTATTTTCAATTTAAGTTTTACTCCTTTCAAGATTTCTTTGTTCATGAATAGTACTATCTATTGTATATTGATTTGTTATGATTATTTATTTTTAATTTCTGTTCGTTTCGGGTTTTATTTATACTTCAATAGCAAAATACTTGTGTTCGTTTCAAGCTTGATTTGTATATTATTATTCATTTGTATTAGTACATATTGTATATTTTTTGCTACGATTCTTTCTTTAATCTCTGGTCGTTTTGAGTTCGAGATGTTGCAGATTTCTATTTCCTCTGACATTAAGTTTGATATGATCTTTACTTTTCTTTAAAAAACTTCTTTTTCGGAAAGTTTTTTAGTTAATATAATGAATTATCAACGAGTTGTTGATGAAAGAAAGCAGATTTTGAAAATAACTGAATTGTTATCCAAATATTATCAAATGTTAAAGTTTATCAAGCGTTATTTTAAAAACAGTTAAAGCCAATGTAATTGACAAAAACACAAAATTTTTAAAGTTTTTTTTTTAATATGTAAAGAGTGTCTCTAGCATATATTCTATTACACCTCAAGCGAAAGTCTGGCCTGTGGTCACTAGGACTACTAGGGGAGTTGATTTAACGGGGAAGTAGCATAGTGGTGTCTGTATCGTTCTTATTTGTCCCGCACACAGCTTGTAAAATTTTCATCATTTGTAATCGGACGTTAAGGCTAATATAAATTTACAGACTTTAAGATAACAACAGGAGTTGTGTTTTTAAAAGACGATGAAATTTTCGACATTCCTCTTCAAGGCAAATACTTTATAAACACCCCTTCCGTGACTGTCTGAAGGCTGATTTTCCTGCCTGGCTTTTGGGGAGTAGTGAAGTACCTCTACCCTTCCCGAATTCAAAATTTTGGGGGGTCTATTTGAGCCCCTCACTGAATATTCAATAAAAGTTGCATATCCTTCTTAAGCCCAGCCCTCGGCTAAAGTGCGATAAGACAGTATTTGTTGGCTTTAAAACATGTTCATTCGCCAAAGTAGCGAATATGTGTACCGTTAACATGAATTGTGAAGATCCTTGACTCTTTTTAACCTAACATTTCTCTTTTTAGGAGAGAGTTATAAACACTCTAGAGTCTCACCAGCTGCTGGTAGTCGATGAAGTATCGAGTGTTGAAGAAAACAGTTCTATGTTTTTGAAAACCATCCCGATTACATTTCGCACAAGTTCTTATACAAGTGGTAAATCAGTCGCTGATGCATATGCGGAACTTAGTGAATTATGGGATTTTACTGTCGAAAATGACCCAAACCTCAGGATTTGGTCGCGTCTTCAACTACCTAGAAAGACTGAAAGATCAAGTTGGAAACTTATTGGTTTGTCGTTTGGTAGTTTTGTGAATGAGCAGACTTTTGAAGAAGCGGTTATTCTTCAGTATCCTGAGCTTGAAATGATGTTGTGCATAGATAATAATCGAACCTTGCAAATCAAGATCGATGGAAGCGGATATAACCGAAAAATCATAATCAGCTTATCAGGTATTCTCGACTTTGCGTTGCTAGATTCGACTAAAAAAGGCATTAGTAAGCTGTATCTACCATATACACAAGTACCAGCTTTGATGTCGAATGGCAAAAAAATTGAGTATTTGAATTTAGATTTCAGATCCGGATTGGAACCACGTGATGAAAAGACTCTCCGTGCTTTTGTGGATAACGCAGTTTTAGCCCTTTCGTTAGAAGAGAACAATTCTAAAAAAGATAGGAGTTGCTCACTAAGAGCCATTTTGAATAATCCTGACAACTTTCCATTTAGAGCGTACGATTCTTGTGCCAGTGTCTTGTGACCATGATGATGCGTACGACTATGACAATAATCTAGAAGATCAAGATTATTTATGGGATTCATTTTTGACAGCCTCTGCAAAGACCAAAGATGTTTTTTTGCTTGCTTGGAGTTTTTCTGTCATCATAAGTCAAAAAACTGTTGCTCTTTCAAAAACATAACTCTTGAAACCGTGAAATTATAACTCTTCTGGAATCGATTCATTCTGATGTTGTTGAGGAATTGCATGTTTTGCATGAGAGAGTACTTTCTAGAAATATTGAAATGCTAATAGATCCAAGATTAGCTGCTAGAAAACTAGAAACGCGGCAAATTTCCTGGAAGGTTAAACAAGTTCAGCAATATTTTGATCTGCTCAATGAACCATTTTGGCTGCGGGTTTTGAAAAAGCTTTTTGAAGTTGATACAACTGACATTGTCAAAAAGACCAAGATACCCTTAAAGGATGCAGCTCTGGTCCTTGGCGTTTCTGATCCATTTCACATCCTTGGCCAAGAAGAAGTTTTTCTTCAAATTCAAAGAGATGAGGATGAAAATTCAAGTGTTGTAGATGGATTGGTAAGTCTTGTTATTATTCCAACTCTTTGTATAGCTGGTGTCCAATTTTGTTTATGCATATTACATCATCAAAACGTCACACAGCCTAATGTGACCTTCTAATAACGTCCCAATTTTTAAGAGGACTGGATTCTGCGATCCTGATTCATGGCCTCTAATACGATAATAAAATGGACAATGCGACCAGAAGCTCATTTTTACCCTTTTAAGGCCTTTGTGTGGTATCATGATCTTGTCACCTAATTTGTTGCCTCTTTTTATGGCCCTTTATATTTACCAAGTGACAAATAGCGATCGCAAATTCTGTCGGTCCTGGTTTTGCTAGTTTAGGCATTTCCAGGTAAGCTAGGACGATGAAACTTGTCAGGGGTATCAGGGACCAGACCATATTAAATTAAAAATAGTTGTTTCCCCGATTCGACCATCTGAGGGGGAGTGGGGGGACGATTAATTCGGAAAAACTAGAAAAAATGAGGCATTTTTATGGGTGATTGGATCTTATTGAAATTTGATATTTAGAAGGATATCGTGTCTCAGAGTTCGTATTTTAAATCTCGACAAGATCCAGTGACATTAGGGGGAAACCTAAAATCTTGGAAAACGCTTAGAGTGGAGGGGTCGGGATGAAACTTGGTGGGAAAAATAAGCACAAGTCCCAGATAAGTGATTGACATAACTGGACCAGATTCGTCCTCTTTGGGGGAGCTGGGGGGGATAATTCTGAAAAATTTGAAATGTGTGTCTGTGCCAACTGAAGTACAAAACTTAGCCTGGGCTTTTTAGTCTATTTTGTTTCCTGTATGAGTCCCCCGTAGCCTACATTTTTCAGAGTCTAGCTAATTTACAAAATCTTTCAACATGTGTCATATTCAGTTAACCTAGAGAAAAATAATATCAGGACAAAAAAATATTTAATAATAGGTAGAACTGGTGTTGACATATCAAAATTAAAGAAGAAAGAAAGTAAGTTTACAAAAAGGGTATTTATCTGATCTTTAGGGCCAGGGGCCGTAACAAAAAGAAATTTATTTTTTAAAGAATATTTACTACTTTTCATTGCAATGTTTACAATCTAGAAACCCACTAACTTTAATAATTTGCTGTACTCTAGCTATCTCTGAATATGTATTGCTCAGTGTAGTGGTGGATATGTTGCGTGAATATTATTTTTTCGCTTACCTAGATCTCTCTTTGTGTTTAAACTTTTGGGGGGGTTGATAACGCATTTCTATGGCTTTGCAAGTAGGGAAAATAATGTTTTAGAATTGTTCGAAGTTTTAGAATTTGGTAAGAAAGACATCGGTTCTCTTTTATGTTTAAGAAAATGAAAATTGTTTTTTGTTGTTTTTTTTTCACTTTTTTTTACTTTTTCGTCGTTATTTTATGTTTAGATATTTATTCCTAATGCATTTGTTTTTTTCTTTTAGGTGATAATATATCGCAACCCATGTCTTCATCCTGGTGAGCAGCTCCTATCTTTTTTAGAATTGTTCTCTTCTAACGAAAGGGCTAAAACTGCGTTATCCACAAACGCACGGAGAGTCTTTTCATCACGTGGTTCCAATCCGGATCTGAAATCTAAATTCAAATACTCAATTTTTTTGCCATTCGACATCAAAGCTGGTACTTGTGTATATGGTAGATACAGCTTACTAATGCCTTTTTTAGTCGAATCTAGCAACGCAGAGTCGAGAATACCTGATAAGCTGATTATGATTTTTCGGTTATATCCGCTTCCATCGATCTTGATTTCCAAGGTTCGATTATTATCTATGCACAGCATCATTTCAAGCTCAGGATACTGAAGAATAACCGCTTCTTCAAAAGTCTGCTCATTCACAAAACTACCAAACGACAAACCAATAAGTTTCCAACTTGATCTTTCAGTCTTTCTAGGTAGTTGAAGACGCGACCAAATCCTGAGGTTTGGGTCATTTTCGACAGTAAAATCCCCATAATTCACAAAGTTCCGCATATGCATCAGCGACTGATTTACCACTTGTATAAGAACTTGTGCGAAATGTAATCGGGATGGTTTTCAAAAACATAGAACTGTTTTCTTCAACACTCGATACTTCATCGACTACCAGCAGCTGGTGAGACTCTAGAGTGTTTATAACTCTCTCCTAAAAAGAGAAATGTTAGGTTAAAAAGAGTCAAGGATCTTCACAATTCATGTTAACGGTACACATATTCGCCACTTTGGCGAATGAACATGTTTTTAAGCCAACAAATACTGTCTTGTCGCACTTTAGCCGAGGGTTGGGCTTAAGAAGGATATGCAACTTTTGTTGAATATTCAGTGAGGGGCTCAAATAGACCTCAAATTTTGAATTCGGGAAGGGTAGAGGTACTTTACTACTCCCCAAAAGCCAGGCAGGAAAATCAGCCTTCAGACAGTCACGGAAGGGGTGTTTATAAAGTATTTGCCTTGAAGAGGAATGTCGAAAATTTCATCGTCTTTTAAAAACACAACTCCTGTTGTTATCTTAAAGTCTGTAAATTTATATTAGCCTTAACGTCTGATTACAAATGATGAAAATTTTACAAACTGTGTGCGGGACAAATAAGAACAATACAGACACCACCATGCTACTTCCCCGTTAAATCAACTCCCCTAGTAGTCCTAGTGACCACAGGCCAGACTTTCGCTTGAGGTGTAATAGAATTATTGTCGATGTGTGCTCACAGCCACGATTTTACACAATTGCAACTTACGACGGATTGACGCTCCGACGCAACAGAGTTGGACTCTCCCACTGGAAATAAGACGAAACAATGCACTCAGAACAAAACTACCAAAATGCAGAAGCCACTCAACCGTCTGAGGTGGTACCCGAAGTCAGCCTTGTTGAGCATCCAGTCTCACCTAGCCTGGAAGCCCCCGTCGAACGTAATGGAAATAGTGCCACCGCCCCTACTAGCGCTATAACACAAAAACAAACGAGACCAGTCCCGGACAGAGGCGGAGTGAAGAAACAAGATTGGGTAGAACAATAATCCAACCAACCAGGTTAAACTTATAGAGACAACAGCATGCTCGGAAGAAGGAAGATGTAGTATCCCGCTGAGCTCGCTTGCTTATTAGTTTTGTGTTCCTTTTGCTATGTGCTTATATTGTTGTATTTTCAGGTGCTTGGGTCATATTAAAGAGCTAAATCAACTTGAGACTCACGAATTCTAAATTCCGGTTTGTGCATCTAATATTGCCATGGCCATTGAACATTCAAAGACTGAGTTTATTATAGTATACCCAGATAAAATGCACTATCAGAGTTCAGATGTATGTTCATCCTGAAACCAACAATTGTGCAATAAGTATACATATATAATTTTCACAAAAAAGGAGAAAATGGTTTTATGCTTGGATCTATTAATTTCAGATCTTTCCATTCATTGAGCCAAAATAATGATGTCACTTATACCAAAAACTTGTGCTGTGAACATAAATTTTAAACTAGGCTCCGTCACTGTTCCTGGGTCTGATTCACTGAATTATTTGGATGTTCCTTTGGGGTAACTAGTTTGAAAAAAAAACTTCTTCGACAAAAGAAGTTTTTCAAAGAAAAGTAAAGTACTATGCTAAACCAAAGGTGAGCAAAAATAAAGTCAAATGAATTTTTCAAGCGTGAAACTACCACAAGTCACATCAATAAATAAATGAAACCAAAAACGAACAGAAATTAAAATTAATAACAAGTCAAACTCAAAACGTCCATAAACAACCACAAAGAGGAGCGGGGCTAACAACCCTTGTGTCTCCAAAAGACCAGAACGCCGTTTGCACTTAACTGAAAATAACCTGCATTTCCAGATATGTGTTTTGATTTTTCATAACATCAAAAAAATGGGAAATAAATAACCATCACTACCGGTTTGTTGCTGAAACTGAACAAATGAATAGGGGGTTGACAGCATAGTATATGCTGATATTCATACCTGAAAGTCTTGAAGAATTGTTAAAGCAATTAATTTAAAAAACTAATTTCTACATAACAAGTTTTCCAAAGAAAAGTAAAGAACTCCATTAAACCAAAGATAACCAGAAATGAAATCAAATAATCTTCCAAGCGTAAAACTACCACAAATCACCGCCGATAAATAAATTAATCTCAAAACGAACGGAAATTGCAATAAATGACTCATTTTGAGTAAATAACTCAAAACAATCAAAATTAACACGTACAGTGTTGACAAATCGCATGTCTTCTGAAAATCAGATGACTATTTACACTTTACCAAAAAAAAAAAAAAAAAAAAAAAAGATGACCGTGGACTGCCAGTTTAATACACATATACTGATATTTATTCCTTGAATTTTGAAGATTATTTTTTTATTAATGTCAAAAAGGCGAGAATATTTAAAATGTACTTTTTTTCACTTATCGTGATACTAATATTTCCAGGGTATGTAAGGCTTGGCTTTTTCCCCTGGGTATGGAAGTAGCAGAATGTTGCTCATACAATGGTACTGCCTCTGTTCTTAATTGGAAAAAAAGAATCAAAATAGGGTTTCCTTTAGAAATGAAAAACCTTCTCTTTCTTCTAAGACTTTTAAATTTGGACCAAATTTGTAATAGTTATTAGGAGATTATGTAAGTAACTCTTGAAGGGCTTTCTAGTAAAGACCCAAATTTCGCTTGTGATATACTGTCCAGTTGCAATACTCTGGAAGTCTGTTTGGTTAGTCACATGCCTTGATCAATCAATCTAGCAACCTTCTGAGTACTGTTGTTTCTGTGGTAGATTGTTCTTATGATGTTCAAATACAATCTTGAATATGGCTGATATTAAACATAATCAAGTACATCCCACCTTTCAAAAATGTACCTGTGTAATATCTGACAATTAATTGGCCAATAGTATTTCGTTTTCACCATTTTAAAGAAATCAGGAATTCGATATTTACATGAGCCATTAGTTTCTCCTGAATAGCAGTATTTGTACCAATAACTTAATATATCTGCATGACATGACCCAATTTCTAATCTTGTTGGAAGAAAATTCATGCAGAATTGAAGCTTTGTTCATTACTATATTATATGTAAAGCTGGGTGTAAAGGGGTATTTTTCTTTATTTATATGTCTTGTTTAATTTCTACAGGAATATTTTTGTCCATTTTTTTAATATATATTTTACAAATGACTTATTCATACTGGAAGCTCATTTGCAAGTTTTTCCCAACATTGGGATTCATTACCCCAAAAGCAAGATTGAATTTGTCAAACCTTGGAGACTTGTCCCTGCTGTCTGTTTAAAGAAAACAGATTCATAATTGAAGCTTTGTTCAATTCTATCTTACATTTAATGGATGTACTAGGATGTTTTTTTTTATTCATGTCTTGTTTGATTTCATAGAATAGGTGAGATTTTTAATATTTTGAGCGACCATAATTTTTTTCAATTATTAGAGGAAACCAGCCCACGTTGGGATACCAAATTTCAAAAGTCCATTACTTCACGATTAGTAAACCTTTTCTTAATATCTTTAGCTTAACATAATTGTACTGGCATACTTGTTCATTCTTCAGAACGAGAAGTTTATTGTCAGTGAATCAGCTTTTTTAAAATAAAAACAACATTTTTCGACATCTCCCAGCTTGGGTTGGCCATAAGCACAGGTTGGGACACTCCTTGGCCTAGGTTGGGACATTGAATGAATTATAACAAGTCTAAATACATAGATAATGAGAAGTTGTTTGGCCCTCAACAAATGTCACCTTTTACCAAGACATTAAAATTTAAAAGGTTTTTTTAACTGGAGGTTGCTCCCTTGGTAACAGTTGGAGAAGGAAGAAGAGCAACTAGGCTATTTCGTTATGTATCACCATATTCATATCAGGCGCAGAAGGATAGATAAATTTTCCAACATATTTTTTAGATTTTCTAAAGTAAGAAACTTTGCAGTCACCATCCTCTTTGCCACTTAGTTTTTCAATTATGTTACCAATGTAAAACAAGATGGTGTTTTTTACATTGAATTTGTGGAGGATGAAAGTCCCAGATTGGAGAGTCTGGTCATTTGTTGAATAATCAGAGAGAGATTGACAACTTTCATTCAAGTCAGGATAAGAAAAACCCTGTGAATCATTTATTTTATTAGCCAATGGATCGTCAGTCTTCCTTGCCTTCACTCTTACGTTTTTGAAATGATAAAAGATTCGTTTTACCTTTTTGAGGGCTCAGCATGTTTTGTCCCACTCTTCTTAACCCTCTTTAATAGTCTCTTTCTTGCATTTTCTTCCAATCTCATTTTTTAAGGGTTGTCTGTAGCTATGAGGCTGCAACTCTTTTCTTGCCCTTTGGGAGTGGTCCTGCCTTTGGATAATCAAATACCTCTTCAGGACTGTGATAGGTGTTATCACTTGTACAACTGGTAACTTCTTTAACTGGAGTTATATGAGAAATTAAAGGAATGCTCGAGTTACTTCCTGAAACAATGGTATCGCGGCAAGATGTTACGGGTGGAGCAATGACATATCCAGTAGAAGCATGGTTTGAAAACTATACTGAAGTTGAAGACAAAATTGTGTCATTATTGGTTGAAGAACGGTCAGGTGCAGGATGATCCATAACAGATGAAGGCAAGAAGTTTTCATCTGTAAAAATATGACAGTCAAAAAGAAATATGCTAGTTGATAAAAAAGCTGATAATATGTTAGTATGAGTCATGGCTCGAGTATTGGCAGATCCAGTGCAAGCAGCAATATTATAAATATTGACAGTTTTATCAAGGGTTCAGACTCATCCTTGGATCCACTGCGGCATCATAGAATGTCTGGAGAAATTTATAAAGTGTCACATCTAATGGTTGAAGTTTATTGGTGAAGTTTGGTGGAAATTTTCAATATATGGACACCACTAGCCTTTGTTAGATTAATAATATCAGCACACAGTTCACTCTCACAATTGTCAAATAGTAATAAGGTTGGGTCATCTAGGGTTCTACGACTTTTTTCTATAAAGAGTAAAATCATAAGATAATGAAAGTAAAATCATAAATATAAGAGTAAAATCATAAGAATTCTCAATAAAAGTAATCTATAGAACATGAAAGAAATGACAACGTTAGATAGACCATATAAAACCCAACAAAACAATGCAGTGTTCCAAAGTGGACTGTCCAAACGTACGCTTATGGTAATGCCTCTAATCTCTAATAAATTACCAGTTTCAACAAAGTAATACAAAAGTTGTTGAGTAAAAACATTACTTGGTATATAGATAATAAAAATTTATTAAAAACTTAACTTAAACGAATACTGAATGACCTCAGAAAAGATATTACACTTCTGAAAAACCAAATTTTTGGGCTGAAGAAACAAACTTTTAGTACGTCAGGAGCATGAAGTAAACAGTGGCTGAAACAATGGTGTCTTCAAACAAGACATACAACTGCTAGTTGGACAGTATTGCCACTGCCAATCCAGCCTTCACTTATTTCTCAAAACTGAAATTGTCCTAACATGGACATGTCCGAGTGTGGACTAGTTTCCCCTACTAAGTGTAAATAGAAAGGACAACTCCCTGGTGAAGAGCTAGCATATTTTCAGACAATGAGAAAAGGTTTATTGCCAAAACAGTTGATAAAAGGGGGAAAACCGTTTTTTCAAGAAGTATTGACTTTAAAAGCTATACACTCTACAATAACACACAAAAATATACATTTGTGTTACATGGAAAGTCAGCATGGCCTGAAAAATTATTTAAATCTAATCATGTTTGCAAGCTTTTGACTCATCTATAGTGACCTTGTCTCCCTACTTGTGCAGGTATATATCTGTCCTTTTTGTATAGTATGATAAAAAATTAAAAAGATAGAAAGGGACAATTGAAAGAATAACAGAAACACACCTGACAGGAAGCAGCAAAGAAGACACTTGAGAAGGATGGACACTGGTCTGGTCTTGTGGATCCCGTAGAAGAGGGGAAGTCAATGTTGTTCTCTTTTCTTCCTAAGCAAGACTGTTAAGTCACGTTTTTGTCTTGTCTAAATGCTTTTAAAAATTAATGATGATAAATACTGTGTAGATACTAAAAAACACATACTCCAAGAGAAAAATAACTATTTTAAAAAATTAAAAAGATTTTAATAAAAGGAAGATAAGTCATATTTACTGTAATCTTCACTATTTTTCCATAGACAATATATTTTAATTAGACACATTCATTGCAAGTCAGATATCAGCAAAGCTCCAGCAGGGTTTGTTTTACTTAAAAGAAACAAACAAGCTTTTTGAATGCTTAGCTTTTTGACATTCTAATCTTACAATAATAGCAAAATAAAATTTATATTTTCTGTTGATTTTCAATGGCTAATTTGAGATATATCATATGTGTTGACACTATACCCATGGGTGGCATCTCAAATAATTTAAAGAAAATACGGATTTAAATAAAAATATATTCATTTGCAATAAACAATGTTAATACAATCTTCAGACCTTTTTTTGGCACTTTTGTAATGAAAATTTTCAGTAAAGCAATTGTATCAGATGTAGTTTGATATTTGATACTTCAATTATTTTTTTTTACTGTGAAATGAGGGGCTAGGTTTTCCATCAGGATCTATGCATACTGTGAAACAACAGTAGTCTCTGTTTCTTAAGACATAAAAAAAAATTAGTAAGAATATACTGTAGGGGAGGGGACAATGATGGTTTTTGTAATTTTTTCGGATGAATAGAACAAAATTTTATTTCCTAGAATGCCTAAGAATTTCACCATATATTGAGGGACCTATAGAACATATGACAAAAGAATTGTCTCCATTTTCGTTGTTATCATGACTTCAGAAAAGGTATGTGCATCAAAACACTTGTAACACAATCCTGTGATTTTAACAGATTTATTATATAATAGACTTAGTGGAGCAGGGTTTTATTGTCTTTTGGTTTTCTAAGACCTTTGATAAAAAATAAATCATTCTTAACTGAAGGGATAGGGACAAAAAAGCACAAACGTAGGAAAATTGAAAAATACATTTTTGCCAAGGTTTATTTTTCAGATTTATCGGTATTATAATTTTTTAATTTGGGTAAAAGCATTTAGAATAATTGGATTAGGATTCATTAATGAATTCCCACCCTTTAATGGGGGTTCCCCCAGGAGCACAGTGGGTACTAGCCATCCACAACAGACAGACCATTTAACCGAAACAGGGCCAACACCAGCACAAATAGGATTCTCATCTCTACAAACATCATTCTCACATCCACACATAGAATATTCACCACCTCACACCCAGTCACTTCCAGTATACTCTGGACAGCCCCATCACCCACCTAAAAATTTCCACTTACAATATCCTCAGTCAACACATCAGGAAACACAAGGGGCCCCAAACTTTAATATGCACCTCTGCCATATACAAGTCATCAAGGTAATTTATATCATGCCCCCCCAAACCCAGAATTCACAATTTGTACCTAAAGTAAGTGTCCATAATAGATTTTTAGGGTTATCAGTTTGTAAAATTTATGACCTTTTATTTGGTAAGTACTAGAAACCCAGGTCACCTAGAATAGAAGAATGAGTTAGAATGTTCAATCCTTCCTCCTTTCCAAACTAGATGACTGGTACAAAACTTTCATAAAATTAGACCTTTTACATTAAACTAACTAAACAAGGGTTCTTCCATATGACACTACACTTATAAGTTCACTAGTTATTCACGACTTAATTGTCACTTACCTGTATCGGCTTCCCAAGCCGGCAACTACGGGTTATGTATGGGGAGTTTTGGGGTTCTTCTTGGGCTGGGCGACTGGTGCTTGGTGCTGGAGGGAGTGTTTGGAGCGCTGAGCTACATTCGAAATTTATAGGTTGGGGAAGGGTCTCTATCGGTGTTACAGGTGGGACGGGGGCTATTGATGGTGGGCTTATAGGCGCTGATGAAGTTTTGGCTTCAGGGCTGTCCTCCTCATGGTCTGCAAGGTCTGGTGATTGAGGTTGCTGGTTCAGTGTTTTTATGTGTCGCCTGTTGCGTCGGTAAGTTCCTCCATCGGTTGTTCCAATTATGTACGATCTTGGGTTTACATCTACTCTTTTAACGATTCCGGCTTGCCAAAGTTTCCCACAAATTTGAGCTCGGACCGGTTGACCGATTTGCAAAGGTTTTAGTTCCTTTGACTGTCTGTTATGATATTTGCTTTGGCGTGACTGTTGTTTTATCCGATTCTGTCGAAATCGTTTATGGTGAATGGTTTTTGGTGTGAGAAGTTGTTTAGTGCAGGAAGCGACTGACCTTAGGTTTCTGCTCATCAACAGTTGTGCTGGGGATGCTAGACCATCAACCGGGGTGTTTCTGTACTCCAGCAACGCTAAGTTAAAGTCATGTCCTGCAATATCTGTTTTGATAAGCATATCTTTGGCTGTTTGCACTGTTCTTTCTGCTAGTCCGTTTGACTGAGGGAAGTTCGGGGATGATGTGGTTTGAGAGATTTCCCAATTATCAATGAACTTCTGGAATGGCGTGGATGTGAACTGGGGGCCGTTGTCGGTTATGAGGGTACGAGGGATTCCGTAGCGTGCGAAATGCTTCTTAAGACAGGATATTATGTGGTGTGAATTGGCATTTTTTCCCCCAATATGTCGATTTCAAAAAAGCGACTGTAATAGTCAACAGTAATAATGTAGTATTTTCCATTCTTGTAGAATAGATCACACCCGACCTTTTCCCATGGTAGATGAGGTATGCTGTGTGGCATTAAGGGCTCTTTTTGGTTGGAATTTTGGCTAATGGAGCATGCATGGCAGTGTTTGATGAATTCTTCAATATCTTTCGTCATTCCAGGCCAAAAAACGATTACACGGGCTCGTTGCTTGGTTTTTTCGATACCCAAATGTGACGAATGGATGCAGCTAAGAATGTCTTTCCGCGAATTTCTTGGAATGACCAAGCGATCTCCTTTCATTATGATCTCGTCTACCACTGTTAGTTCATGCCTGATGTTCCAGAATGGGGTGAGCGTCGGAGGGAGGTTTCTTCTGCAGGATGGCCAACCTTTTTGGATTGCTTGTGCGAGCTCAGCTAACTGGGGGTCGGATTTTGTCTCCTGTTTCAGTCTCTCGAGTCTGGCGTTGCTGATTGGTAGAAAAGACATGACAGAGTGAATGTATGATTCTATTTCTTTTTCCATTTTCTTATCTTCTTCGGGAAGGTTTAGCCGCGACAGCGCATCAGCAACGGGAATTTCCTTGCCGGGGCGAAATGCTATTATGAGATCGTATGGTTGAATCCTTAAAAGCATCCTCTGCAGTCTTGGTGATGACTTTGATATTGGGCGATTTAGGACTACTTGCAGGGGCTTGTGGTCAGAGACGACCGTGAATTTTTGGCCGTAGAGATACTGGTGGAAATGTATACAGCCGAAAAGGATAGCATAAAGTTCCTTCTCTATTTACGAGTAGTTCTGCTCGGTGGAGTTTAGTGAGCGTGATGCAAAAGAGATTGGCTTTCCATTTTGACTGAGGGTGGCACCGAGGCCAAATTTTGAGGCGTCGACTTGTAGCTCAACATTACCTGCAGTTGGATCAAAGAATGCTAATGAGCTGCAAATGGATTCTTTGATATTAGTGAATGATGTATCATGCTGTTGTTTCCACTTAAATTGTCGCTGTTTTACTAGGTCACGGAGTGGCTGATTTATTGATGATAGATTGGGGATATACCTTGCAAGGTAATTCATCATTCCTAATATTGTCTGGAGTTCATCTTTTGTATTAGGGGTTCGCATTTCACGCAGCGCTCTAACTTTTTGTGGGTCTGGGTGGATTCCATTTTCAGATATCACATGCCCGAAATACGGTATGCTATTGCACTTGAATACGCATTTTTGGAGGTTTAGTTAGACTCCTTTTTCATGGGCCCTTATGAGAGCACTGCGGACGTTCGCATCATGTTCCTCAACGGTTTTTCTTGAGATGATAATGTCGTCAACAATAACAAAGAAGCCTTGGATGCCTTCAAATGCTTCTTCCATGCGGCGTTGGATTTCGTCCTGAGCTGAAATCAGTCCAAACGGCATTCTTTTGAACTTATAACGGCCGTATGGTGTGTTGAAGGTTGTCAGCTGAGATGATTCTTCGTCTAGGACCAGGGAACAATAACCATGACGAGCGTCTGATTTTGTGAAGAGCTTTGCCCCAGCGTGTCTAAGTATTGCTTCATCGAATGTTGGCATGGGATGATGTGGTCTTTTGATAGCCTTGTTCAGGTCATGTGGGTCAATGCAAACTCGGAGACTTTTGTCAGGCTTTTCAATTACAACCACGGCATTTACCCAATCTGTGGGCTGCAGTATCTTTTCGATTACTCCAAGCTCTTCCATCCTATTGATTTCCTTTTTGAATTTCTCTTGGAGGGAAATGGGGATGCGTCTAGCTGGTACAGCTTTGGGTTCAGCTCCTTCTTTAAGTGTGATGTGGCATTCTCCTGCGAGCTGTCCGACACCGTGGAATATGTCTTGAAATTCTTCTGTGAACGGGTCTGGTTTCAGGACTTTTGAATTTTCTACTGTCAGGATCAGCCTGATGAGTTTAAGCTTGCGACTGAATTCAAAGCCAAGGATTGGTATGGGGGCATCTTACTATGAAGAAGGGCTGTATTTCGCTGCATCCGTTAGTTAATGCGCATTTAAGTTACATAAACCAAGTGTGGGGATTTTCTGACCTCCAAAGCTGGTAAGTATTTGTAAGGTCCTGTTAATTCTTGGTTTTGGTCTGAGAGTATTGAAAAATCTTTCAGGTATGATATTAGCTTGAGCACCAGTATCTATTTTGAAGATGATATTGATTTGTTTGTTGATCAAGAGCTTTACATATGGCTGATCATCACTTTTATCCTTGTTTATAATATCAATAAATAGCTCATCACTACTGTCATTCCTGTGATCGTAATTTTGCTGTTGTTGGCTTATAAAGTTTACTGATTTTTTAGTGCTTTTGCAAACCTTTGCAAAATGATTTGGTTTTTCACAGTTGCTGCATATTTTTCCTTTAGCTGGGCATTTGTGGGAGGCTGAATAATCTCCACCACAGTAATAGCATTGTCTCCTTGATGTGGAATAGTTTATTTTCTTTGATTTTTTAACAAAGTCGATCTCCTGTTTCATGTATGTTTCTTGATATGGTTGGCTTCCACTTGGATCGGATTGTGACATTGTTTTGAGCTGCACCTGGGTTTCTACATGTGTTCGAGCAATGGTAACTGCTTGTGACAAGGTAAGGTTGGACCCTACTTGGAGGAGCTTCTCTCTAACCTTTGCTGATGAAGTTCCACATACGAATCTGTCTCTAATCATTTCCTCTGTAATAGCTGTCGTCGTATATGCACATTCACGAGCCAGAATCTTCAAATTGGTTATGTATTGCTCAACTGATTCGTAATCTCGCTGGTCACGTTTATGAAAAAGGTACCTTGAGAAGACAGTGTTGCTTTTTGGGTTGAAGTATTCGGTGAATTTGTTTATATAAGATTGAATTTTATCTTTCTCTTCTGTTGTGAATGTAAAAGTACTGAAGATGTCTCTTCCTTTATCTCCAAGCCAAATTAGTAAGAAGGCACACTGGACTTTTTCAGTTTTTTCACTCAGGGGGCCTTCAAACATCAGAGTTGCATGGTTTTTGAATCTTGTCCATGCTTCTTTAAGATTGTCACTTGTCCAGTCCATCGTTGGGTAAGGAACACTGATTTCCATTTTTCTTTACGAGGCTTCTGACACCATGTAAAATTTATGACCTTTTATTTGGTGAGTACTAGAAACCCAGGTCACCTAGAATAGAAGGATGAGCTAGAATGTTACAAGTTGATTATCCTCCCCTCCCCCAAGAAGAAGAGGAGAACATCACAAATGTTTTAATCCTAAGTAGCCTGAAGGGAATAGTGATGTACTAAAAAGAAATGGTAGGAGAAGTGGCTCACCTCTTGAGCAAGAAACCTCTAAAACTATAAAACCTCCTATAGTCGAAAGATTTTTAGAGAAATTCAGTACAAGGAATGATAGAATAGAGGCAACTAGTGATTTTATAAGCAGTGAATCAGTGGCTAATCTAACACTGGTTTTCACTTCACAGGAAAAACTTCCATCAGACAGAGCAATCCCTCTAAAACTAAAAAATTTCTTCAAACTGAAAAGTTTAACTTTTACTGAAACTATGATAGGAATAGGCTAAATGTATATGTTCAATCACAAACTGCATTGGATACTTTAATGAAAATAACGAAGTTTGACAATGTTTAACTGATTTACAATAGCAACTGAGGAGAAAAGACAGGTTAGCTATTGTGTAATCAAGCAAATAGCACTAGATTATACAAAGGAAGAACTGCTGACAGACCTCAGGGCAGAAACTAATATTGAGATTAAGGAACTAAAGAGGTTGAAAAAATACAATCGAGAGACCAAAACATTAGAAGACAGTCTGAGTATTTCTGTTGCATTTGAGAGCAACTCTCTTCCCCAGAGTATTTGGCTTTATGGAAGAAGAAGGAATATTGAGAGGTACAACCAACCAATGATACAATGCTTCAAGTGTCAAAACTATGGTCATACTCAAGAAAAATATAGGTCACCATATGCTGTATGCTTGAGGTGTGTAAACAAACATGCTTCTGAAGAATGTCCCTTAAAACTAGAAACAAAAGAGTCTAGAAAATACAAAAAGTATGTCTGTGCTAACTGTGGGGAAAACCATTCAACAACAGCTGGTAGCTGCCCAGCCCGCCAATAAAAGCGTGAAATCATTAAAATTTCAGTTGCCCAATGAAAAAAGAAGCTAGGGCATACCAGAGTTATGCAGATGCACTGAATAAGAAGGCTGTGAAAGACCAATCCTTCCTAGAACCTAAAAAGACCCTTCAACAGCTAGTGTTATTTGTATCTAAAGTGCCAGAAGTGATAGAAATCAAGGAATTAGAAATGAAAGATAGTTCAAAATTAGAAATGAAAGGCAGTTCAAAGTTGAAATCAATGTTGTAGAAGTTTGGAATCTAGCAAATAAATCAGATTGAAGGTGCTGTCTTTTACCATCCGATCTATTTTGAAGGGGAAAAAGGATTTATTAGATTGCTATTAATAAAAAGAAAAAATTGATATTGGGTGCTTCCAAGAAACATGGCTACAACCCCAGTATTCACTTAGACTTAGAAATTATGAAGTAATAAGAAAAGATAGAGCAGACAAGTTAAGAGGAGAAATATTGATTTGTATTAAACAGTCATTAATGTTTTGAAAACTAGATATTGAAGAAATTGCGAATTCTAAAATTGAGATGGTAGCTTGTCGAGTATTTCTGGGTAAGAAGGATACAATAGTTATTGTCCATGTATATAACCCAGATGGAAATGAATCACAAACAGAGGACATATTTAATAAAGTGAAAAAAGTGATTAAAGACAAAGAGCCTTTTATAATTACTGGTGACTTTAATGCCCATTCAGATGCCTGGTGTTTGTGTGGATCTCATAATCGTAATGGTATAGGTATCCTAAGTGCTCTTGATAAAAATGATGACATTTCCCTAGTGACCCCACTTGGACTCGAAACTAGAAGAAATCCAATGACAGGAGTATACTTTACTATTGATCTGGCATTCTCAGCAGTAGCAATAATCAATCAACTAAATATTGGCTTAACTCCTGAACCAACATTAACCAGTGATCACGAGCCAGTGATAATTGAAAATAAAGAATCTATACCTAGAAATCAAACCCCATTAACACATCCTACCTTTAAATTGAAGAAAGTTAACTGGGATTACTTCCAGGAAGAACTTACAAAGATAAGTCTTGAAGAAGAACTGGCAGCAGTAATGACTACAGAGAAGAAAATTGAGAGATTACAGGATCTACTGCTGGAAAGTGGCTAAGAAGACTATCCCTATCAAAACACTGGGCAACAAGACTAGAAATGAACCGCTATGGTGGAATGAAGTGCATCCCTTAATTATAAAGAAACTCAACCAAGCTTCTAACAAATACAACAAGATTCTGACAATAGAAAATTATAGAAAGAAAATACAGGCCCAGGCAGAATTTAGAAAAACGATAAAGGAAGCTAAAGAAGAATCTTGGAAACAATTTGTTGAGAATCTCATATAAGGCAAATCTTCTCAGGCTCGTAACTATTGATGGGTAAGACTAAACTTGATGAAACTTATATATTTCAAATCAGCATTAAAATGCGATTCTTTTTATGCAGCTATTAAAATCAAAATTCAATTTTTTAGAGTTTTGGTTACTATTGAGCCGGATTGCTCCTTACTACAGTTCGTTACCACGAACTGTTTGATCAAATACATGTCCCTACTCTTTGGTTGGCCAAAGGCGATCCAAATCCTCAGCTACAATTTAGCAAGATTCTTGACGGATTTTAATTAAGGATCTTCCTTCCAGATAGAACTACGGGTATTAGAACGCACTCGGAATAGAGGCACAGCAACTTTATCAGCACGTTTTAAGCATTCAATGATACGGTAATAATAGACATTCAAATCCAAACGAGGTAGAGATGAGAAAGTACCTGTAGGCTACAAAGCACGTAAAATGGAAATCGGACACTAACGAGGAGCCCAGTTAGATAATGGTCCCCTATGTGGGACCTGATAAAATCGCTTCAGGAAGGAGCATAACATTTCCGGGCGAAAGGAGGGACAAAACTTTCTAAGTGAGGGCATTTCAAAATATCATTCTCACATTTGATTTGTTTCAGTACCGGTACCAGCTTTATTCAGAAAATAAGTTACATAAACTTAGCTCATAAACTATATTGCAGCAAACAAATAATTATGCGTAGTCTTTGTTGGCATATATAACAAAATAATACACCAAGTATGCTAGGAAACTAACACATCAAATTCAAATATACAGCGAAATATTCGAAATAAATGCATGACTGTGTTGTCATGTATAAAGAAAAATTCATTTGCGTATTGTCATATAATTGTGAGAATGATAGATCAAATTCGAATTTCTATGAGGAAAAACTCAATAGAGATCTGGTTAATCCTAAAGGGTTATTCTTTATTTAAATGAAAAGCTGGCACTAGATACTTGGAACCGAAATGCTTGTTGTTGCAAAAATACTTTGCATTAGGGTTAAAATTCGTCAGCAGTTTTTCTAGACTAGTAGACTTAAATGCTAAAAAAAGTGATTTATTTCATTAAGAGGTGTTCTTAGTAGAGATACATTAGTTCTACTGCCCTAGGAATGACGCATGAATGGATAATAGATAGACATGTTTATTAACAAATGAACTAACATCATTTTTATACAATCCTAATAAGGACGATTAATGCTAAAATTGTCTCCCACTCAATTGTACTATCTGTTTGGGCTTTTTCTACAATTAGCCATGATTTGATACCCACAAATATTTGATGTTAATTCAAAATCAATAAATCAGTAGTTAATCCACCGCTGGTAAGAAAATGAATGAATTAAAAACATTATAGGACAATTTTTTCCATTTTTTTTCTAAATTAGACTATGTACCCTTTGAATGAAGCCTTTGATGACGAAATGTTTCTAATATGCATAGGGTAAATATTTCTGTAATAACAGCTTTTTTCAATAATAGTTGACAAACCCCTTTTTTCTGCTCTCCTAGAATAAAACTGTCCTGCAATCTAACACCTTATAGTTACTAAAACAAATGAGTGGCGAGGGGCGCCAATCGGGGGAAAGAAGAGGCAATTTCTCCCTTATGTTTGGAAAAAAATATTTTTGTTTTGTCCATGAAAAAAACATCCTGTCCCCCTTTCGCGCATTGGCATCCCCTTTCAGCGACATGAGTTAAGAAAAAAATCTATCGCATATCCAAAAAGGGAGCCATATGCCAACTAACTAACGTCTATTACCATCCACTCACCTTCCATTACAACATAAAATTCCATTTACAAAGTATTTTTTGAAATCCTGTACATCCCTCCAATTACTCAAGTTTACATCGAGATATTCCTCCTTTTTTGAAAACTTGGCATATTTTCTCACACTCGTACCCTTTGATGGTTAATACAAAAGTTAATGAATATTAAGTATTTGGTATCAGCATAATAAAATAAATCTGATGAAATATTTATTGATATTTGATTCTTGTTTTTAATACTTTTGGTTACTATTGAACCGAATTGCTCCTTTCTTACAACATGTAACTAGGAACTATTTGAAAATTTTCAAACTGATGAAATTCACCCCGGGTGCTTGGTTTTTATTTTATTCTATGCCATTAATAATTATAATGTTTCATTTTGTCAACTGTTCATTTTCAGTTAATAATACTTTGTAAATTAATAAATGTTTTACTCGACCATCGGAAGCCGGAGATGAGTGTTAACAAAAAAATTACCTGCTTGTCATTTATCTTGAGTGTAGTCTAAAACAAGAATAAATAAAATCGTTTATAGATGAAAGAATACAAAGTTACAAAGAATTTCAAAATATTTACAGATAGTTGTCCTTAGGATAGAGCTGGCAATCCGGGAAAACATTGTATGAAATGAAAAAACGTAGTAGATTTAGTATTCTATAAGTAATTTGAGTATTATTAGGTTGAAAAGTGACATTTTTGATAACAAAATGTTATTTGTCTAATTATATCATTACATATTCTCCATAGAAATGTTTCTTTTGGGTATAAGGTATGTATAGTCGACAACCCTGTTCCTATATTTCTTTAAATATTTCAAATGGTCTACGAAAACGGACCAGCAAGGTAAAACTGAAAAATAAGTTTTTGCCCAGGTCTACTTTTAGATCTATTGATATTCTACTTTTTTTTATTTTCGGTAAGAGCATTTAGAATACTTGAATTAGAATTCATTAGTGAATTCCAACCCTTTAATAGGGGGTCCCCGTGGGGAAAGTATTACAGTGGCTACTAGCCGTTCACAACAGACAAACCATATAACTGAAACTGAGTCAACACCAGCATGAATAGGATTATCATCTCAACAACTTCAATCTCACCAGTCAATGTTGGTATTACCTGAACAATTGTTTTGGCTCATGAAACTATTGTTAATAGATGCATTTTGACTTATTGAACATCTTTTCTCTCTTGCAAAACTACTGCAAACTCACCATTATAGAGTTATTCCGGCCCAAATATTCTTGTATTTATACATAGGATAAACATGTAACTTTACCATTGCTGTATTTAATATATGCTATGCTTTACCCCCTCCCCCTAATGTGCAAATATATAATAGACTAACTCCATAATGGTGAGTTTGCAGTAGTTTTGCAAGAGAGAAAAGATGTTCAAAAAGTCAAACTGCATCTATTAACAATAGTTTCATGACCCAAAACAATTGTTCAGGTATTACAAACATTGACCATCTGACCTCCATATATAGCTTACTCACCACCTCACACCCAGTCATTTCCAGTATACTCTGGACAGCCCCATCACCCACCTAAAAATTTTCACTTACAATATCCTCAGTCATCATATCAGGAAACACAAGGGCCCCCACACTTTACTGTGCATCTCTGTCACACACAAGTCATCAAGGTTGTTTATGTCATGCCCCCTCAATTCAGAATGTACAATTTTACCTTCAGTAAGTGTCCATAATAGATTTTCAGGGTTATCAGTTGATTTTCCTCCCCTCCCCCAGGAAGTAGAAGAGGACATCACAAATGCCATAAATCCTTTGGAGGTTGAACAGATTAGTGGTGTACTAAAAAGAAATGGTAAGAGAAGTGGCTCACCTCTTGAGAAAGAAACCTCTAAAACTAAAACCTATAGCCTTGTAGAAAGATATTTTAGAGAAATTCAGGGTAAAATTCTATTTCATTAACTTTTGGCTATCTTGGAAAGGGGTTAGGTTAAGAAAATGAAACTTTCAGGGATGGGTCTAAAGACTAAAGTATATACCAAGAAGGTATTTTGAAGTACCTACCTCTACTCCTTCTCCCTCTAGAGGGTCCTGACCTTTAACAATATGTGTGTTATAAAAATGAAACCTTGCAAAGTAGATCTTCTGCTTGAATTTAGAACAGCAAAATTGTTTTCCGCTTCACAACTTTACTCAATCCCAATTTAAAAGGTTTTTAAAAATATACAAATGCATTTCCTAAATTTTGAAAAAAAGCCTTGATATGGCTCAGAATTCTACTCAAATAACAAGAATTGCATTTTGAGAACTAATGGCCAAGAAAAAGCAATTGGTAAATGAAAATTTAGGTAAAATGTTGTTTTGTCAAAATTTCAATAGGTAATAGACCTGTCAAGTAGGTGAATTTCAGGGCCCTCTAGAGGGAGAAGGAGTAGAAGTGGGTACTTTAAAATACCTTCACAAGACATACTTTAGCCCTTAGACCCAGCCCTGAAAGTTTCATTTTCCTAACCTAACCCCTTTCCAAGATAGCCAAAAGTCACTAAACTAGAATTGTACCAAATTTAGTACTAGGAATAACAGAATAGAGGCAGTGAATCAGTGGCCAATCTAATGGTGGTTTTCACCTCACAGGTAAAATTTCCATCAGACAGAGTAAACACTCTAGAACTAAAGAACATAAATGTATGCTTTTGTTCCAATTGCTCTAAAGTATGTATTACTGCATATAGTTATTGCATATTGTTTCTTTGTCATTATTAGAGAAGCATGTCCATTTTTTAGGTTTATAAAATCCCCCTCCAATGAGACTAAACATACATAAAGTGGGCTTGCTTCCAGATAACATTACCTATAGAGCAAATCATATTAGTCCAAGAGGCTGTGGGCTATAGGGCAAGTTCTGTATTCTATATTTATTCAACAAAGAGTGATAAAACTAAATATATATATATATATATATATATATATATATATATATATATATATATATAGGATACAGACCTTGCCCTGCTGCTTGCAGGACTCATGGACTAATATGCTTTGCTCTATAGGTAATGTTGCCTGTAAGCAAGCCCACTTTACACACTTTTACTATGCCCAATGGAGGAGGATCAACCGGAAATGGATGCGCTTCTCTAATAATGACAAAGAAACAATATGCAATCATTAGAATGTTGCTATATGCAGTAATATGCACTTTAGAGCAGTTGGAAGAAAAGTAAACGTTTACCCTAAAGAAAATTCTTCAAATTGAAAAGTTAGACTTTTACTCAAACTATGATAGGAATAGATTACCTAGTATGTAGATTACTCGTAGATTACGAGTATGTGACACCACATACTGTATGCTTAAGGTGTGTAAACAAACATGCTTCTAAAGAATGTTCCTTAAAACTAGAAACAAAAGAGTCTGGAAAATACAAAAAGTATGTCTGTGCTAACTGTGGAAAAAACCATTCAAAAACATCTAGTTGCAGCTCAGCCTGCCAATAAAACAATGAAATCATAAAAATTTCAGTTGCCCAAAATTTACCTATGAAAAGAGACCTAAGGCATACCAGAGTTATGCAGATGCACTGAATAAGTAGGCTGTGAAAGAGCAATCCTTCCTTGAACCTAAAAAGATTCTTCAACAGCTAGTGTTATTTGTATCTAAAGTGCCAGAATTGATAGAAATCAAGGAATTAGAAATGAAAGAGAGGATTAGTAAGTTATGTCATCTTACACACTCACTTTTTGAAGTTGAAATTAATGTTGAAGAAGTTTGGAACCTAGCAAATAGGCTAAATCAGAATGAAGGCACTGTCTTTTAACATCCGATCTATTTTGAAAGGCATAAAGGGTTTATTAGATTGCTATTTAGAAAAAGACAAAATTGATGTTGGATGCTTTCAAGAAACATGGCTACAACCCCAGTATTCATGTAGGCTTAGAAATTATGAAGTAATTAGAAAAGATAGAGCAGAACAGTCAAGAGGAGGAATATTGATTCCTTCCCTTCCTCACTAAGGAAGTTAAGAAGCTGATTAACCAGAAATCTAGAACTTGGAAATGCATATGAAGAAGAGGAACCAGAAGCCCCTGTCAATTTACAAGGCAGCACAGAATCATGTAACAAATTCTTTCAAAAAACTGAAATCTGCTTACAAGGAAAAACTAGCTTCTGACATTATGTGAAACCCAAAATCTTTCTGGAGACATGTCTGCTAAATACCCAAATCATACTATTCCTGACCTTGTTGACCACAGTGTTCTACACTCATCTCCGATAGATAAAGCTGACCTTCTAAATGCACAATTTGCTTCTGCCTTCACCCAAAACTCAGGTACCTCCTCACCAGATCCCCCATTATATGAAGTGCTTTTACCCATGTCTGATCTGTCAATAAGTTAAGTAATCATTTTCAATAGCCTTGGGAAGCTTATTGTAAATAAGTCAAAGGGACCAGACGTTGTTCATCCATGTCTTCTTAAGGAGTGTTGAAAAGCTCTCAGTTACCCCCTGTGGATGCTGCTCCAGTTATCTCTTCAAAATGGAGAACTACTACATGATTTGAAAACATCTTATATAACCCCAATCCATAAAAAGGAACAAAGAAACTCTGCAGAAAATTACCATCCTATAAGCATCACTTCTGCAATTGTTAAGGTGCTTTAGAGATTTGTTAACAATGCTCTAATTAAACATCTTGAGGTCAATAACACCCTTTCCACATGATAACATGGAATCAGATCTGGTAGACCTGTGGACACTAACCTCATTCAAACATATGAATTAGTAACTACCCTGCTTGATAAGGGTCTTCCTGTTGACATGATTTTTCTTGATCTTTCCAAAGCATCTGACAAGGTTTGTCATGAATTCCTCATAATCAAACTGAAGGCTGCAGGTTTCAATGAAGGTGTTGTACAGTGGATTAGGGGCTTCCTCTCTGAAAGATCACATAGTGCCAGAGTTTTTGATTCACAAGGAACTCCTCATTTTTCTTCTCCCACAACTGCATTAAGTGGCATGCCCCAGGGCACTATTCTTGGACCAAAACTTTTCAACTTCTATATCAACAATCCACCCACCCTTCTTTCAAATCTTGTTACCCTTTATGCTGATGAGTCAAAACTAGTTGAAAAAGTAACTACTCCATCTGACCAGCAATAAATTCAAACAGATCTTGACAGTCTAGGAAGATGGGCTAACATGTGGCTCCTTGCCTTTAGTGTTGAAAAATGTCATGTCATCCATTTTGGCAAACACAACAAGCATCATAAGTATTTCCCTTGAGACAATTTCCTTTCTGCTGTTTCCAATGAAAGAGATCTTGGGGGGATTGTTGATCACCAATTAATGTTTAGTAGCCATGCTAAGTCTGTTTCATCTTCTGCAAATAAATCCCTTGGTATAATAAAAAGAACCATCTCCAGTCGACACCCAAGAGTTTTTATGAAGTTATATAAGGTCCTTGTACAACCATGTCTGGAGGTCAGAATGTCATTGGCAGCCCCTTTTTTCAAAAAACATAGGAAGTTGTTTGAGGATGTACAGTGTTGTGCCACTTAGATGGTTAGCAGCATGAATCAACTTCCATACAAAGAAAGACTATGTTGTTTGAAGCTGCCAACACTGACATGCTGAAGGAAAAGGGGTGATATGATTTTAACCAAAAAAATCCTTACAGAAAACACCCTTCCCAGTCTCTTTGCACAGCCCTTGCATTCTGGTACCAGAGGATATTCAATGAAATTTCCCATGCAGAATTGAACGAGTAGACATAGAAGTCATTTCTTCAGCCAAAGAGTCATCAATCTGTGCAATCGACTGTCTGAGGAAACAGTTTCTGTAAATTCAACTGACACATTAAAGTCTCACCTTGATAAGGAATGGCTCTGCCAGGAGTTCATTTACAATTGGGAAGCTGCAGAGTCCTCCACAAGAGTCTAGATCAACAACCACAACCTACACCAAACGAATTTTTTTCATCACTGGAGCATCACAAGAATGGAATATCCTTATATTGCTCCAAGCTTTGATTTAAGGTAGAAGAAATTGCAAGTTCTAAAATTGAGATGGTAGCTTGCTGAGTATTCCTGGTTAGAAGGATACAATATTTATTGTTAATGTATATAACCCCAATGGAAATTAACCACAAACAGAGGACATATTTAATAAAGTGATTAAAGACAAAGAGCCTTTTGCAATTACTGTTGACTTTAAAGCAAGAAATTTAATGGCATATATATATATATATATATATATATATATATATATATATATATATATATATATATATATATATATATATATATATATATATATATATATATATATATATATATCCTCTGAGTTTTTCATTTTTATTCACATATTAACAGAAATCTGATTTTCTCTGAATCTAAAAGTGTAACTAATTAGCTTACTTGATATTGTTTCTATAAATCACAAATATAATTTTTCTTTTCAATAGCTTGTCAAAACAGAAATCACATTTTGATTTATACTGACAAATTATTTGTGAAAATTTGACCAAGAAGGTGTGGTTCTTGTTGCTGGCCTGAAATTGCACCATGCTGTTGTGAAATAGGGTTGGTCCAAAAACCCATGCTATTTTTCAGGAATGCCTAAGAAAAGTGGTCTTTCCCAAAAAGAGGTCTTTTACTCTAGGCCTACTCTGGGGAGGTATTGCCAAGCTTCCATCTTAACCCTTTTCTCATTTCTAAATCTTAGAAATCTGCCTACTTGACAGATGTACACCTATAGAAAACTTGACGAAACAGTATTTTACCTCAGCTTTCAGTTATCAGTTTCTTTTTCTCTGACTTTAGTTCTGTGAGTAGAATTCCTGTCATTTGAGCAGAATTTTAAGTAATCAATGTTTTTTTTTCTTCTAAATTTAGGAGATGTATTTGTAGATCTTTGAATCCTCATAAATGGGAATTGAGTTCAGCTGTGAAGCTAAAAGCAGTTTACTTGTAGGCTACTTCATTTAAACATAAAATCTGTTTTGTAATCTGTTTGTGTTTCACTTTCACAACAAAAGGATTTATAAAGGTCATTGAAGGTCACTCCCTAGCCCCTTTCCTAGGCAGCAAGAAGTAGCTAGACTAGAATTTTACCATTCTATATTTTGAATAAAAGAGATATGATATATCTGTTTGGAACTCTGGTTGCTGGGAAGAATGTGAGTACATCAATTGATGCATTTTTTATGGTATTTCCTAGTTTAGTATGCCTAATTGCTTTGAAGGCAAATTCCAATTTCTAGTTGCTTTTGAAAAAATTAATTAATGGTGAATATTGAGCAGTTCATATAATTGACCTGCAAATAAAGCGAATACACCACTAGATGCCATTTTTTATGCTCTTTCGGAATACCATCTATACTCTTTTACATACATAATCTAATAAAACATTTACATATTCCACCACAAATCATTCTATTTCTGAGATTGACTTGGAATCAATTGACTCTGTCCTAATCTCAAATTCACCTTCAAAACCAACACCAGAAATAAAAAAGAAACCTTTCCTCAACCAAAAATCAATTCTTCAAAAGCAATGCAAGTACACTTTTACCTATTTCAAAACAAACAGTAACTAAATACAAATAGAAAAAACCCTTAGTTTCTAAGACAGTTAAGAGTTTGGAATGAAAAATGTTCAGTTTAACACAGCATTGATCATCTGGTTGAGTTGAGAATGTTTTTGGATGTTGAATCCCTAGAAATTGTTTGCATCCAAGAATCTCATTTGTCCTCAGGTCAAAAATTTAATGTTAAAAATTATACAACACATAGAGAAGATAGGATCCCTAATCTTTCGTCTCAAAAAGGTGGAGGCCTTTTCACACTTATGAGAAATAATTTGATTAGCTCTGTGGTTAATATTGATGTCCTGTCATCTGTGGAAGTATTAGCTGTGAAGGTTGAGATGGATAATCAGCATCATCTGTCAGTTGTTAATACATAGAAACAAACCCTCTTCTTTCAATAATTTTACCTTAAAGAAACTTTTAGACCTTTTCTCAAACCAACTAATGCTCAGCAATTTTAATCTTCACCATCCTCTGTGGGATTCAACCCACCCTAAAGACCCTCAATCATCATTGCTATTGGATTCAATCTCTATCAGTCAGCATTTCCACATGCTCTTTACGCCTAAGAATTTGGGAATTTATGTGAATTTCTTCAATGGTAAAAATCCAACCACTGACCTTAATTTTTTTTTTGGTTCAAACTGTCTTTCTGTAGTAAGGTGTCCAGGCTTACTGATATCCTGGGCAGTCAGAACTATCCAATTATTGCAGAACTTTCTAAAAAACCAGTTCTTTTAAAATTAAATATTTCTCCTAGATAAATTTTCAATGAGGATAATTGGAAGCCATGGCAGTTAATTTGGGAAGTATGGTCCCTGATATTAGTAATGATATTGATGACTTAAATGATAATATCACTAAAAGCATCATTGATGCTTCAAACATTTTTTTCAAAATCCAAACACAATTAGTAAAAAATAGAAAAGAAAATATTAATTTTTGGAATAGTAGATTAGAATCAATAAAATAAAATAAGTGTAATACCAGAAAAATCTTGTTTCAGATAAAAGGAACCTTTATAAAAAAAAAATTGAAGTGAGAAAGACTAAAGCTATTTTTAAAAAAACATGTCCTAGCTGAAAGAAAAGTAGCGTGGGAAGACATTTGTGAAAATCAATATAATCAGTCAGCTTCAGTCAACTCCTACTAAAACCTTCTGGAAAAATATCAAAAATTTTCTGGATAATGGCAGTAAAAATAACAGACTGGTAAAGATAACAGTCTGTTCAAGGGATTAAGTCTAATGATAGTTCACTTAAGTTCAAGCCATACAAGGTGGCAGAGATGTTGAATAGTCATTGTGCAGGTTAATCTTTAAATAATTGAACCTATAATACCTCCCTGTATATGGAAGCTCAGTTTCCCCCAGGGTCTGTCCCAAATCTTGTCAAAGATTTTGATATGTATGAGTTAACCTCTACAATACAGTCTAAATGACTCAGCAATGGATGAAGATTTGGTCCACAAAAAATCCTTAGAGCTCTTCCATTAACTTTTCTGGCCCCTCTTCTTTACTTGTTTAATAGATTTTGGAATAATGGTTCTGTTCCAATAATTTGGACGTCTTCATTTTTAGTCCAATATATAAAGGTAAAGGAGATTGTTATAATCATTCATCATATTGTCCAATTGCCTTAACCTTATGCATAGCTAAACTACTATGAGAAAACGATTAAGCTCAGGTTTGAATCACACATTCATAATATACTTATTGCTGCACAAGCAGGTTTTTCATAAGTTAGATCCACTCTTGATAACCTAATTCAACTTGAGTATGATGTAAAGAAAGCTTTTACAAGAAAGTGAGTTGTATCAGCAGTTTTCTTTGACATAAAGAAAGTTTATGATAGTTTGGACCCCTTTGCAATTGTTAGGTAGGTTCACAAATTTAATGTTGGGAGAAAAAAAATGTTGAATTGGTGCAGGGCAGTGCTTTTAATAGATCTGTTAAAAGTAGAGTTGCATCAGGAAGTTTCTCTGCTAAATTGATTTTATTAGGTGTTCTCCAAGGGAGAGTTTTGGATCCTCCTCTTTCCAACACAGTGACTAATGATATTATTTTAGCTGATATGCCCTCAATAAAATTTGCCTTATATGCAGATGACTTAGCCCTTTGGACTGAAGACCTTTCTTCTAAAACTTGTCAACCCAAGGTCCAGGAAGTAATTGATAAACTGTCAATATGACTTGATAGAAAAAAATATCTTTCTATCCCTAAAAAGCTACTGGCATTTTTTTTTTTTTTTAAGGAAAAATGATCATGGACAAGAGTGTCCCTCAATTGATCTGACTCTGTATTAGAAGTATAACCATTTTGACAGGACTGTGAAGTTTCTTGGTGTCTTGCTTGATAATTAGTTAAAATGGAATATTCATGTTTCTTGTCTGATTGATGCACTTGAGCAACTTGAATTTTATGCATGCTGTTGCATGGCAAAAGTGCTAGCCAAGATGGACTTAGAAAACTATTCATGTCCATAATATATGGAAAGATTGAATATTGTCTCCCTGTATATTACTCAGCTTCAAAAAGTTAATTTCTCAAATAGAATCAATAGCACACCATGACCTGAGACTAATCACAGGTGCACTAAAAAGTGCACCCATTTCACCAATGTTCAACGAGGTTAATATCCCTTCTTTAGAAGAAAGGTTCTCGAAGCTTTCCTGTAATTACTTTAAGAAAGTTAACACCAATCAAAACCACCATGTTTTCAAGGAGTGTCTCACAAATTGTATATTTTCCTGTGAAAAATTAGAAGCCATACAGTAGTCCAGCCATTGTCAAGTTGACTTCCTTGCTGGATGGTTTGATGTTGCTGAAAATCTAATCTTTTTTGCCAGACTCAGATTTCCTCCAATCCTTCCAATAACATAGATAATACCATAGATATAAATATTCCTGGCTTGGATTGCCCTAAGACGAAAACGAACAATCAAATCCTCTGCCAACTAACATTATCTAAAATGGCAGAATTTTTTAATTGGAAAAATATACTTACTGATGGACCACTCTCAAATGATGGAAAAGCTTCCATAGGCATTTTTTCTGAATGGAAAGGTCCATCAGTTGTGATTAGAGTTTCAGATGAAACTTCTATTTTCCATGCAGAATGCCCTGGTCTCCAAAAAAGCGGTGGATACTGTGCTGGAAGCCGGATCAGGTGCTTTTGTTATCCTTCTTTGTTTCGAAATGTGTTCTTTCTGATCTAAAAAAGAGGGTAAGAAAAGTTATTCCTATGACTGTTCATCTACAGGAAAAGATTCAGAAAATAATGTCTTCTCATGCTATTCAACTGAAAATGATCTGGCAAAACAGTCTATTCACCACTCAATTACTTGGAAGGCTGTTGTCACTGTAAATGAATCCTTAAATTTAATAACCTCTGCCTCAAATTTTCTTAGAAACAATAAAACCTGTATTGCAGCTACTAATATATACGAGTTTATCTTTTGCAGGGCATTGTATCCCATATAATTTTATCCATCCAAGTAGGAAAATTGTAAACTATATTTTCCGTCTGAGAACTGGACATGCAATGACCAGATCACTTCAAGTATTTTATCATCTGACAGATAGCAAGTCTGGCCCTTTTTATAGGTGTGTAAATGTTGATGAGACAAATGATCACATCCTCTCAGATTGCCCTTGTTTAACAATTGACAGAACTATTCTAATAAAAAAAAAAAATCAGATCATTGGTCCTGAAGACGTCCACCTCTCTTTTTTTTAGGTTTTCCCCATGTTAGTAAAAATGACAAAATAAAAAGAGACATGTAAAGAGGCACTGGGAGTTTTCATGTCTTCAAAAAATATTTTCAACTGGTTGTAGTTTTGTTGGTTTTAATAGGTTAATTGCTTTTTACCAGTCACAAGAGGGTGGGGAGAATAGAAGGTGATTTGATTTGAATTATATTTTTATCCTTTCTCTATTTTAATTTCTTGGTTTTATAATATGTGAGTCTTTGATAATTGTTTAATTTTTGTTTGATGACGTAGGGGGCAAAAGCCAAGCGGCTTTTCTATACAACAGGATCCTTAAAAATAATAACTTGGTTTTATATTTTTTGGATATAAAAATGGGTTACACCATTTGTTTTGAACATAATATTTCATTTTAAATCCATTTGGTGAAAGTTGTATAATGCACAAACATTGATATGTCAAGATTAAATTTAACAAAAAAAAAAAAAAAAACAACTGAACAGATCTGCCATGTTTTCTTCTAACTATGTTAGGGTGTTAAAAAGTACTGTCTAACCTATATGTCAGAAAATATCAAAGATGACAGAAGAAATATGGATGATGAAAAAAATGTAGAAATTGTTTTGAATTTTTATCCAATGTAATTGTGATACATCAATGCTTGCAGATTATGGATAGATAGATAGATAGATAAGATTTTATTTTCACCAAAATTTTCATGGCACTGCCAAATTTCTTATGGTATAGTCACATTAAAACGCGACGCAAAATAAAAAAAAAAAAAACAAAGAAAAAAAAACACATCAATCCTCCTGACTTTCGTTATACATTTTTACAAAGCTAGGTATAAAACTCCTCGCTAACCGCTGATGGGCACAGCGTACCGGCTGAAGTTTGTCAACAGGCACTGCCACCCTGCGCGGGGGTCGTTTTGTTTTGGATTGAGGGGGGAAAAGGGTTTTGTGGACTGGGTGGATCAAAGATTTTCTCTCAAATATTGCTCCACGTGCCTGCAAATATAATCAACTGTGATAAAACAAGAAAAATAAAGAATCCCTATAGCCAGGGGGGGGGGGTAAAGTATAATTGCCTTGCATGCAAAATGTGTTAGTTATAATTATTCTGTATATTTTCAAATAAGATTTTTTTTTTAACCTGTTTTCTTCCCAACACCCCTCAATCTGGGGTAAATATGGAGCATTTTAAAATATTAACCTTGGAATCTGGTGAACTTACCACTTAATGCCTTTTTATGTTCTTTCCAAATATATTAGTTGCTTAAGCCCTTTTTGTTCCTTGAAGATGATAAATTCGGTAAACATTGAGTCATTCATATTATTGACTAACAAATAAAGTGAACATAGCACTAGGTGCCATTTTTTATGCTCTTTCTGAACATAAATAAAAGAAAACAAGTTTTTTAAATGAAAGTAAGGAGCGACATTAAAACTTAAAACGAACAGAAATTACTCCGTATATGAAAGAGGCTTTTTATCTCAACGCCCTGCTCTTTACGCTAAAGTTTGACTCTTTCTCTTAATTCTACATTTTAAGACGGTAAAAAACTTTAGCGTAAAGAGCGGGGCGTTGAGAAGGAAAAGCCTCTTTCATATACGGAGTAATTTCTGTTCGTTTTAAGTTTTAATGTCGCTCCTTACTTTCATTTAAAAAACTTGTTTTCTTTTATTTAATTTCTGAACATTTTTGAATCAATGCATGTTTTGATTTTGGCTCTCCGCAGAGGAATAATTAAAATGAAATTTGTATTTTTTTTTAAGACATAGTTATAAGGTTTTTCGACTACGCTCAATAAAATATCTATCTCAGAATTTTGATCCGTTGACTTTGGGAAAATAATCAGCGTGGGAGGGGTTCTAGGTGCCCTCCAATTTTTTTGGTCACTTAAAAAGGGCACTAGAACTTTTCATTTCCGTTAGAATGAGCCCTCTTGCAACATTCTAGGACAACTGGGTCGATACGATCACCCCTGGGAAAAAAAATAAAATAAACACGCATCCGTGATCTGCCTTCTGGCAAAAAATATAAAATTCCACATTTTTGTAGATAGGTACTTTAGCGTAAAGAGCGGGGCGTTGAGAAGGAAAAGCCTCTTTCATATACGGAGTAATTTCTGTTCGTTTTAAGTTTTAATGTCGCTCCTTACTTTCATTTAAAAAACTTGTTTTCTTTTATTTAATTTCTGAACATTTTTGAATCAATGCATGTTTTGATTTTGGCTCTCCGCAGAGGAATAATTAAAATGAAATTTGTATTTTTTTTTAAAGACATAGTTATAAGGTTTTTCGACTACGCTCAATAAAATATCTATCTCAGAATTTTGATCCGTTGACTTTGGGAAAATAATCAGCGTGGGAGGGGGCCTAGGTGCCCTCCAATTTTTTGGTCACTTAAAAAGGGCACTAGAACTTTTCATTTCCGTTAGAATGAGCCCTCTTGCAACATTCTAGGACAACTGGGTCGATACGATCACCCCTGGGAAAAAAAATAAAATAAACACGCATCCGTGATCTGCCTTCTGGCAAAAAATATAAAATTCCACATTTTTGTAGATAGGAGCTTGAAACTTCTACAGTAGGGTTCTCCGATACGCTGAATCTGATGGTGTGATTTTCGTTAAGATTCTGTGACTTTTAGGGGGTGTTTCCCTCTATTTTCTAAAATAATGCAAATTTTCTCAGGCTCGTAACTTTTGATGGGTAAGACTAAACTGGGATGAAACTTATATATTCAAAATCAGCATTAAAATGCAATTCTTTTGATGTAGCTATTGGTACCAAAATTCCATTTTTTAGAGTTTTGGTTACTATTGAGCCGTGTCGCTCCTTACTACAGTTCGTTACCACGAACTGTTTGATAATTTTATTTTCTTGCAACAAACTCAGTTTTAAACCTTTTATGGCCCTTCAAAAGAATAGTTTCTTTTTATGTTTTTTGGTGTAAAAAGGGTTAAAAGATTGGTTTCAAACTTACTATTTCCTTATAAAATCCATTTTGTTAAATTTAAACTACTAATTGTTTTCATAACATATTTCCATCTCAATATCCTCCAATCTAACCCCTTTTAATTTCCAGTTAAGTAATAAGTAGATTAGCTGTTTTTTTCTAATTCTCGGTTAACTTCGAACATTATTTTGCTGAATGGAATCTTAGTTCATTATAAGGTTGACTAAAAAACTATGATTCAGAATTTTTTGTTCTAAGATTTCTGGCAAGAAGTTCAAACTTGATACCCCATGCTTTGACTTAATGTATAGCCAATATATAGGTTGGATAGCAGAGCTGCAGGCAAAATGTGCTAGCTATAATTGTTTTGCATATTAAAAAGTATTAATTGTTTTCGTATCACATTTCCATCTCATTATCCCATAATCTAGGCCCTTTCAATTTACTCTACTAGTTAACTAGCAAGTAGATTAGCCTTTTTTTTTTTATTCTCAGTTAACTTTAATTTTTTTTATTAATAAATTCTTAATTCACTATAAAGTTGACTACAAAAATACCATTCTTAATTCTTTGTTCTTAGATATCTACAAAGTATTTCTGGCAGGAACTTCAAACTTTGACAGCTCATAATTTGACTTCAAAGATGAGTACCCTGTAGTGGTGCAGTAGGTTTGACCTTAGATTCGTAATATGGGATCTACAGATCAAACTTTGCTGTGGCAACATGCTGCAGGAAGGATGCAGGGACCTTAGTAGCCAAGAATGGTCATTTATCTGATTACTTACTGCTTCAAAGATGAAGATGCAACATTTTGGCTAGATTTGGCTAGATTAACAATTTGGCTAGATTTTTTTCTTGTAAAGGAAACATGAGGTGTAAAATCTTCACAAAATGGTTCATTTCGTGTTAGTCTAGATAGTTTTTGCCTACTTCATTGTTTTGACTGTTTCAGGTCTCACCTTCTTGAACCTACTGGTCTATTCCTAAGTGCTTATATGGCTTACATTATAGCAACTTCAAATTTATTGCCAAATGTTGTTCTATTTGCAAAAGCCTGGTGAACTTTCTCAGTTGACTTTCTTGTCAATAACATCTTAAAAGCAAAAAAAAAAAAGTTGACTTGTTAGTCAACTATGTTTTTTCAAACTCTATGGTGAGATAGCTAAGAAAAAAAAGACAAATATTTTTAAGCAGGATTTCATTCTGAATCCAAATATAACCTTCATTTTTGCTGGAAATTCTTTTGATCAAGCTAGGAAAAATTCTTTTAATTTCATTGTTTTATTTTGTCTAACTGCAATTTTGTTGTTTTTGCTGTGAATGAGAAAGCTCCTAAAGTCATATCAACAAACGGCTATTTTGATGTGGTTGTTGTGAACCTGAAATCTACTAAATACACATCAGTAAATTGATGTAGTCTAGGTCATCCCTCCCACAACCCCATATAATACTTCCAAATCTAGTTAAGATCAAACCTGTTTCAGAACATTTGAACTGATTAGAAGTATATTCCACAGTTCTCTTTTGGTATCTGACCAGTCAACAACTAATTGAATTTAAGCCGGATTAACTCTGTACCTGTTGGAATAAATAACGAGTGAAATACTTTTAAACTTGTAATTGAAACTTGTTAGATAAATTTATAAACTTGTATATGATTACGGCTTACGGATTATTTATGGATTGTGGCTGTGAGTTAGTATTCAGCACTACTATCATCTGAGTCGTGCATTGAAATATTCGGATTACTTGGAAATCACTGGATTACTTGCCCCACTCAAAGATAAGTTCTTATTTATTCTCATTGCATTCATTTAGCCAGTGTGGATCATTTCATAATTGTGCTTATTGAGAACTTCTCTGTGGATATACCTTTTTCACTTAATTGTTTTTGGACTGATGCCGAGCCGTGAGTGAAATTTGCTTATCATTGACAATTGGAATACCAGTACGCTTTATTATTGCCCAGTTTTGAATTTTGCTCAGCACAATCTCGATGAGGGGTTGGACCATCAGTCTATTGTGAAATACGCTAGTTATTTTTTCCCGTATGAAGATGTTCTTGGAGCTAAGAAACTTTTATATAGCAATTGCTTCCCAGATGAGCCTATACCTCGTCGTTCGGGACCCAGTGCTAAGAATAGTTCATTGTCGGACATTATCGCTACTCTTTCTCGCTGCTCTGCTGAAAATATTGATATTCCAGAGTTTGTGATCAAATCCCCCTCTGAAGTCCCTAGCATTCCGGCGTCAGCTTATTCTATCCTTACCAACAAAGTCAACCAGTGCCTTGATCAGTTAAAATCGCTTGCTCACCTCAATAGTCCAACAACGTCTATTAATAGTTCTTTGGTCTCAGATAGTAAGGGTACCAAACACAAACCCTCGTACGCCGTTGTTCTTAAATATCCGCCTCCAGAACTAAGAGACCCCGTTTCTCGCAAGTAAAAGCTTGATTCTTTCGCCGGACATGACGGTATTGTGTCGGTAAAGTCCGATCCGGTAAGGAAAAGATGGGTTGTTGTTACGCGGGTTAAAGTTTCCGCCAATTCTCTTGCCGCATCTGCCGTTGCGAGCTATCCAAATATTCTTGCTAAAGTGATTGATCGCAAACCTCTTGGAGTAATTAGGGGACTTCCCGATAGTGTTTCTAGCAGTATACTCATCTCCGTTATTCCTGGTCTTGTTGAGGCCAGCCAGATCGGCTGTTCTCATACATTCCGTTTGGAGTTCCTTGATTCCGCTGCACTAAAATCTGCCATCGCTACAGGTCTGCGCTTGGGTTACGAGTCTTTTAAAATATCGGAATACAAAGAATTGCCCAGACGGTGTCTTAGATGCCAAAGTATCCATCATTCGTTAGCTCACTGCCCATGTGCCCCGAATGAGATGAAGTGCTCTAAATGTTCTGGATGCCATTCTAATACTAAAGACAATCCTTGCTTAGAGGCTCCGAAATGTGCCAACTGTGGCGAAGCTCATGTTTCCTATAGTATGAATTGCCCAGTGATAAAACGCGCTCTGAACTCTGCTTCAAAGTGAACCAAGCCACTATTTTAAGTTTTGCTTCTCTTAATATTAACGGCACAAAAGACAAAGACTTGTTAATTAATGAATTATTAGTCCATGACATAGTGTTCTTGCAAGAACATCTTTTGACCAAATCAAACGTTTCTAGCCTGAAGCGATCTTCTATCCACCATTTTTTTTCGCAAGAGGCCAAGAAAACTAGAGGCCGCCCTTCCGGTGGCCTAGCAATTTTTTTCCGTTCCCCATCAAAGCCCTCTGTGATTCATTGTGATGATAACATCTTAGCGATTCAATGTGACAGTACCGCCTTTATAAACGTTTACTTACCTTGCGATCGACGTTCTATAGCATCGTTCACATCTTTCGCTAAATGTTGCTCCAGTTTAAAGTCTCTACTCGAAAGTCTACGTTTGAAAGACCTAAATTGGGTTTTAGCTGGTGACCTTAACTGTGACATACTTGGTACCTCCGATAGATCAATCCTCTTGCTAGAATCACTTCCTAGCATATGTCACGTCGCAGTTAAGAGCCTCCCATTCACGTATATTCATAACAGAGGCTGTTCAAAATCGAACCTGGATCACGTGATCTCTTCCAGTTCCAGCTTAATATCATCGATTGTCAGGGTGGACGAAGAGAAGATTGATGACGATCACCTTATTCTAAGCTGTAATTTGTCCTGTGAGCTATCTGGCAAAACACTTTCGGCTCAACCGAAGTGGCATACGAAGTTGAATTGGGATCGTGCTAATGTCCCACTATACCTTGCTACGCTACCTGCTTTACTGTCGACCATAAAAGTGCCATATCACCTGCTGCCAACGTCAGTTTCCTCGCCTTCAAGTACAGTTGACCTAAATTACTATTATTGTCAAATCGTCCATTGCCTTAAATCAGCTTCCAAAGCTGCAGTGCCTGTGGATAAAGTTAGGATTGGTACAAGAAAGCCTAATTGGAATGTTGATCCTGAAGTAAAACGTGCTAAGCCAAAAGCCAAATTTTGGCTACGTATGTGGATATCATTCGACCGATCATCTTCCGGAGCTGTTTTCTCTGTGAAACAAAAGTGTAAACTTGAATATAAGGCCAGTTTGAAGAGGGCACGCTTGGATGCATGGCCAGGCCCCACCGATAAGGCCTCCTGGAATAAGGTTATTAATAGTGAGAAATGTTCCTCATCTACCCTATCTTGTCTCCAGCTAGCTAATTTTGTTGATCATTGTAAGCGTGTGTTCAGTGTATGTAATAGTTTTCTTCAGTCTTTTTATTATAAGTTGCTTAAACCGCTTTTACCATACCATCTCCTGCAGGCTCATGTCCAGCCTGTAGCAATATCTGAAATTCGCCGGGCTTTAAGAAAAATTAAGCGTTCAAATAGCCTTGATGGTGACGGCCTTTCCTACCGATTTTTTGCTTATGATTGTCCTGCTCTACTTAACCATCTACAAATATTTTCCAGTCTTGCTTACACAGTCGCTTGTTCCTGATAGTTTTCTTTGTGGCCGTGTAACGTCTATTCGAAAGCGAGGCAAGGACCCCACATCATGTGTGAATTATCGTCCCATTACAGTATCGTGTTTCTTAAGTAAGTTGCTTGAACATTTGCTACTACCAGAAATTGAGTCGAATTGTGATTTTACGCTTTTTCAATTTGGTTTTCGGAAAAGTTTCGGTTGCTCCCATGTACATCTTGTTTTAAGCCGACTCATGAAAGATGCCGTAAAAGCTAAAATGTCTTTATACTGTCTTACTGTTGATATTTCTGGAGCTTTCGACAATATTGTGCACTCTCAGGCTCTATTTTCCCTTGCGTCTTCAGATGTTAATCCTTCCGTACTAAGTTTATTGTCTTCTTGGTATTCAAAGTCTAAAATTCAAGTTACCTGGAATGGCCAAATATCTGACCCGGTAAAAATTAATAAGGGAGTTCGGCAAGGTGCCGTATTGTCTCCTAGTATATTTAAATGCGTGCTTGCATCGTGCCTTTGTCCCCTTAGAAGTTCTGTTTTTTACGGTAATACTGGTTTGTCTCCTATTGCATATGCAGATGACGTTCTTCTTGTTGCCCGGACTCGCCGTGGATTGCTTTCTAATTTTACTATATTAACCAATGAACTATCTAAGATTGGACTGTCAGTTAATGCGTCTAAATGCCAGTTTATTTGTTTTAATAGCCCTTATGCGGTCGCTCCATTCGTTACTGGGACTGCAGTTCTACCATGTTCTTCTTTAGTTAGTTGGCTTGGTCTGTGTTTCGGCCCAACACTTTCCACTACCTGTTCATCCCTAAGTGAATCAAGCCATGAGAAACCTTCGCGTCGCTTACGGAAAAATATCCCCAAACAAAAGCCGTTACAACCGCAACGGTTTGTGCATGATTTATAACGCTTATTGCGCCCCTGTGCTTTTGTTTTTATCAGGCATGGCTCATCCGTTTTGTAAGAAAGATCGACATACTCTACGTACGGCTTATTTCAGATATTGCAAATTCCTCCTCCGGCTTCCTAGATGGCACCGAAACAAAAAAAATAATTGCTCGATTTGGTTTAGTAGATGTGCCTTCTCGGATTCGGTCTTCCAGTGATGATTTATGTAAAAAGACTGTCAATTTTATTCACGTTTATGACCCTCTGCAGCCTTTTTTCCCTATTGATACTGGTTGATTAGTCCATGTTGTCTTTTGTTAGTTTAAATTTTGTTTTTCTTCGCTGTTTATCGTATTTGTTTTTGTTTATTTATTTATAATACTCCGTACTTTGTGTTTTTTATACTTTACGGGTAAGAAAGTTCATTCATTCATTCATTCATTCATATATATATATATATATATATATATATATATATATATATATATATATATATATATATATATATATATATATATATATATATATATATATATATATATATATATATATATATATATATATATATATATATGTTTTTAACTACGTAAAACTTGCGAATATACAACATTCTTTGCTGTCCCATTGTCTGTGCATATAAATAGATTGTCAGGTTTACCGACTCTTGAACATGCAACATATAATGGTCCATGGGAAAACAATCCGTATTCAGATCTATACCTCATGATTCTAATGATTGCCCTTGAGCTTTGTTGATGGTGATTGCGGATCTGTGGATCTGTGGATCGTGGATCAGGTGACGTCACCTGAAAAAACTGGATCAGGTGACGTCAAAACTGAAAAAACTAAAAAAAGGCAAAAACTACAAAAAAAACTAAAAACTAATAAAAAAAATAAAAAAGCTAAAAAACTAAAAAAACTAAAAAAAGGCAAAAACTACAAAAAAAACTAAAAACTAATAAAAAAGCTAAAAAACTAAAAAAAACTAAAAAAAGGCAAAAACTACAAAAAAAACTAAAAACTAATAAAAAAAATAAAAAAGCTAAAAAACTAAAAAACTAAAAAAATTAAAAAAAGGTAAAAAACTAAAAAAAAACTAACTACAAAAAAAACTAAAAACTAATAAAAAAAATAAAAAAGCTAAAAAACTAAAAAAACTAAAAATAAAAAATAAAAAAAAACTAAGAAAAGGAAAAAACTGAAAAATAAGCTAAAATAAAGGTAAAAACCAATAAAAAACTAAAAAGAAAAAAAGGAAAAAACTAAAAAAAATTTTCATCTAAAAAACTAAAAAAACTAAAAAAGGTAAAAACTAAAAGAACTAAAAAAGAAAAAAATAAATGACGTCACTCAAAGAGAAAGCGACCAGGACAAAAGGAATGTTCGATTAGCAATCAACAAAGCACCGGGACACAGGGAGTATAAATGACGACCAAGACATAAGTAAAAAAAAAACTAACAAAACTAAAAAGAAGGTAAAAACTACAAAAAAACTAAAAAGAAAAAAAAACTAAAAACTAATAAAAAAAACTAAAAAAAAGGTAAAAACTACAAAAAAACTAAAAAGAAAAAAAAACTAAAAACTAATAAAAAAACTAAAAAACTAAAAAATGTAAATAAACTAAAAAAGAAAAAAAAGAAAAAAAATAAAGGAGAAAAACAAAACTAAAAAACGAATGTATATACAGACCGGGACACCGGGATACAAATGACGACCGGGACACAGGGAATATAAATGACGACCGGGACACAGGGACACAACTACAACGGGGACACCGGGGGAAACAGGGGGATATAAATGACGACCGGGACACCGGGGCAGGGAATGGTCGATTAGCAATCACCATCAACAAAGCTCAAGGGCAATCATTAGAATCATGAGGTATAGATCTGAATACAGATTGTTTTCCCATGGACCATTATATGTTGCATGTTCAAGAGTCGGTAAACCTGACAATCTATTTATATGCAAAGACAATGGGACAGCAAAGAATGTTGTATATTCGCAAGTTTTACGTAGTTAAAACCATATATATATATATGGGTGGCTGCGAAGCGCCAACCCAACAGCTAATATATATATATATATAATATATATATATATATATATATATATATATATATATATATATATATATATTTATTTATTTATTTATTTATTTATTTATTTATTTATTTGAAAACCCGTCAATCATACGAAATGAAAAAGACGGAGCACGAACATATAAATATAAGAAAATATATAAGAACATATCAGAAGAGACATAACTAGAAAGAGACTCAGCTAATAAAAGGGCAAACAAAATAGCACTAAAATGAATAAAACGAAAACAGATCTATTGTAAGAGGAGATTACACCAATCGTGATCTACTATTTTAATATTGTGTCTTTTGATTAAATTTTCAACTGCAACATGAGGGTCGGTTATGTGATACTTTTCAATGAGGATTGAGTTTCGGTACCAGGAAGGAAAACGTAGGAGGTATTTAGCAAAACGGAATAAAAGTGCACGGATTTTAGACAGTTCAGCTTTCGAGAATAGTTTCCAAAATTGTGCCAGGTACAGAATATGAGGTAAAACAGTAACGTTGTATAGGCTGGCAAGGAGGGGGCGGCTAAAACGGAATTTAGCAGAGACTATGGAAGCATACGAGCCGGAGATTCGTCGATTGAGGTGTTTGATCAGTAGAAGACGTGTATGCCTTAGAGACGAGCTAATAGGGGCTCCGAGGTAATTTATGTGGTCAGCAGTATTCACGAGATTTTCACCAAAGAGCAGTGAAGGCACGTGTGGTGTTTTTTTCCAATTGAAGAGAATTATCTCGGTTTTCTCAGTGTTAAAACTGAGGCCAAGTTTTAGATATTCGATTTTAAGCGTTTCAAAAATGTCAGAATCTTTTTGCAATGTTCTACTTAAGTTCAAGACGTCGTCGGCGTAGCATACTAAGGAGGTGTCTATAGAGGAAAGAATGCATGAGGTTGGGCATTTATCTTGTGCTTGAAGAACATAATTATTGAACAAACGAGGGGAGGACACGGCTCCCTGGCGGGCACTTTTCAAAACGGGGATCAATTTTTCATGAGGTCGGGGAGGCAAATTTTTGTCGGGAGGAAGCTTTAGGCGAATGGACAGCCTCGAGTACATATCACGTAGGGATCGAACTATGCAGGGATTCAGACCTCGTTGTGAAGCTTTTAATAACATTGCAGCGTGTATGAGTGAATCGAATGCACGGCTGATGTCATGACTAGCTAAGGCTATGCTCTCCAGAAAAATCCGCATCGAGTAGCACACTCACTACAGCCGTCAAGGCATCGGCACAACCAGTGCGGCGCTTAAATCCGAATTGACGTGGCGGGGTTTAGCATTTAGTTTCCAGTTTCTTAATGATTAGAAGCCCGAATAGTTTACATAAAGATGTGGCGACTGTAATGGGGTGGAAAGACGAGCATTTGATGTCATTTTTCCCTTTCTTCGGAATGGGGGTAAGATCCCCTACGCAGAAGGAAGAGGGAATCTTCACCTTGCGTGAAGATCATCTGCATAAAAAGCGAAAGATGCATAGCGAGAACCGAACCACCATGTTTAATATGGATAGCGCTAACACGGTCAATTCCGCAAGAAGACTTATTTTTCAACCGACGAATTGCTTGAATAACCGACTCTAAACTGACAACAAAATCACCGTGCGGAAGCTTATCAAGGAACTCATCCAATTCTCTCTCGTACATGTCTTCAAGCTGGGGGTTAGGAGCAGCAAGTTCACTCGCATAATAAGAATACCAGTCCTTGATAGGTATTTCAGACGGCGACAACAGAGGGGTAGGCTTTGCCAAAGATACAGACTTGAAAAGAAAATTTCGATCCTGTTTTGCACGGGCGGAATAGCTATCAACGAGAGATTTGCGGTGGAGGGAGAGCTCCTTCGAGAATCTACGCTTCGTAGTCAGTCTGATGCTATTAATGATATCAGATCTTGGGCGCCCACAGTCTTTCCATACCGAAAACCAGAATTTTGCTCGATGACAAGCGGCTACCAGCGAATGATTTTCGGGCCAATTTTGAACCATCCCTTTACGAACTTTTACTTTAGGTACCGCTAACCTCTCAGCATGAAGGAGAGCGTGACAAATTTCAGTACAATAAATATTGAGACAAATTCGTACTTCTTCTTTAGTGAGATCTTTCGGTTTTTGGAGGAGATTAAAGGGAATACGGATTTTATTAAGAATTTCTTCTGTCGCCAGAGCAAATAGTTGCTTATCAGCCTTAAGCCAATCAAGACGAAATTTAGGCTGTTGAGTTTCCTGGCGGGTTTGGTGACAATTCGAAGAGACAATATGTACAGAAGACGAGACAGGAAGGTGGTCAGAAATTTGATAATCCGTTACTACCCTAACATTTTGAACAGTTAAATTATGAGAAATGGCAACATGGTCTAGATTTGACACACTGGAGGAGCTGTGAATATATGTAAAATCCCTATCTTTTCCTACCATAGCAAGGTAATCCCCAAAAAGATTCTTAATCAAAGAGGTACAAGATGGTTGTAGAGAAGAAATCTCAGAAAGGTTGCATTTGAAATCTCCAATTACTACACAAGAAACACCCTGGCGCTTAATTTTAGATATACATGAATTTAGTTTCTCACAAGAAAGGGCAAAAAGACGTTCTGAACGCTCATCTTTATAATCTGTTGGCAAATACACGTTAATAAATACACAACTTTCAATTCGTACTGCGAGAAAATTGTCTTTTCGAATAGACTGGACTTTTCGAATAGACTGGACAGAACACATGACCGAATAAACGTAGCTAGGCCTCCTGAAGGTCTTCCTCGGCTGCAGCTCTGCTTAACTGGAACTTTGTAGGCCTTCGTGGTATGATTCAGTTCTAGCAGGTTTTCACTTTGCACGGTAATAAAGTGCTCTTGAATGCACACTACATCATGTTCGACACATAAATCACTAAGGATCGGGAGCTTCTCAATGAACGAGCCATTGATGTTCCGTGAAATGAAGCTATAGCACTTGCTCATGATTTCTGTAGTTGCCTGTTTTTGGGACAACTAATACTGTAGCAGGTATGACCCGGCACTTTACACTCTACACAGAAAGGGAGTTTTGAGCAGGGAGCTTCGCGGGTGCAATTGTGCTCATGCGAGCCATATTTTGAACATGCATAGGACTTTCACAGTTGGAAGCTAGATGGCCTATCCTGTGGCAGTTGAAACAACGGCGCGGAAGGAAAACAAATTCTTGGGCTTGTAGTCGTTCGTAGCCAATTCTAACCGAGTTTTCAAGGAAAACTTCAAGATCACTCCGCGTCTGAAAATATACTTTATATGTTCTCGACTTTCCACACTGGGTTACCTTCGTACATTTTGGTGTTAATTCTTCGAGCTTCGAGTGATCGATATCCTCCGGCACGCGCTTGACCATGCCGATATAAGCAGATTCTTGTAATGAGGCATTTAGATTTAGGCTTGATGTTTTCAAAGTTTCAACTATTTTCGTGGCTGCTGTCTTAGTTCGAACGACAAGTTTCCACTCGTTTTTGGTGCGCTTTAATTCCGTAACGTCTTCCACAGAGTTCTGGCATATGTAGTCCAAGAAAACCTTGTGTTCGTTTGGGCCTTTAAGGTCAGTTGGTGGGTTTTTCACCATAACAGCGTATGACGGCTTTGAGGGGGGTGCACAATTTAAGGATTGTTGAGAGGGCTTAGGCAGGCTCATTTGAGGGTGGATTAGCGTTGCTAGAGCACCGTCCAACTTCCTAGACATTTCGTTTATTTTAGAAATAGCTGTGGCGCTAACGACATCGCCTATTGCGGGAACTTCACAGGGGTTGAATATCACGAATTTAGGAATGTTCTCTTTTTGCTTCGCGGCGTTTACTAAGAATTTCGACATTTCGAGAATATTGCCCTCATCTTTGGCACGGATTACTGCTCTATTAGGGTCATTAAGTTCTATATGGAGAATTTGTTTAGCTAGTGTAATTGTCTCATGGTCGTAGTAGCCTACCGCTGATTTGATAATTGATTCCATTTTAATGCCATCGCTAAGCGCTCTGCTAATGAAGTTCAATACTGCATTTAATATCAGTTTCTCACCCATCTTACGAGTCCCAAAGACAATCCAAAAGCATAGTCCGTTAAACTGGTTCTGACGTCACTTTTAATTGTATTTCTTATTTATATAAGTGCCAGGCCAGTCTTCGTCTGTTTCTCATTAAAATTATCCAGAAAAAGTATCCAAAAAAAGATTTAATTTCTTCGTCACTGAGTAATTAGATATAGTACTTTTACAAGACGTATCAAATCAATCTGTTGCGTAACACAGAAATCACTTTTCAAAATATAGTCCTTTTTCAACACTAGTCTTAAATGGACGAAGTAGTTCTTAAATATCCAATTCAAACCAAATCCTTTTACTTTGAACTCTGAATCAATATAATCCGATTATTTGAGATGTTCTCACTTTGAAAGCTAGTTCTATACTGTATATACTGTACTGTATATATATATATATATATATATATATATATATATATATATATATATATATATATATATATATATATATATATATATATATATATAAATTATTGAGAAAGGTATGTATGTTTGACATTTAGTTTCCAAAAAACAAAGGGGAATAAGTTGAGCCTTTCAGAGAATGTTGAGGAGAGTGTTGAATTAAATCAAAACATATTAAATGCATATAGGTTATGAGTTATGGTCATAACTCAGCAGTAACTGAGCATATTAATTTGGAACTTTCAGGAATTGAATGATGGAAGATTATAGGGAGACTATCAATTGAATAAACGGGCAATATTTGCATGCTAGTCGTACTACTACAACTACCACCACTAGTACCATTAAAACTACTGCTTCTGTTGCTAGTACTATCAATGTCAAGGCTGAGGACATTGACATGAACCTCTGATGCAACTCCAAGTGGAAAGTTTGACTAAATTGAATTAAAATTGATTTGATCGGCCCACAGTCGAGCCGTTGTGGGGATCAAGTCATGGCTAATTGCAGAAAAATCCAAGACAGATAGTCCAATTGAGTGAGAGGCAATTCTGGCATTAAACCCCCGTATTAGGAATGTATAAAAATGTTGTTAGTTGATTTGTTAATAGATATTTCTATCTATTATCCGTCCATGCGTCATTCCTAGGGCAGTATAACTAAGGTAGATAGTCATAGAACCTATAGTTTTCCAAGTGTTTGGTTAAATGGCATGGGTAAACGGCAGGAGTAAGTGTGCCTCTCTTATTGGACCAATACTTTTTGGTATCTTTTAGCAAGGCATACCTGCCTAGAGTGTCAGTCAGGTTGACCAAGAATTTAACACTGACATAGGATCATTAGATTGGCCGGGATGAGAGGTAAACAAGGCACGCCTACCTATGGTCTTAGGCAGGTTGAACCATCAATTAAGAATTGACCGTAAATTTGTGTGGAATGACAGACAAACGTCTAATGTCAGAATTGGGCCATTCTGCTTTGAGTATCAGGCAAGGCGACTGATCAAACAGTTTTTGGTAACGAACTGTACTAAGGAGCGACCCGGCTCAATAGTAACCGAAACTCTGAAAAATGGAATTTTCATACCAATAGTTACATCAAAAGAATCGCATTTTAATGCTGATTTTAAATATACAAGTTTCATCAAGATCAGTTATACCCATCATAAGTTACGAGCCTGAGAATATTTGTCTCATTTTAGAAAATAGGGGGAAACACCCCCTAAAAGTCATACAATCTTAAAGAAAATCACACCATCAGATTCAACGTATCAGAGAACCGCATCGTAGAAGTTTCAAGCTCCTATCTACAAAAATATGGAAGTTCGCATTTTTTTTTGCCTGAAGACAGATCACGGATGCGTGTTTATTTGTTTTTATGGCACTTGGTATTAACCAAGTGACATATAGAAGTCGCCAATTCTGTCGGTCTGTCTGTCGGTCTGTCGGTCCCGGTTTTGCTACTTTAGGCACTTCCAGGTAAGCTAGGACGATGAAATTTGGCAAGCGTATCAGGGACCGGACCATATTAAATTAGAAATAGTCGTTTTCCCGATTTGACCATCTGGGGGGGAGTGGGGGCCCGGTTAATTCGCAAAAAATAGAAAAAATGAAGTATTTTTAACTTATCAGCAGGTATTTGGATCTTAATGAAATTTGATGTTTGGAATGATATTGTGTCTTAGAGCTCTTATTTTAAATCCCGACCGGATCTGATGACATTGGGGGGAGTTGGAGGGGGAAAACCTAAAGTCCCGGTTTTGCTACTTTAGGCATTTCCAGGTAAGCTAGGACGATGAAATTTGGCAAGCGTATCAGGGACCGGACCAGATTAAATTAGAAATAGTCGTTTTCCCGATTTGACCATCTGGGGGGGGGAGTAGGGGCCGGTTAATTCGGAAAAATAGAAAAATGAAGTATTTTTAACTTATGAGCGGGTGATTGTATCTTAATGAAATTTGATGTTTGGAATGATATTGTGTCTCAGAGCTCTTATTTTAAATCCCGACTGGGTCTGATGACATTGGGGGGAGTTGGAGGGGGGAAACCTAAAATCTTGGAAAACAATTAGAGTAGAGGGATCGGGATGAAACTTGATGGGAAAAATAAGCGCAAGTCCCAGATACATGATTGACATAATCGGAACTTATTTGCTCTCTTTGGGGTAGTTGGGGGGGGGGAGTAAGTCTTAAAAATTAGAAAAATTAGGTATTTTCAACTTACGAACGGGTGATCGGATCTCAATGAAATTTGATGTTTAGAAGGATATCGTGTCTTAGAGCTCTTATTTTAAATCCCGACCGGATCTGGTGATGGGGGCGGGGAGTTGGGAGGGGGAAACCTAAAACTTGGAAAACACTTAGAGTGGAGGGATCGGGATGAAACATGGTGGGGAAAAATAAACACAAGTCCTAGATAGATGATTGACATAAACAGAACGGATCCGCTCTCTTTTGGGTAGTTGGGGGGGGGGTTAGTTCTGAAAAATTAAAAAAATGAGGTATTTTTAACTTACGAACGGGTGATTGGATCTCCATGAAATTTGATTTTTAGAAGGATATCGTGGCTCAAAGCTCTTATTTTAAATCCTGACCGGATCTGGTGACATTGGGGGAAGTTTGGGGTGGGGAGACCTAAAATGATGGGAAACGCTTAGATTGGAGGGATTGGGATGAAACTTGGTTGGAAAAATAAGCAAAAGTCTTGCATGCGTAATTTACATAATTGGAACGAATCCGCTCAATTGCGGGGGGAGGGGGTAATTCTGAAAAATAAGAAAAATAACGTATTTTTAACTTACGAAGGAGTGATCGGATCTTCATGAAACTTCATATTTAGAAGGACCTCGTAACTCCGATATCTTATTTTAAATCTCAACCGGATCAAACGTAATTGGGGGGGGGGCAGTTGGGGGGACCGGAAATCTTAGAAAATACTTAAAGCGGTGAGATCAGGAAGAAACTGGATGGGAAGAATAGAAACCTGTCTAAGATACGTGACTGACATAACTGGACCGGATCTGCTCTCTTTGGTGGAATTGGGAGGGGGGAGGTAATTTTGAAAATTGAGGTATTTGTAACTTACGAAAGGGTAACCAGATCTTCATGAAATTTGATATTTAGAAGGATCTTGTGCTATAAAGTTCTAATTTCAAATTCCGAGCAGATCCTGTGACATTCGGGGGAGTTGGAAGGGCGGATCCGCTCTCTTTGGGGGAGTGGGGGCGAGGGTTAATTCTGAAAGATTATAAAAATTAGGTATTTTTAACTTACGATTTAAGAAGGAAACATGTTTGAGAAGGAAGCATGAGCTCTTGGCTCTTGGCTCTTCCGACCTCGTACCATATGAGCTCTCGGCTCTTCCGACCTCGTCACAAGTGCCATATGAGCTCTTAGCTCTTGTTTTGTTTGTTTTTTTCCCCAGGGGTGATCGTATCGACTGAGTAGTCCTAGAATGTCGTGAGAGGGCTCATTCTAATGGAAATAAAAGTTCTAGTGTTCTAGACCAATTTTCCAAAAAAAAATTGGAGGGCACCTAGGCCCCCTCCCACGCTCATTTTCCCGAAAAGTCAGCGGATCAAAATTCTAAGATAGCCATTTTATTCACCATAGTCGAAAACCTAGTAACTGTGTCTATGGGGACGACTTACTCCCCCGCAGTCCCCGTGGGAGGGGCTGCAAGTTGCAAACTTTGACCTGTGTTTTCATATAGGGATGGTTACTAGGAAGTGTACAGGCGTTTTCAGGGGGATTTTTTTTGGTTTGGGGGGGGGTTACGTGGGAGGATATTTCCATGGAGAAACTTCTCATGGGGGAAGAGAATTTCAATGAAGGGGTGCAGGATTTTGTAGCAATATTTGAAAAAACAATGAAAAAATAAATATGAAAAGTTTTTTGTTCTGAAAGTAAGGAGCAGCATTAAAACTTAAAACGAACAAAAATTATTATGCATATGTAGGGTTTACCTCCTCGTTATACCTCACTCTTTATGCTAAAGTATTTTTAGTAATTTGAACTATTTATTCTACGGCCTTTGTGATTCTTACGGCCTTCAGAGGTCATTCTTAAGGAATTGGGACAAAATCTAAGCTTTAGTGTTAAAGAGCGACGAAGGTTGAACCCCCTCATATACGTAATAAAAACATACGAATATAGAAGTTCGTTACGTAAGTTAATTCGTAAGTTACGTATATTTTTCACCAATGAAAACGTTTGTAAACAATTAAAAGTTCTAGTTTCTTTTTTAAGTAGTCAAAAACTTGGATGGCAACTAGGCCTCCTCCCTCGCTCCTTTTTTCTCAAAATCTTCCGATTAATTGCTATTAATTAATATGCAAATTTCGCTTTAATTATTTATGTGCAGATAGCCAAGATCAAAACATGCATTAATTCAAAAACATCCAGAAATTAAATAAAAAAAACAAGTTTTTTTAAATGAAAGTAAAGAGCAACATTAAAACTTAAAACGAACAGAAATTACTCCGTATATGAAAGGGGCCTTTCCTCCTCAACGCCACGCTCTTTACGCTAAAGTTTCTTACTGTTTTCAAAATAGAATTAAGAGAAAGAGTCAAACTTTAGCGTAGAGAGCGAGGCGTTGAGGAGGAAAAGCCCCTTTCATATACGGAGTAATTTCTGTTCGTATTAAGTTTTAATGTTGCTCCTTACTTTCATTGAAAAAAAAATTTGTTTTTTTTATTTAATTCAATTTATAAACTTAGACATTTGCACTAATAAAAAGTTAATTTAATGTAAGTTGACGAACAAGCTGACTGGAATGGCAAGGGGAAAAGCGTCCAGTTTTCGGAATGCCTTACTATATTAAGATGTTATTTCTAAATAAATTCCATAATTTCTTGGTTATCATGAGTAGCATGTTCAGATATCAAAAGGTAACATGCACCAGACACTACCGCTATTAATGCTGCTGCTACTACTGTTACTATTACTATCAATACTAGATCTCACCACTACTAAGCTACTAAGCTGACTAATTAAGGCAGAAATTGATTTAGTAAAATACAATTCTAAGATGCGAAATACAAGTTACAGAGGTTTAAAATTACCACTTTTTACTAAGATAAAGAGTCTGGAAAAGAATCGTAAAAGAACCGCACATCCTGGGTTCCATGATGTATGTGGGCTTAGAGACGAAACTGAGAAATATCCACATCTTTGATGGGCTCAGGTGTGCCCTGGGTATGTGTGGAAAGGCCTATTGTATAGGTTATAAGCAACTTTTGATTACAACTGTTGCTATTTGTCTCCTTGATACAAGTTTGATCGCTAATCTGTGCTAAACCTCAGGATTGCGTGAATATTGTAAGTGTCTGTAATTTCTTTAAGTCTTAAGTTATATCTTGTGATTTTAAATCTGTGTTTATAGAATTGCAGTAATAAGTTTGTCTAGCACTCGGACCTTGTACCATTGTTTTCGAGCTAATTGAAAGTAACCAATAATTTATCCCGGACCTCTTGTACAGGCTCAGTTGGAACGTCTCCAGTATGAACGGTCGTTACTAGCCAAAATGTTCAGGATGGAGGAGGAGAAAAGAATTTAAGCGACTGGCAGTAGTATCCCCACAATGCTTTTAAGCACATCCCTAGTTTCCAACGCAGCCCTATCTCGTTATTCCACAACAGACAACAGGTTCGCATCATAGGGAATGTTTCCAGGTGTATGTTATGTCATAGGGAATGTTTATTTTTGCATGCTACATAATAAAGAGCGTTTAGGATTTCTTTTGAATGTTACATAATGCGGTGACCGGGTGTTTTGTAAAAGGGTTTGTTAAGAGTCCACTAGTCAAGCAGGGGAGTTTTATTAAAACATTTTTCTTCAAGAGTTTTTTGTAAGACGTTTCAAGGCATTTCAAGATGCTTTAAAGACATTTTCTTCGAGACGTTTTATAAAGGTATTTTTTCTTTAAGGTGTTGTTCTTCTTCTTTTTCTTTAGTTTTTATGTAATAGGAAAATGTTTACATATATTGAGGATGACGCTTTCACACGTGACATGCTAGACTTTGGGCCCGTGGGGAAATCCTCGCTTGTACCAGAGGAGGGGACACGTGGGTGTCACGTAATGCCGGTACCCACATCGGTGTTACATAGCGCTTGAAACGTTTTTTTTCTTTGGGATTTTCTTTCAAGGTGTTTCTCTCGGGAAACCTTTATATTCTAATGCTTTTTGTCCCCGTTAGGATTCGAAAGGGTCGTTTTCATCTAATGGAATTTCGCCCTAGACAGTTGGACTAGTAATCTATTTCTAATATTACGTTTCAGAAAATAGATTCTACGAAATAACCTATTGTTTGCAAGGAGAATCCCCTCTTCGCGCATGCTATAATTACTAAGCTATTGATTACGTGTTTCTGAACGACTTCAATAATTGAAATGCAGAGGGGAAAATCGATTACTAGAGATTAGTTACATTTGAAGAACACCTGCTTGCTAAGTAATGCTTTAGAAGGGTATTGTCAGATAATATCGCTATCAGAAATGAAATAAAAGCGAGAGTACCATTATGGCTGGATTGTACTACGCATTGATGCATGCTCAAAACTTTGCTTTTCCTCTTTACTACACAGAATTTTGCACTTGCGTTAAGAGTATTCTTGAATGAGCATACATATGGGCATAGCCTACGAGATGTTCAAATTGAATAAACGATTACATATCGAAGTTTTATCCTAAAACAATAAATCCAAAGGATGCTGACTTTTGTATATACAACTTATATTAGTAAAAACAAATTTACAAAGTATCATTAAAACACAGAAAAAACAGTTAAAAATCAACAGCGAAAAAAACAAAACGTGAAAAAACCTGACATAGGATAAAATATATGCAAAAAAATATGAATTAAAGAAAGGTGGGGTCATAGCAATCAATTCTGGAAGAGATGGTTTATATTAGAGGAAAATTTAAGCCCTGTTAAGAACTAATACTGAGAGCTTTTAATGAAAATACTGCGTTTTTTTAACTAAGGCTATGCATATTCAAGCCACCGTGATAATATGTGGCTAGCTCACCCTAGCAAGTAATTCCAGAGACGGGGGGGGGGGGAGGGTTTCCATTAGAAATAAATTTAAGCAATATTAAGAGGTATTTCTGAGAGGTCGTAATGAAATTCCCTCGTTTCTTTTAACTTAGTGTTTCAGTCCCCCCCCCATCGCCAAAAAATTCATTTAACACCACTACCTTAACTTTAAGCTGTGGAGCATGCTAGTTTAAGCAATTCACGCCGCCATGGCAATATGTGACTGCCCCGTGACAACGCTATGATACGCATTATCATTGATAAGACATTTCCAGATATTTCTTGATAAAAAAAAAAAATCATGCTTAGAGTCTATTGATTCATGTTTCCGTAAGCAAACCCTTTTGGGATGCCCCCAAAAAACACCACGGCAATACGCGGATGCACTCCCCCCCCCCCCCTTTGGCATCTGTTATCATCTCTTAAGGCTTTTCAACCGCATTCCATAAAAATAAGCTTATAAATCTAAATTGAACACCGTTTTTATTTGAACAGCGGGACTTAGCATTAAATTGTTAGAATGTGATAGTCTAAGGCAATTAACACTATATAGAATTTAAAACGCATCTTGAACGAACCTTCTCCTTATTTCCAATGGTCTTATTAAAATTGCTTGCATGGTAACACCTTGCGGCATCCGTCATCATCTTTTAAGCGTTTTCTGGCACTTGTATATCACAATAGACATATTTTTATTTTTGTTGCTGCTATTTTGCGACAATTCCCAACCTGTGTCACACTATGGATGGCACACGGCACTCTCCGCCTCCCTCAATGTGATGGTACTCGCCACCATGCCACACGCCACCATGGCAATATGATGCTGCCTGCAACAACCCTATGATACGCATTATCATCCCTAAGACACTTGGGATATTTTATTAATAGAATTATGCTTCGAGTCTATTGATTCATGTTTTTGTAAACAAACCCTTTCAAGACGCCTCCAAAACACTTCACGCCACCTTGGCATTACGCAGCTGCCCCCCTTGTGGTATCCATCATCATTTCTAAATTGTTTTCAGGCTTTTTGAATTTTCAGCCCCTTGAGTTTCAGAGAAAGTAATGCCGTACGGTAGCACATTCGTTTTTAAAGGTGCATGTGGTCGTAGAAAATAACTGTTAACGTAGACATTTATTTAAGCCAAAAAGACTGTTCCACAGCAAAGCGGATTGTTCAGATTTTTGCAAACCCCAATATCAATTTCTTATATCCATTGTATTCAGAAGCCTTCTTTTTAAAATTTCAGATCAGTTTTTTCCTCAAGTCGTACGCCTAAACCTATATTACTCAGTTTTGTTTACATCCAAATACTAGTTTCTTACCAACATACTATTCAGGAGCCTTTCTTTTAATAATGTTATCCCTACTTTTCCAGAGTGTGTTCTTGAGCCTACATTGTTAAGGTTTCTGGAAAACCCAATATCAATGTCTTACCTTCATAGTATTCAAAAGCCTTCCTTTATAAAACATCATGTATATTTTTTGCATGTCGCTGTCCTAAACCTAGATTATTCAGGTTTGCGTTCATCCACATTCCATTTTCTTACCACGACACTATTCAGAGGCCTTCATTTAATAATGTTAACCCTACTTTTCCACATTGTGTCCTTAAGTCTAGATTGACCAGATTTTTAGAAACCCCAGTATCAATTTTTTTACCTCCATAGTATTCAGGAGCCATCCTTGTTTTAATTTCAGACCAATTTTTTCCTATGTCTTACTCCTAAACCTAGGTTATTCAGGCCTGTGTACACCAATATACCAATTTCTTACCTCAACAATAGTCAGAGGCCTTCTTTTCAATAACTTTAATCATACTTTTTCGCATTGCGGTCATAAGCCTAGATATTTCAGATTTTTGTAAACCGATCAATTTCTTACATCCAATTTCTTATAAATTTTGAATTTCAATTTTCATTATCAATTTTTTTATTCAACATCAATTTCTTACCTCCATAGTATTCAAAAACCTTATTTTTTAATTTCAGACCACATACAACAGTTATTCCAAAGATCTTTGATTAGTAAGAAAGTCTGATCTATAACAAATATATCTACTAAGCTTAAAACTTTTGGTATTCTTTTTTAAGGTTTTTTGAATTGTTTGATAGTTTGTTGAAATATATAGACATATTTTTGCAATTACCAACCACCAGGCCTTGGAACTCGGCACGCGGCGTGCAATTTCTAACAATGATTTCTACTTAGCTTCAAACTTATACTTTATACTAACTGTTGGGGTAGCGCTTCGCGCCACCCCAACACCTAGTTGGTGGGGACGCTTCGCGCCCCCCAAGCCCCCCCGCGCGCGTAAGTCTACGCGCCATAATGATTACGCGCCATTGTAGTTGTGTCCCACCTGTGCATATAGATAGATATATTTTTAACTATGTAAAACTTGCGAATATACAACATTCTTCGCTGTCCCATTGTCTGTACATATAAATAGATTGTCAGGTTTACCGACTCTTGAACGTGCAACATATAATTGTCCAGGGGAAAAACAATCCGTATTCAGATCTATACCTCATTATTCTAATGATTGCCCTTGAGCTTTGTTGATGGTGATTGCTAATCAAACATTCCCTGTGTCCCCATCGTCATTTATATATCCCCCCTGTGCCCCCCGGCGTCCCCGTTGTAGTTGTGTCCCTGTGTCCCAGTCGTCATTTATAGTCGACAAACATGACGTCAGTCGACACACAAACATGACGTCAGTCGACACACACGTCCCAGTCGTCATTTGTGTCCCGGTGTCCCAGTCTGTAATTTCTCTTTGAGTGTCCCGGTCGTCATTTATATTCCTTGTGTCCCGGTCTGTATATACATTCGTTTTTGAATTGGTATATGATGAAATAAATTTTTCGTTTTTTTCCTTTTTTCTTTTTAGTTTTTTTTTGGTTTTTACCCTTTTTTTAGCTTTTATTTCCTTTTTCGTTTTTTTGTAATTTCTACCTTTTTAGTTTTTTTCTTCTTTTGTATTAATGCTAAAGCCAAGGTTCGAACCTGAAACCTCTCGGACCTAGAACCTGGAACATAACGCTTTACCAACTCAGCTACTTCGGCTTGAATACATTCGTTTTTGAATTGGTATATGATGAAATAATTCAGACGTCATATGCGGACACACAGACAAACAACTCATTTATATATATATAGATAGATATGCAAGTATTTTTTGCAATCACAATTTTTTGCACTTTACGCAATTTAGTGTCTTTTCATTGTGATTTCTGTTCAATGATATTTGATTATTGAAACTTTTTCAATTTCTAACAACGATATGTACTAAGCTTCAATTTTCACCCCCTTTGATTATGCTGTTACTGTATCTGTTGATTCATACTTTGCCAAATGGTTGTATTTTTTTCAGATTTGGTTCAAATTCCTTTGGTTCAGATTTGGTTCAAATTCCAAAATGGAATGTAAGACCTGTCAAAAACAACTATTTGCTGTAAATGTTCTCATTTTTTATAAACAGGAAGAAAACCAGATCCATCTTTCATTAAAACCTGAAAGTCGAAGTGCTGTTGAACATCAATCTTTGACCTATAGCAAAGGAAAAAAAATTACCAATGTGAATTGCAAATACTGTTCTAAAGCCATTGGCAAAGAGCTCCCCTACGGTCCAAACAGTGCGCTTTTTGTTGCTTTTGGCATCGATAAAGTCGTTTTGTTAAACAGACAGTTACCACCAAGGTCAACATGGTGTACAAGCATGAATTGTTTCCCCGAAGTCGAAGTAAGAAGTGTGAATCAATTTTTTGGAACCCCCTTTGTTTTTCCTCCTGCTTCAAAAGAGAAGGGATTGGCCAACCCCATACAGTTTGCGGATCCTAAGAATGTGGACAATTTCAGCTGGTATATGCCCGAAAACTCTAAAGTTCCCAGAGACTATCAAATACAGTGCTATGTTGAATCCTTGCTACGGGACCTTGTAGTTGTTATTCCAACAGGTGCTGGGAAAACTTTAGTTGGAACAATGTTAATGCGAAAAATGAGACAACTGAACCCAGACCATCTGGTGTTATTTGTTGTTGATCGTGTACCATTAGTATTTCAGCAAGCAGAAGCTATTGAAATTGACTCAGGATTAAAAATGTGCCGAATGTGTGGAGAAACCAAGTCACCACGAATGATACAACGGCTGCAAGGAGGAGCTTTTGATGGACTTGTTTGCACAGCCGGAGCTTTGATAAATTCTCTTCGGAGGTAGGTATCATAAATATATTCTTTTGTATCTATCCTATGTTTTGCTTTTCATCGGAAAATAGCATATTGCTTTTCTCTGTTTGTCCTTAACACTGGTCATTCAATTAAGGGTTCATCCTCATTCAAACTCTTGCTTAGCTTTTGTCAATAAATAGTTTTTGTCACTTTTCAGTTTTTCTTTTATTAAATATATAATATATATATATATATATATATATATATATATATATATATATATATATATATATATATATATATATATATATATATATATATATATATATATATATATATATATGTATGTATATACATTCGTTTTTGAATTGGTCTTTTTTTTTAGTTTTTAGTTTTTTACCTTTTTTTTAGTTTTTTTTAGTTATACCTCATGATTCTAATGATTGCCCTTGAGCTTTGTTGGTGGTGATTGCTAATCGAACATTCCATGTATCCCCGTCGTCATTTACGTATCCCCCTGTGCCCCCCGGCGTCCCCGTTGTAGTTGTGTCCCTGTGTCCCGGTCGTCATTTATATTTCCTGTGTCCCGGTCGGCATTTGTGTCCCGGTGTCCCGGTCTGTATATACATTCGTTTTTGAATTGGTATATGATAAAATAAATTTTTGTGTTTTTCCCCTTTTTTCTTTTTAGTTTCTTTTTTTGGTTTTTCCCTTTTTTCTTAGTTTCTTTAGTTTTTTTCTTTTTCTTTTTAGTTTTTTTTTGTAGTTTTTACCTTTTTATTTTTTTTATTTTTAGTTTTTTTTAGTTTAGTTTTCTCCTTTATTTTTCAGTTTTTTTCTTTTTTATTTTTTTCTGTTTTTTAGTTTTTTTTAGTTTTTTAGCTTTTTTAGTTTTTTTTCTTTTTAGTTTTTTTTTGTAGTTTTTACCTTTTTTTAGTTTTTTAGTTTTTTTTTGGCTTGAATAAATTCGTTTTTGAATTGGTATATGATGAAATAATTCAGACGTCATATGCGGACAGACAGACAGACAGCATGCAACATATAATATACTAGCTGTTGGGGTGGCGCTTCGCGCCACCCCAACACCTAGTTGGTGGGGGCGCTTCGCGCCCCCCCCCCAAGCCCCCCCGCGCGCGTAAGTCGTTACGCGCCATAATAGTTACGCGCCATTGTAGTTGTGTCCCTATGTCCCACCTGTGAATATAGATATATATATATATATATATATATATATATATATATATATATATATATATATATATATATATATATATATATATATATATATATATATATGGTTTTAACTACGTAAAACTTGCGAATATACAACATTCTTTGCTGTCCCATTGTCTTTGCATATAAATAGATTGTCAGGTTTACCGACTCTTGAACATGCAACATATAATGGTCCATGGGAAAACAATCTGTATTCAGATCTATACCTCATGATTCTAATGATTGCCCTTGAGCTTTGTTGATGGTGATTGCTAATCGACCATTCCCTGTCCCGGTGTCCCGGTCGTCATTTACATCCCCCTGTTTCCCCCGGTGTCCCCGTTGTAGTTGTGTCCCTGTGTCCCGGTCGTCATTTATATTCCCTGTGTCCCGGTCGTCATTTGTATCCCGGTGTCCCGGTCTGTATATACATTCGTTTTTTAGTTTTGTTTTTCTCCTTTATTTTTTTCCTTTTTTTTCTTTTTTAGCTTATTTAGATTTTTAGATTTTTTAGTTTTTTTATTAGTTTTTAGTTTTTTTTTCTTTTTAGTTTTTTTGTCCCGGTCGTCATTTATATCCCCCTGTTTCCCCCGGTGTCCCCGTTGTAGTTGTGTCCCTGTGTCCCGGTCGTCATTTATATTCCCTGTGTCCCGGTCGTCATTTGTATCCCGGTGTACCGGTCTGTATATACATTCGTTTTTTAGTTTTGTTTTTCTCCTTTATTTTTTTCCTTTTTTTTTCTTTTTTAGTTTATTTAGATTTTTAGATTTTTTAGTTTTTTTATTAGTTTTTAGTTTTTTTTTCTTTTTAGTTTTTTTGTAGTTTTTACCTTCTTTTTAGTTTTGTTAATTTTTTTTTTTTACTTATGTCCTGGTCGTCATTTATACTCCCTGTGTCCCGGTGCTTTGTTGATTGCTAATCGAACATTCCTTTTGTCCTGGTCGCTTTCTCTTTGAGTGTCGTCATTTATTTTTTTCTTTTTTAGTTCTTTTAGTTTTTACCTTTTTTAGTTTTTTTTAGTTTTTTAGATGAAAATTTTTTTTAGTTTTTTCCTTTTTTTCTTTTTAGTTTTTTATTGGTTTTTACCTTTATTTTAGCTTATTTTTCAGTTTTTTACCTTTTTTTAGTTTTTTTAGTTTTTTTAGTTTTTTAGCTTTTTTACTTTTTTTATTAGTTTTTAGTTTTTTTGTAGTTTTTGCCTTTTTTTAGTTTTTTCAGTTTTTTTTTAGTTTTTTATTGGTTTTTACCTTTATTTTAGCTTATTTTTCAGTTTTTTCCTTTTTTTTAGTTTTTTTTTATTTTTTATTTTTTTTAGTTTTTTACCTTTTTTTAGTTTTTTTAGTTTTTTTAGTTTTTTAGCTTTTTTACTTTTTTTATTAGTTTTTAGTTTTTTTTGTAGTTTTTGCCCTTTTTTAGTTTTTTCAGTTTTTTTTTTAGTTTTTTATTGGTTTTTACCTTTATTTTAGCTTATTTTTCAGTTTTTTCCTTTTTTTTTAGTTTTTTTTAGTTTTTAGTTTTTTTAGTTTTTTACCTTTTTTTAGTTTTTTTAGTTTTTTAGCTTTTTTATTTTTTTTATTAGTTTTTAGTTTTTTTGTAGTTTTTGCCTTTTTTTAGTTTTTTTAGTTTTTTAGCTTTTTTATTAGTTTTTAGTTTTTTTTGTAGTTTTTGCCTTTTTTTAGTTTTTTTAGTTTTTTAGCTTTTTTATTTTTTTTATTAGTTTTTAGTTTTTTTTGTAGTTTTTGCCTTTTTTTAGTTTTTTTCAGTTTTGATGTCACCTGATCCAGTTTTTTCAGGTGACGTCACCTGATCCATCCACAGATCCACAGACAACTTATTTTTATATATATAGATAATTGTCCATGGGAAAAACAATCTGTATTCAGATCTATACCTCATTATTCTAATGATTGCCATTGAGCTTTGTTGATGGTGATTGCTAATCGAACATTCTCCGTGTCCCCGTCGTCATTTATATATCCCCCTGTGCCCCCGGCGTCCCTGTTGTAGTTGTTTCCCTGTGTCCCGGTCGTCATTTGTGTCCCGGTGTCCTAGTCTATAATTTCTGTTTGAGTGTCGCGGTCGTCATTTATATTCCCTGTGTCCTGGTGTCCCGGTCGTCATTTGTGTCCCGGTGTCCCGGTCGTCATTTGTGTCCCGGTGCTTTGTTGATGGTGATTGCTAATCGAACATTCCTTGTGTCCCGGTCGCTTTCTCTTTGAGTGTCCCGGTCGTCATTTATATTCCCTATGTCCCGGTTTCCCGGTCGTCATTTGTGTCCCGATGTCCCGGTCTGTAATTTCGTCAGTCGACAAACAGGACGTCACTCGACACACAGACAACTTATATATATATATATATATATATATATATATATATATATATATATATATATATATATATATATATATATATATATATATATATATATATATATATATATATATATATATATATATATATATATGAATGAATGAATGAATGAACTTTATAACCCGTAAAAGTATAAAAAACACAAAGGACGGAGTATTATCGATAAACAAAAACAAAAACGATAAACAGCAAAGAAAAAAAAAATTCAAACTAACAAAAGACAACATGGACTAATTAACCAGTATCAATATGGAAAAAAAGGCTGCAGAGGGTCATTAACGTGAATAAATTTGATAGTCTTTTTACATAAATCATCACTGGAAGACCGAATCTGAGAAGGCACATCAATTAAACCAAATCGAGCAATTATTTTTTGTTTCGGTGCCATCTAGGAAGCAGGAGGAGGAATTTGCAATATCTGAAATATGCCGTACGTAGAGTATGTCGATCTTTCTTACGAAACAGATGAGCCATGCCTGATAAAAACAAAAGCACAGGGGAGTAATTAGCGTTATAAATCATGCACAAAAAGTTGCGGTTGTAACGGCTTTTGTTTGGGGATATTTTTTCGTAAGCGACGCGTAGGTTTTTCACGGCTTGATTCACTAGGGATGAACAGGTAGTGGAAAGTGTTGGGCCGAAACACAGACCAAGCCAACTAACTAAAGAAGAATACGGCAGAACTGCAGTCCCAGCAATGAATGGAGCGACCGCATAAGGGCTATTAAAACAAATAAACTGGCATATAGACGCATTAACTGACAGTCCAATCTTAGATAGTTCATTGGTTAATATAGTAAAATTAGAAAGCAATCCACGGCGAGTCCGGGCAACAAGAAGAACGTCATCTGCATATGCAATAGAAACAAACCAATATTACCGTAAAAAACAGAAATTTTAAGGGGACGCAGGCACGATGCAAGCACGCATTTGAATATACTAGGAGACAATACGGCACCTTGCCGAACTCCCTTATTAATTTTTACCGGGTCTGATTTTTGGCCATTCCAGGTAACTTGAATTTTAGCCTTTGAATACCAAGAAGACAATAAACTTAATACGGAAGGATTAATACCTGAAGCCGCAAGGGAAAATAGAGCCTGAGAGTGCACAATATTGTCGAAAGCTCCAGAAATATCAACAGTAAGACAGTATAAAGACATTTTAGTTTTTACGGCATCTTTCATGAGTCGGCTTAAAACATGATGTGCATGGGAGCAACTGAAACTTTTCCGAAAACCAAATTGAAAAGGCGTAAAATCACAATTCGACTCGATTTCTGGTAGTAACACATGTTCAAGCAACTTACTTAAAAAACACGATACTGTAATGGGACGATAATTTACAGATGACGTGGGGTCCTTGCCTCGCTTTTGAATAGACGTTACACGGCCACAAAGGAAACTATCAGGAACAAGCGACTGTGCTAAGCAAGACTGGAAAAATATTTGTAGATGGTTAAGTAGGGCAGGACAATCATAAGTAAAAAATCGGTAAGAAAGGCCGTCACCATCAAGGCTATTTGAACGCTTAATTTCTCTTAAAGCCCGGCGAATTTCAGATATTGCTACAGGCTGGACGTGAGCCTGCAGGAGATGGTAAGGTAAAAGCGGTTTTAGCAACTTATAATAAAAAAGACTGAAGAAAACTATTAAATACACTGAACACACGCTTATAATGATCAACAAAATTAGCTAGCTGGAGACAAGATAGGGTAGATGGGGAACATTTCTCACTGTTAATAACCTTATTCCAGGAGGCCTTATTGGCGGGGCCTGGCCATGCATTCAAGCGTGCTCTCTTTAAACTGGCCTTATATTCAAGTTTACACTTTTGTTTCACAGAGAAAACAGCTCCGGACGATGGTTGGTCACATGATATCCACATACGTAGCCAAAATTTGGCTTTTTGCTTAGCACGTTTTACTTCAGGATCAAAGTTCCAATTAGGCTTTCTTGTACCAATCCGAACTTTATCCACAGGCATTGCAGCTTTGGAAGCTGATTTAAGGCAATGGACAATTTGACAATAATAGCAATTTAGGTCAACTCTACTTGAAGGCGAGGAAACTGACGTTGGCAGCAGGTGATATGGCACTTTTATGGTCGACAGTAAAGCAGTTAGCGTAGCAAGGTATATTGGGACATTAGCACGATCCCAGTTCAACTTCGTATACCACTTCGACTGAGGCGAAAGGGTTTTGCCAGATAGCTCACAGGACAAATTACAGCTAAGAATAAGGTGATCGTCATCAATCTTCTCTTCATCCACCCTGACAATCGATGATATTAAGCTGGAACTGGAAGAGATCACATGATCCAGGTTCAATTTTGAACAGCCTCTGTTATGAATATATGTGAATGGGAGGCTCTTAACTGCGACGTGATATATGCTAGGAAGTGATTCTAGCAAGAGGATTGACATATTGGAGGTACCTAGAATGTCACAGTTAAGGTCACCAGCTAAAACACAATTTAGGTATTTCAAACGTAGACTTTCGAGTAGAGACTTTAAACTGGAGCAATATTTAGCGAAAGATGTGAACGATGCTATAGAACGTCGACATTGTCACATTGAATCGCTAAGATATTATCATCACAATGAATCACAGAGGGCTTTGATGGGGAACGTAAGAAAATTGCTAGGCCACCGGAAGGGCGGCCTCTAGTTTTCTTGGGCTCTTGCAAAAAAAATGGTGGACAGAAGATCGCTTCAGGCTAGAAACGTTTGATTTGGTCAAAAGATGCTCTTACAATTCATTAATTAACAAGTCTTTGTCTTTTGTGCCGTTAATATTGAGAGAAGCAAAACTTAAAATAGTGGCTTGGTTCATTTTGGAGCAGAGTTCAGAGCGCGGTTGATCACTGGGCAATTCATACTATAGGAAACATGAGCTTCGCCGCAGTTGGCATATTTCGGAGCCTCTAAGCAAGGATTATCTTTAGTATTGGAATGGCATCCAGAACATTTAGAGCACTTCATCTCATTCGGGGCACATGGGCAGTGAGCTAACGAATGATGGATACTTTGGCATCTAAGACACCATCTGGGCAGTTCTTTGTATTCCGATATCTTAAAAGACTCGTAACCCAAGCGCAGACCTGTAGTAATGGCAGATTTTAGCGCAGCGGAATCAAGGAACTTCAAACGGAATGTATGAGAAGAGCCGATCCGGCTGGCCTCAACAAGACCAGGAATAGCGGAGATGAGTATACTGCTAGAAACACTATCGGGAAGTCCCCTAATTACTCCTTGAGGTTTGCGATCAATCACTTTAGCAAGAATATTTGGATAGCTTGCAACAGCAGATGCGGCAAGAGAATTGGCGGAAACTTTATCCCGCGTAACAACAACCCATCTTTTCCTTGCCGGATCGGACTTTACCGACATAATTCCGTCATGTCCGGCGAAAGAATCAAGCTTTTCCTTGCGAGAAACGGGGTCTCTTAGTTCTGGTGGCGGATATTTAAGAACGACGGCGTACGAGGGTTTGCGATTGGTACCCTTACTATCCGAGACCAAAGAACTATTTATAGACGTTTCTGGACTATTGAGGTGAGCAAACGATTTTAGCTGATCAAGGAACTTTTTGACTTTGGCGGTAAGGATAGAATAAGCTGACGCCGGAATGCTAGGGACTTCAGAGGGGGATTTGATCACGAACTCTGGAATATCAATATTTTCTGCAGAGTAGCGGTAATGTCCGACAATGAACTATTCTTAGCACTGGGTCCCGAACGACGAGGTATAGGCTCATCTGGGAAGCAATTGCTATATAAAAGTTTCTTAGCGCCAAGAACATCTTCATACGGGAAAAAATCACTAGCGTATTTCACAATCGACTGATGGTCCAACCCCTCATCGAGATTGTGCTGAGCAAAATTCAAAACTGGGCAATAGTAAAGCGTACTGGTATTTCAATTGTCCATAATAAGCAAATTTCACTCACGACTCGGTATCAGTCCAAAAACAATTAAGAAAAAAGGTATATCCACAGAGAAGTTCTCAATAAGCACAATCATGAAATGATCCACACTGGCTAAATGAATGCAATGAGAATAAATAATAACTTATCTTTGAGTGGGGCAAGTAATCCAGCGATTTGCAAGTAATCCGAATATTTCAATGCACGACTCAGATGATAGTAGTGCTGAATACTAACTCACAGCCACAATCCACAAATAATCCTTAACCCGTAACCATATACAAGTTTGTAAATTTATCTAACAAGTATCAATTACAAGTTCAAATGTATTTCACTCGTTATTTATTCCAAACAGGTACATAGTTAATCCGGCTTAAATTCAGTTAGTTGTTGACTGGTCAAATACCAAAAGAGATTTTTTTAATTAAAATTAAAAAATGAGGTATTTTTAACTTGCGAAGGAGTGTTCGGATCTTAATGAAATCTGATGTTTGAAAGGATATCATGTCTTAGAGCTCTTATTTTAAATCCCTACCGGAATTTGGGGGGCGGAACCTAAAATCTTGGAAAACGCTTAGAGTGGAGGGATCGGGACGAAACTTGGTGGGAAAAAATAAGCACAAGTCCTAGATATGGAATTGACATAACCGGAATGGATCTGCTCTCTTTGGGGGAGTTGGGGGGGTAATTCTATAAAATTAGAAAAAATGATGTATTTTTAACTTACGAAAGAGCGATCGTATCGTAATGAAATTTCATATTTAGAAGGACCTCGAAACTCAGATCTTTTAATTTGAATCCCGACCGGATCCAGTGACATTATGGGGGGGGATCGGAAATCTTGGAAAATGCTTAAAGCGGAGAGATCAGGATGAAACAATGTGGAAAGAATAAGTACAAGGTCAAGATAGGTGACTGACATAACCGGACCAGAACCGCTCTCTTTGGTGAAGTTGGGGGGGAGAGTAATTCGGAAAAATTAGAAAAAATGAGGTATTTGTAAGTTACGAACATGTGATCAGATCTTGATGAAATTTAATATCTAGAAGGATCTTGTGCTTTAGAACTCTCATTTCAAATCCCGACCAGATCCGGTGACATTGAAGGGAGTTGGAGGGGGAAACCCGAATTCTTGGAAAATGTGAAAATCGAGGTATCTTACGAATGGGTGATCGGATCTTAATGAAACTTGATATATAGAAGAATCTTATGTTTCGGATGCTCCATTTTCAATTCGAATTGGATCCGGGGACATAGAGGGTTGGAGGGGGAAGCAGAAATCTTGGAAAACGCTTAGAGTGGAGAGATTGGGATGAAACTTGATGGGGAGAATAAGTACAAGTTATAGATACGAAATTGACATAATTGGTACGGATCCGTTCTCTTTGGGGGATGTTAATTTGGAAAAATTAGAAAAATTGAGGTATTTTTAACTTAAGAACGGGTGACCGGATCATAATGAAATTTGATATTTAGAAGGAACTTATCTCTCAGAGCTCTTATTTCAAATCCTGATCGATCTGTTGACATTGGGGAGAGTTGGAGGGGGAAATCGGAAATTTTGAAAAACGCTTATTAATGTCGTAGATACGTGATTGACGTAACCGGGATCCGCTCTCTTTGGGGAAGTTAGGAGATGGGGTTCAGTGCTTTGGCGAGTTTTGTGCTTCTGGACGTGCTAGAACGATGAAAATTGGTAGGCATGTCAGGGAGCTGCACGAATTGACTTTATAAAGTTGTTTTCCCCGAATCGACCATTTGGGGGGCTGAAGGGAGAGGAAAAATAGAAAAATTTAGGTATTTTTAACTTACGAGTGGGTGATCGGATCTGAGCCTCTGACTTTCCTTTCAAAGCAATTGATTCTTATAATTTTTCTACAGTTCATACCATATGAGCTCTTGGCTCTTTGCTCTTCCGACATCATCACAAGTGCCATAGGAGCTCTTAGCTCTTGTTTTGATTTAATAACGATAAGGCTCCATTGCAATAATGTACTCATGAGACCGCCAAGTAAAATCATTTTCAAATAGCAAAGGATTAAGATTCCAAACTGACGCAATAAGTTGTGCAAACAGGTCAGTAACAAAAATACGAAGTAGATCATACATAAATCTCTTCAATTGTCCCAAGCTTACTGAGGGACAGTCAAAGCTTGTAGCCCCTACTCAAAATACGAAAACACCGTCCTACTCTGTCGTTGTAAGAAACCCACCCCCGGAGCTCAGCGACCCTATCCTTCGCACGAAGAAGCTCGAAACGTTGGATGGTCATGACGGGATCGTGACTCTGAAATCTAAGCCACGCAGCAGAAGCTGGGTTGTGATGGTACATGATAAGCGCTCAGCCGAAATGCTGGCTGCAACTGTTACTAGCTCCATTCCATACGTTGAAACCAAAGGAATTGATAAAAAGCCTTTAGCAGTTGTCTGTGAAATACCCCATAACTGTTCAAGAGCTGATTTAGAGGCCTCAGTAGAGGGACTTATTAGTGCGAATCAAATCGGCAATTCTCGCATTCTTCGCTTCGAGTTTATCGACAAAGCCGCTCTGAACGCGGTACGGGAGTCGGGAATCCGTATTGGGTACGAAATTTTTTGCGGTAAGCCATTTCAATCCATTCCGCGTCGATGCTTTCGCTGTCAAAGTACTGATCACCTGATTGGAGCTTGTCCCTGCTCACCAGCACATCCCAAGTGTTCCAGATGTTCTGGCCCACATGGATTCCAAGGAAAGCCCTTGCCAAGCCTCGCCAAAATGTGCAAATTGCACTATGGAACACGTAAGTTTTAGTCTGAAATGCAAAGTTCTCCGATCGGCTCTCAACAATGCTAATAAATGAATACCCAAACTCCGTTTAGCTTTGTGTCCCTTAATATTAGTGGTACAAAAGACAAGGATCTACTGATTAGTCAGCTGCTTGAAAATGATATTGTGTTTTACAGGAGCACCTTCTCTCTAAAGTGAATGTTGATAGCCTAAAGCATTTTTGGACCCATTATACCTTCTTGAGAGCCGCCCAGAAAAGCCATGGTAGACCATCAGGAGGTCTGGCCATCTATTTCAGACACAAGACTCAGCCGATATTATTGCAAAGTGACGCTAACATCTTGGTAATAAAATGTGGTGATACCGCATTTATAAACATTTATTTCCCCTGTAATAAAAAGACTATGCAGTCATTGTCTATTTTTTTCACAAGCATGTAATCGCCTACGAACACTACTTAGCGACCTTTCAAAACAAAATGCTAAATGGGTTCTTGCCGGCGACATGAACACTGACTTCTTATCTAATTCTGACTTATCTGAAATCTTTATCGATTCACTACCCGAAGGACTCCATCTTGCTGATAAAGATCTTCTATTTACTTCTATTTACTTACAACCTTGATCATGTAATTGTGTCAGATTCAACTCTACTTTCATCAATAGTTCATGTGACTCTAAAATTGACGACGATCATTTACCAATCACGTGCCAACTATCTTGCTCTATGGCCTCTGTGCAACGTAACTCTCCCAAGTGGTTGTCAAAGTAAAATTGGGAAAATAGAAATGTTCCACTTTATGTATTGACATTGTCCCAGTTATTATCATCTATTAAAGTGCCTTTCCACTTATTGCAAACATCTGTATGTACAACAAACTCGGATAGATATCAACTCGTATTATCAGCAAATAGTGTTCTGTCTCAAGTCTGCCGCTAAAAAAGCTGTCCCCTCTGAGCGCGTACGAACGGGTACTCGCAATCCCTTTGGAAAGTTGATCCTAAAGTGAAGATGGCTAAACAAAAAGCTATGTTCTGGCTCCGTATGTGGATAACCTGTGATCGTCCTCCTTCTGGTTCAGTACATCAAATAAAACAGAAAACCAACCGAGAGTAAAAATATTCCCTGCGTAGGGCGAGACTGAATGCCTGGGGTGATCCTTGTGACAAGAAATCCTGGGATCGTGTTATAAACAGTGTAAAGTGTTCACCTCCAGTTAGTTCGTCTCAACGGCTATGTGACTTTGTTTCTCATTATAAAAATATTTTGCTTTCATTTAATGTTAATCTCCAGACTCATTTTACAAAGCTTGTCAACTCAATCCTCCCAATTCGTATCAACCAATCTGAAGTGTTTGGGTGGAATCTATACTCCGAGCTATTAAGCAAGTGAATAAGTCTGAGTCTCTCGATAGTGATGGTCTTTGCTTCACGTCTTTTGCTAATGATTATGCTGAACTGCTGAAGCATCTGCAGTTATTGTTTCAGATGTGTTTGGCACAGTCCGTTGTGCCAGATAGTTTTTGTCCGGTTATATATCTCCCATAGTTAAGAGGGGTAAGGACCCCAGTGCTTGCTCTAACTACCGTCCTATCACTTTGTCTTGTTTTGTTAGTAAGCTATTTGAATATGTAGTACTACCGGCCATTAACTCCTATTGCAATTTTACGCCCTCCCAGCTTGGTTTTAGAAAAGGTATGGGCTGTGTTCAAGCTCACCATATTGTGGGTCGGCTAATGAAACAAGCTTTTGCTCAAAAAAGTCCCCTGTATTGTTTGACTGTTGACATATCTAGTGCTTTTGATAATTTAATTCATTCAAATGCTTTGTTTTCTTTAGCAGCCTCAGGTGTTAACCTTTCTATTGTTTCCGTGCCTAAGTATTGGTATGCTAATTCCTCAGTTAGGGTGAAGTGGAATGGTACTGTAGGGGAGTATATTCCTGTTAAAAAAGGCGTTAGGCAAGGTGCCGTGTTACCCGAGCATATTTAAATGTGTTTTAGCTTCGTGTCTCCAACGTCTTCAACCGTCAATTTTTTACAATGATAATTTAGGCATTAGTCACATTGCATATGCTGATGATGTTCTGCTTCTTAGTCGGACAAAATATAGTCTAATTACCAACTTTGACCGGCTTTCAGCCGCACTATCCACAGTAGGCCTTTCAGTTAATGCCTCCAAATGTGAGTTTTTGTGTTTTGGGAGTCCTCCACCAGCATAACCTCTTTGCTTGGGTTCTTCAACTATACCATGTTCAACAAGTATTAAATGGTTGGGTCTCTCTTTTTCCACGTTACTTTCGTCTCCTGGCTCCGCTATTACGTCCAGCGTGCTGAAAAGTATGCGGGTTGTTAACGGAAAAATTTCACCAAATCGTGGTCGGTATAACCGAAAAGGACTATGCCGTCTTTATTCTAGTTTTTGTACCCCTGCTGTTTTTTGCTGTTCTTTCTGGTTTTGCTTTCCTCCTTCGCAAGAAGGATACAAAGAAAATACGCTCAGTATATTTTAAGTATTGCAAGTATTTGCTGCGTTTGCCTCGGTGGTATTGAAATCATACAGTCGTTTCTAAATTTGACATCATTGATGCGCCCTCGCGACGGAAACATTTATTTGAAGATATATCTCTTAAAACTCAGCAAATGATTGGTGTTTTTGACCCTCTTTGGCCAATTTTCTAATTGAGGTAATTTATTTATTTTGTATGTTGTTATACGGTTATGTTATTTATATTGTTATGTTTTTTTCCTTTTTTTTCTTTTTTTGTGTGTTTACTCCGCCGTTTTGTGTATTTTGTGGGTTATAAATAAATTATTATTATTATTATTAGCAAAGGTAAAAGGTCTTCATTTCATAAATCACAATTATTTGATTAAATAATTCACAAAACGAAAACTTTTCAAATTTAATATCATTAATATAGACAGGAAAAGGGAAAGAAGATAAAAGAAAACGAAGGGAAAGGAAAGAAAAAGAAAAAAGGAAGATATTAATAAATACTAAAACATGTCCTCGATTGACTATAATCTACATGGAGTATGCTCATTGGGAAGGCGGACAAAAATACGCACTTGATCAGACCAAACACACTTGTTGCCATATTTCTCACGAGCTGTGTTAAGAATAAGCCGCCGCTGGTGGGTTTGCTTATGTTAAGACCCATAACAATATACCAAATATATCTAACCGCCTGATATAATCTTCATGGAGTCTATAATTTTGACGGTCCATAGAGGATACCGTGCGAATTTAGTCCTATAAAGCCGTATAAAACAGACTTACTGCCAAGAGGTTTTTTTAAGACCCCCTAATAAACCAAAAATCCAAGTTGTCGGTTATCTATCCAATAAACAGTTTACCCAAATGAGTTATCTTGATGCACTCCAATAAGTCCTTTAAGAGTGCTATGAAAAAATAAAATTTCTTGGTCACTGACTAATTAAATCCAGTACTTTTACAAAATATAATTTTTCTATGTTACGTAACACTGAAATCACTATCTGAATACTTCAAAATATAGTCCTTTTTCAACACTGGTCTTAATTGGATGAAGTCTGGATGCAGTGTTTCCACTTTCTCATTTTTTAAATCCCTAATAAAGAGCTATAAAAATCCCTAGAAATCCCCATCTTCAGTTCCAAAATCCCTAAAAATCTCCCATTTTCTAATTACTCCCTGAACCGCTTCTCCCTATCTCATTTTACCCGTACCATTGAAAGGTAACATATTTTGGCTTCTTAGAATGAAGTCTAGCTATCACTATCATAATAGAATGTCTTGTCATGCCGTTTAAAGTGCTTTTTAATCATCAGCTAAATACAAATAGCTTCAAATATACTTCAAATAATATTAAGCAAATAGAAAAGAAAATGTAATTCTGTAATGTATTTTGTTTTTAGAATCCCCCGCAAAGTTTATGTTTTCAATTTATTCTGACGGTCAGTTTTTACTACTTTTACAGCACTGAAAAACCTCTCGACATTGACATTTGAAAATGGAACAGTGGAAATGAATAATACTGCCGGTTTTAGGTTAGGATACAAATTCTGTTCCGGCAGTATTTTTTTTCACCAATACCAAACACCAGCAGGTCACGGCATCCAATGTTTTGACGTTTTCAATATCGATGAGGCTCTGCCTCCTCCACTCCTGCTCGGTTTTGGTTCCGTCCCATGGGATCTGTCCATACTTCCTAACAAAAGGTAGCAGAGAGGCAGACTGAATTGATTGGGCTGACACTGGGTCAACCATTTCAGCATATCTGTAAATGTCGTCTTCGAAATTGAACCTTTTCTGTATCTGGCCTACTGTTTTGATATGGAACGCCTGTGCAGATTTTAGAACTAGCAGCTTTTAGAACTACTTTGATTGAATCAGGGGGGACGGCGGTATATGACCTTGACGTACAGAGAGAATCTTGTCCGTTCGGACCCAAGTAAACGCTTTCAAGGGGAAGTTAAAACTTCCGATTGGTCACATCGATTTCTAAAGCACTAGTTGATTCCACATAGTCCTTCTGCAGGAAGTTCAATGCTGAGACCAATGTTTTATGCTTTGTTTATACCCCAAAACTAGAAATATTTTGGTTTCAAGAGCTTAAACTGTGCTTAAATTTGAATTTGTGATAGAAGTGATTGTTATATTTGTAAAGAACATAAAAAAAGACATCGAGTGGTATGTTCACTTTATTTGTTAGTAAAAAAAAAAATGAACAACATATAATTTACCAATTATAGTATGAAGGTTCATGATTTTCCCCTGGGTACGTAGGATTGCCAAAAACACACAATCCATTCATTCCTACATGAGCCATTGTTTTTAAAAAATGGCTGTCAGTTTGTTTGTTAAAAACTAGGGTAATGAAACGGTAAGAGAGGTGTTTGAATAGTTAGAGCCTACCTCTATTATTCACGTCAGTACTTATAAAGCTGGCTACAAGTTCGAGTTCAAGTTTTTTTGATTTTACACAAAAATAATAAACATCATACAAGTACTGTGGAGAAAAAGAATCGTACATGCAATGCTTGTCAAAAAAATTTACTACAGTAAGAACAACTACGTACCCTATAAAACTATGAAAATATATTATAACTTTATTTATTTGACCTGTAAAAAATGACATGCTATCTACCAAATAATCTTATGAAAACACAACCCAAAAATGACAAACCATACGACTTCATTAATCGAGATCAGTCCAAGCTGAAATTATTGTTTGAAGTCCACATCAGCATGGAACTGTTTCAAACTGTTCTTTGTTGCTAGTTTGTTACTTAGGACTCCTGTACATCCCAAAATCTGTGTGGTGTTAAAATTTTTTAAGCAACTGAAGAAGTTCTTCTCTGTGATTCCAAGTTCAATTCGCAAGGAAACAGATCCTAAATCGAATTATCCTGCTTTTCTGATCAAGAAGATGATGATGATGAACAAATTAAAGGAAAACCCCCCAAAATTTCCCTAAAAGTCCATGGGAGAGGAAAAATCCCCAAATCCCTAGAAAAAAACTCTCGCCTCTAAAAGACTTTAAAAATCCCTATTTTAGGGGGGAAATCCCCATAGTGGAAACACTCTGGATGAGCACTGCTCGTCTAATCAATATAATGATACTAGTCCTGATATAGAATGATACTAGCCCAGTACATAGAATGATACTGGATGAGATACGTCCAATCAATAGAATGAATACTATGTAACTATCTCTATCATTCTCATGAATGGACGAGCAGTGCTCATCCAGACGCCCGCTCTTTACGCTAAAGTTTCTTACTGTTTTAAAAATAGAGCTAAGACAAAGAGTCAAACTTTAGCGTAAAGAGCGGCAAGCATTTCTGTTTGCCGCAATTTTTATATTTAATCACACTAGGCCACTATATATGCTAAATTAAATTATCTTTTCGGTTAATTTGGATTCTTTTACTAAAAGTCTTCCTAATAGGTCCTTTAGTTGCTGCCGCCAATTGTTGTAATGATAACCAGCAATGATACCAAATATTGTAATGGTAACCATCGCTACTTACCAAAAATGTTAATATAAAACCTCGTTTTAGTTTTCGTTTGATCTAGACCTATTATGATTATACTGATACTACTAATGTTTACTGTTTCTACCTATTTTCTATTGATACTACTCCTCTGATGACTACTTTGAGCTTTGAATAGTGGTATAGTTTCCACTCTTTTAAATGACCTATGGGTTTTAGTTTTCGTTTGATGTACACCTACAGTGGTTAATACTGCTACTAACAATACCAACTGTTACTAACCTATTCTACTATACTGATACTACTTCTCTCTTGACTGCTTTAAGCTGAAAAGGGTTCAGTCTGTCGTTTCATCCCCGTTTTGCATGTCTAAAGCAATCCTGTTCCAGCCATACTTAAAACATGTTCTTTTTTAGGGGAACGTTGAATATGACAGAATTTTCGTGCATAGTTGTAGATGAGTGTCATCACGCCTCTGGCGGTCATGCTTTTTCAGATATATTAGGAATGGTCAGAAGCTGTCCAGAACAATTAAGGCCACGGATTCTTGGACTTACTGCCTCACTTGTTCCGAATAATAAAAGTCACACCGTTTCTTTACCCAAAATCTTAAAAAATTTAGAACCGGCTGTGATTTATCGTCCTTGTCTGTCATACAAGCATGAGCGAAAGGAGAGTCTTGTTACATTAAAGATACCCGACGAAATTCGATCGTACATTCAAGATGCTCAAATTCAGTTTAACTCGTTTATTCAACAAATTCAAGCATATAGAAAAGAATTTCAAATGCTAACTGACTCGAACACGCACATAGTGAAAGGCCAGTTACGGGCTGTGAAAGATAATATTTTTAATGACAGCTATGCTGCCTATGGTTTCAAACCTGAAGAGATTGAAGGGCTTTTTGGTTTATTAGGATCAATTGAAATATGCCGAGACATCAGTATTCCAGAAGCAGTTGCTATGTTATCAACTACTAATGCTTCTGTGTTACCTGGCGTTCAGGATCTCATTGTGCGGTATCAAAATTATCAGAATATTTCCCCAAAGATGATGGAACTCTCTAAACATATCCAAAATTACAATGGGTCTAAAGTTATTGTGTTTGTTAACACCAGAGAATTATGTAGAAAACTGTGGAGGCACTTATCAAAGGAGTTTCCTGAATTAAATCCATTGGTTGTTGTTGGGAATAGCGGTCACGATGGTATGGGCTGGGAAGAACAGCAGAAAAATATATCCGAAGAATTTAAAAGAGGAGATAGTCATTTGATAATTTCGACATCAATACTTGAAGAGGGGATTGATGTTCCTGATTGTGCATTGGTGATTCGATTTTCAAACGTTTTCTCAATAATACAGAACATACAAAGCAAAGGGAGAGCTAGACAAGCAAATAGCCAATATGTGGTTTTTGCTTATGAAGATGAAGAGTGTAGATTTGAAGAACTGCAGAAGAATGAAAAGCAGTTGGATGAACTGCTGAAAGAATTATGTTCCGAGAATGGCTTACCTTCACCAAAGGCTTGTGACATCATTCAAGAGTTGATAAACATAGATCAGTCTTTATCTGTAACTGCTTTGAAGAAAAAGCAAAAAAGGAAAGAAGAAGACCTAACGTGCCTAGTTAGACTGGTCATTCACTGCAATCGAGATGTAAACCTACAAAATATTGAGGTGAATATTGTCTTTTTTCTATAATACTGATTATTTTCACAAAAGTTTTTGCTTAAATTTTGATTGTTTTGGAACCCCTATGTTTTAGTTTTCTGGCAAATTTCTAATTTTTGGATATGTGTTTAGTATTCAAATCGTTCGTTATACATTAGTCATTTAATGGTCTGTCAGATTTAATAATTGGTAATATATCAATCAGTTTTCAATAACTGAACCACACAAACTTAGCAATGCTAGAAATATGTTTCATATAATTGCTTAGTGACACTGTTTTTTTTTTACTATTTTAGTCGTATGTTAAACGGAGGCATCCCCTAGTAAGAGTTTATGTGTGCTTATGCCCACCCCTTCCGTTTATACATTTAGATATCACGGCCGGAAAAACTGTTTGAAGCTTAAGCTTTTGCCTTAGGTTTCATTTATTCACTTCTTAATCTTTATGATAGCTCCTTGGTCTTTAAAAGGGGGGACAAGACACATGGGTCAATTAAATTCTAACACTACTACTAACAACTATTTAGAGTCGTATATTAAATGGAGGCATCCCTTAGTAAGAGTTTATGTGCGCTTATGCCCACCCCTTCCGAAAAAAATTCAAACGAAAAATCGTTTTAAATTTAAGCTTTCGTCTTAGGTTTTATTTATTCACTTCTTAATCTCTATGATAGCTCCTGGGTCTTTAAAGGGGGAGGGCAGGACACATGGGTCAATTAAATTCTAACTCTACTACTTCTACTAACAACTCACCGAAACGCCAAGACACCTGAGGCCAGTACAGCTAAGCACACTCCTCCTCCAACCTAATCTATTCACAGCCTCCCTCTTCACACCTTCCCGGGAAATTTCCATTTCCCTTAAGTCTTTCTTTATGTCATCCTCCCAATTCAACCACGGACGACCTATTTTCCGTTTAGTTCTTGACGGTTGGTCAAAAAGGACAATCTTCGTTAATCTGTCATCATTCATCCACAGAACGTACCCAAGCCATCTCAACCTTTCTCTCACCATAGTTTCTTGGAAGTGGTTTAGGACCTTATTCTACGAACAGCCTCCTGTTTGAAACACGCTCGGTCTGTCGGATACCCAAAACAATCTGTAGGCAATTTCTCTGGGAAACATCTTGCAAATCTTCATACGACTTTCGAAAATCCCATGCTTCATAGCCATATTTGATCACTGTCATCACTGTAGCTTCTTCAGAAAAAAAAGCTTTCTTCCTCAGAAAAAGGATTCAACCAAGTCTTTTCCGGGGACCCTCCAGTATTTTGAAATTTATGAAGATAGTATGACTGATTCGCTTATCGCATTAGTTTTTTCAGATAATTTCTGTACTGCCAAAATTTGGCCTGGCTTTTATGTGTAGGATCTGCCATGAATTTCCTGAAGAAGTTATTTTCAGTCTGGAGAAAAGACAGAACAGCAGATATAATCCATGGTTTGTTCGCCTAAAATAACGCCTAGCCTGCCGGCTTGATAAAGGACATTCTTTATTAAGTACTATTTTGAGCTGGTCGATGAACCACTCAATACTTTTGTCCACGTCGTCACATTCTAGATAGGGAGACCGGTCGCCTTTGACAGTAAACTTTTTTAGTTTATCAATCAAAGCAGCTTCCAGTGTTCTTATCCTCAAAGGGGAGTTCCGGTTTGAATTTCGCACAGGATCATAAAATGGTCAGATGTACCTTCAACTAGAACGTCACAACCCAGTGTCTCAAAATTAGGGAAAATACTATCAATTAACTCCGCTGGTGACTCCGTGATTCTCGTCAGGATCCGACATTTGGAATCAAACCCGCGGACATACAACTCGTTGCTAAGTCAACAGCAACATTATTGGAAAGCATAGAATACACTTCCCTATGTACATTACTGATATCAATTTTAAAGTCACCCAATATTACTATTTTACATTTTCTTCGGGTTATCAGCGAGCTAAGTTCATCAAACTTTTCTACAAATTGTTTAGCAGTCGAACTTGGCGGCCTATATAGGGCGCAACATAACACTTTCGAAGGACTTAAATCTAGCTCAATGGCAAAAAGTTCAAATGACATTTCTTCATAAAGTTAATCACAATTATTCACTCTTCTTACAGGTATACTATCATTAAAAAAAAAAGCCAACCCTCCTCTCTGTCTACCTTTACTACTTTTAGACAACGACTTGTGCCCATTTATGTGATCTAACTTTGAAGATTGCTTATTTAAAAACGTTTCACATGCACAGAATACATCAATCTTATGGTCGGGAAGTAATGTTGGAATGTTTTCTAAACTACTCATAAATCCACAACAATTTTAATCACAATTATTCACTCTTCTTTTTAGGTAAGTATCATTCCAGAAGTCTACCTTGTTCTATTTTAGACAACGACTTGTGCCCATTTATGTGATCTAACTTTGAA